>NC_134359.1:223179745-223510578 GCF_048569485.1 Anomaloglossus baeobatrachus | reverse complement strand
CGTGGAGCTTCGGAAGTCCTGGGAGTGGATGTGGTGCGGGAGCAGCTGCGTGCGGCCTGTGGGGACGGAGCGATGGTGCCTTCTGCTGCAGCACCCGGACCTGTGTTGCGCGCTCGGCGGTCGCGGCCGCCGGAGCGTTACTCCCCCAGCGGGAATGGAGCGAGATCCAGGAGCCCCTTAGGGGACCCTCCGGGGCAGGGGAGCCCTCACCAGCCTGCAGGAGCTTCGCCGGCCTCCGGGAGGAATCCTCATCGGAGATCCCGCGGGTCGGAGGTGGGCAGAGCTTGTGTGCGGCCTACTTCCGGTCCGCGGCCGGCAAGGCCCCGGACCAGATTAACAGCAGCCCCCGGTGATGTGCCGGCCGGGGGCAGAGCTCTGCAGAATAATGTGGCGGTGGAGACTCCCTGCAGACGGCAGGGGAGGCGCACAGATAGTGCAGCACAGGAGCTGCAGATCACCAGCCAAAGGGCTGCAGAGGAGGGGTCCAGCAACCGGCAGGGCCACAGCGGGCGGTCAGTGGTGACGGTCCCCCCCAGCGTGGATCATGCTGGGGGGTGGACTCAGCGTCGATCAGAGGGCGGACGGCCTTCCTGCAGTCGGCAGGGAGGGAGACCAGTGGGGATGGCAAGTGGAGCCGCAGTGCAGTAGTCGGCCTCGGGATCATCGTGGGTGGACGGCAGCAGGACACCGCGTCGGGCGACACGAAAAAGGTCCAGCAGGAGGCGATTGGAGGAGCAGGGTGCGGTGACCCTGGGGGTCGACGGCCGCCAATTGCAGGCTGTCCCCTTGCTGATCCCCCCTGAGGTCCTCAGCGGCGATTCGGACTCTGGCGATGAGGATGGAAGCGACAACGCGGCAAGACGGATGGAGCGTCAGGAGAATCGTGATACGGCTGTTCCAGATCCAATTCAGAGGCAGCCCGGTGAGTGAACGACAAGTATGCTTAATATTGCGGGTAGTGCGGGGGGGTGTCTTCTGTGTCTGTGAGTGCGCAGGGCTCTGGGGTTGGGGAGCCGTCGGCGTTACCGGGGGCAGAGTTTTGGGGCACAGTTATTGGGGGTGCTGCGGGGGCTGTCGGCTGAGTGAGCAGGTACGAGTGGGTCTGGTTCTCCGGCGGGGGCTTGGGTGGGTCCCTCGGGTGGCGTGCCGCCGGGGGTGGAGGCGCAGAGTGTTACTACGCAGGGAGCTGCAGTGATGACAGAAGCAGGGCAGGTGGCAGGAGTTGCGGCTGGGTCGGACGCGGTAAAGGACGGGGAAAAAGAGAAGGAGAAAGAGGATGAGGTGGTGCGGCTTGATGATAGGGCGCGGAGCGAGGTATACGTTTGCTTCGAGAGTCCGCTGGGGGTGCATTTAAAAAAGGAGGTGAGGGAGAAGATATGGAAAGGGGAGTATGTGGAAATTTTTTCCCTGCTTCCCCTTGAGAAGTTTAACTTGGATAAGGTGAAGCGATTCAAAAAAGGAGAAGGAGGATGAGGAAAAGAGGACGTATAGGCTTATTCCCAGGACATTTACCAACTGGTTACAGGCCTTTGCGATCCTAGCCAGTGTCATTGGGGAAAAGGAGCCGGAACATTGTTCCACACTTTTCGGGTACATGGATTCGATTGGGGAGGCATATAGAGTGTACGGCGGTTTAGGGTGGTTGAGGTACGACGAACAGTTTCGGCAGCGCAAGGCTCTGAGGGCCGGAATTAAATGGGACCACAAGGACATCTCCTTGTGGATGAGGTTAATGACAGCCCCGGCCCAGCCCTTTCGGGTGGCTGCCGGGGGTTCGGGTACAAGCAACGGGTCCCCGGCGGGTCAGAGAAAAGGAGCCTGCTGGCAATTCAATGAGGGACAGTGTAAATTCGGGGCCTCGTGCCGTTTCAAGCACGAGTGTTCTGGGTGTGGTGGTTCCCATCCTTTGTCCCAGTGCTTTAAGAAAGGGAAGGGTAAGCCCAGGGAGGGGGCTGGAAAAAGGGAGGACGCCGGTGAAGGTAGAGGCGATGCTTCCCTATTTAAGTGGGTATCCGGATGTTCGGGCGGCCGAGTTATTGAGGAACGGTTTTACTGAGGGTTTTCGGATTCCGTTTGAATCTGGGGCCCCAGTGTTTCGCCCGGGTAACTTGAGGTCCGCAAGGGAACACCCAGAGGTTGTGAAAGAGAAGCTGGACAAGGAGGTTGAATTAGGGAGGATGGCGGGCCCGTTTCGGGACCCACCTTTTTCCAATCTTCGGATTTCGCCATTGGGGGTGGTTCCCAAAAAAGAGCCGAAGAAATTTCGGCTCATACATCATTTATCTTACCCGGGATATCACCTGAGCTGTCAGCGGTTTGTTATGTTTCTTTTGACAGAGCTTTGGATTTGGTGCGGGCGGCCGGGCGTGGGGCCCTGATGGCGAAAGCGGATGTGGAAGCAGCTTTTTGCTTGCTCCCAGTGCATCCAGACAGTCTGCACCTGTTGGGATGTATGTGGGAGGGAGAGTATTATGTGGACCGTTGCCTGCCCATGGGATGTTCTATTTCCTGTGCTTATTTCGAGGCATTTAGTTCCTTTGTGGAATGGGTAGTCCGGGACATGGCGGGGGTTCACTCCGTGATCCATTACTTGGACGATTTCCTATGTGTTGGGCCGGCAAGGTCTTCGGTTTGTTCGTTGTTGTTGTTTACGTTACAGCGGATAACGCAGAGTTTGGGTATTCCTTTGGCAAAAGAAAAAACGGAAGGGCCAGTGACGGCCTTATGCTTTTTGGGCATAGAAATTGACACGATGGCAATGGAATGCCGCTTGCCGGAAGGGAAGTTGGTGGATTTAAAAGCGTCAGTGCGTTCATTATACCAGGCTAAAAACGTGAGGCTGAGAGAGTTGCAGTCAGTTTTGGGTAAATTGAATTTCGCCTGTCGCATCATGCCGATGGGGCGCATATTTAATAGGAGATTGGCGAGTGCGACTGCTGGGGTGACAGCGCCGAATCATTTTGGCAGAGTGACGAAGGTGATGAAAGGGGATCTGCTGGTTTGGGATTCCTTTTTAGACAGGTATAATGGTAGGACACTATGGATGAGCAAGGCAATGTCCAATAGTCAGATTGAGCTGTTTACGGATGCGGCAGGGGCGACGGGTTTTGGAGCGATTTTCCAGACTCATTGGTGCATGGAACAGTGGCCACAAGCATGGAAGGAGAAGGGGCTGGTAAAGAATTTGGCTTTGCTTGAATTGTTCCCGATCATAGTGGCGCTCGAGCTGTGGGGCTCTGAATTTTCGGGAAAAAAGGTTTGCATGCATTGTGATAATATGGCGGTGGTTCATTCTATCAATTCGTTGTCAGCGAAATCTCCCCCGGTGGTGGGGTATCTGAGGCATCTGGTGCTCCGTTGCTTGGCACTGAACATTTGTGTTGTGGCGAGGCATGTGCCGGGGATTCAGAATGAGGTGGCTGATGCGCTGTCTCGGTTTCAGTTTCGCAGGTTCAGAAGGCTGGTGCCGGGAGCAGACGACGATGGAGCACTATGTCCGGGATGGTTGTGGGATCTAGCATTGGTGTAGCTTTGGAGGGCATTAGGAGATCGGTGTCTGAGGCTACTTGGTGCCGATACCAGGCAGTGTGGAATTAGTGGGAAGAGTTAGGCAGGTCGGATTTCATGGAGCCGGGTTATAATGGCCGAGTGGTGGGGGTTTTGGCGGTGATTAGTGGCGATTTTTCAGCGGGACGGTCCGTATCGGTAATGAGTTACCGGTTGTCAGCCTTGGCCTTTTTATTCAAGTTGCAAGGGGTGCGGGATGCCACGAAGGATTTTCTGGTGCGGCAGGCCATGAGGGGTTTTAGAAGAGGGGTGCTGTCGCGGGACACTAGGCGGCCGATATCGCTTCCATTGTTAGTGCGTTTAGTGGGGTGCTTGGAGGAAGTGTGTGCGTCCCCTTACGAACAGAGGTTGTTTGCAGTGGCATTTGTATTGGCCTTTTTCGGGGCCTTTCGGATTGGCGAGTTGGTTAGTCCGGCGAAGCAGGTAGTAGGAGGGTTGTTATTGGGAGACGTAATGCTTGGAGTAGATTGAGTGGAATGTCGATTACGTTTTTCCAAAACGGATCAGGTGGGGCGCGGTTGTGTAGGTAACAGAGTATTTGAAGATAAGGGGAGGTTATCCTGGGGTATTCTTGAGGCACGTGGATGGATCTGCACTGTCCAGATTCCAGTTTATTGCGGTTTTAAAAACTGTGTTGGCACGAGTGGGGGAGGTGCCAGGTGACTATGGGTCACACTCCTTTCGGATTGGGGCAGCGACAGAGGTGGCTAGGTGGGGTTTGAGCGATGATTGTATCCGGCGCATTGGGAGATGGGAGTCGTCCAGGTTCCGTTTGTACATTAGGCCGCACCTGCTGAGGGGTGACGGGGAGTGATTCGGCTGGTTTGGAATTACGGGGGTTAATAGGTGTTTATTTTGAGACTTGGTTTCTTAGTTCAGTTGCTGTTTATTCTTGGTTTTATATTTTTTAGGTGTGTGCCTGGTGTGGATTCTCGGGCATTCCTTTGTTCACTGGGGAGCGTTCCCGACGGTCGGCAACTTGGAGTGGCGAGAACGGATGCGCGGGTCAAGTGGATCGGGATTCGGGGCATGACCTGGGGGAGAGTTCGGCCACAGGTGGCTTACTATAGCAGGATCGACCAGGATCCTAATGTTCTCATTTTGCATGTGGGGTGAAATGATTTAGGGGTGAGGACAGCGAGGGAATTGAAAAGGGACATTAAGCTGGATCTTCTGCACCTGTGGAGAGCGTTCCCGGGTATTATTATAGTATGGTCGGATATTGTGGCTAGGGAGAACTGGCGTTTTGGGAGGTCGGTCGACCGTATTAACAGGGCACGTATTAAATTGAATAGGGCGATTGGCCGGTTTGTGGTGCGGAATGGGGGCTTGGTGGTGCGACATAAGGAATTGGAGGAGTCGGCAGGTCAATATTTGTGGAAAGATGGGGTGCATCTCACAGATATCGGCTTGGACTTGTGGATGCTTGTTTTGCGGGATGGTCTGGAGCAAGCCATGGGGTGTGGGGGGCCCGGGCCACGTAAGGGGTCACGTGGCCGGACTGTGGCGAGGGGATAGGTCCGTTCTTAGAGGCCGGGAGCACCGATAGTCGGTGGGGAGTATGAAGCCACTCAGGGGTAGTGGCTTCAGACAGGATTGGGAACTTGTGGGCGTAGGTCCTGCAGGTTCTGGGGAGGGGTATTTTAACGATGGAACGTTATTACCCCACACCTTGAGTTGGTTGGTCACGGCCGAGGTGGTCCTCTGGGCCAGTGGTATGTTACGGCCGGGGGATAAGAATGATTGTTGGCTTCTTGGACGGACCTATCGGTTGTTTGTCAGTTGGGAGGGTATACATGTATCGGTTTATGTTAAAAGAGGGTGGCATGTTGAGCCACAAGTTTTGATACATGTATACCGTTTAAATAAAAGCTGTTAACTAAAAATATATGGTGTGCACTCAGTTATTGGAAAATTTTGAGGTGCTAGTGAGTGGACCGAGGTCCAGACTATCATGTACAATATAGACACTGCACTCTCTATTCAAAGAACGAGGTATATAAAGACCAACAAAGTAGTTTTAGTTCAAAAGGTTTTTTGTTTTTTTTATTTTTATATTTTCAATGCTATAAGGCAATAAAAGTGATTATAATACATATGGTGGGACGTTTCGGCCATAACACTGGCCTTCTTCACGCCGTATTACACTCCAAAGAAGTGGGGGAAATTGGTTCCAATAGATGCAGGGAGTGTGTACAGAGAAATATAGAGTAGGGGGACACCCTAGGTATTATTTTTCTATTGGTCACAGAAGAAAATTCCTGGTGGATAAGGTGTCTCAGGGTATGTTTGTTCTGGAAAGGTCTAGTGAGTGCATCAGCAGAGCATTTTAACTTATGGTTTCTTGTAATAATGCGCAACCTTAATTCAGTATTTATTGGAATAGTGTAGGGACCTAGTCTGAATTTAGTATTTTCAGATACGGGCTCACATTTTATGTCCTTATTGGACTCCACATGTGAAATAAAGCTAAAGACATGCACTGAAAAGGTCTTTGCAATGTGTAATTCCTTTGAGCCGTTCAGGATATAATCCACCACTTGTAGAGAAAGAGAGTATGCAGAAATACACTTTCTATTATCTGTGTGATCCTTAAGCAGGAGATGTGTGCAAGGCGGTTTAAGGTGTCCCTCTTAGAAGGCCGTCTTCCCAGACTGTGGCTGCTCCACACACTCTCTGCTCCAGCCCCTCCCCTCTTCTCTGCTTTTCCCTTAGGGTACCTTCACACTTAGCGATGCAGCAGCGATCCGACCAGCGATCTGACCTGGTCAGGATCGCTGCTGCATCGCTACATGGTCGCTGGTGAGCTGTCAAACAGGCAGATCTCACCAGCGACCACTGAACAGCCCCCAGCCAGCAGCGACGTGCAAGCGACGCTGCGCTTGCACGGAGCCGCCGACTGGAAGCTGCGGAGACTGGTAACTAAGGTAAACATCGGGTATGGTTACCCGATGTTTACATTAGTTACCAGCGCTGTGTGCAGAGAGCAGGGAGCCGCGCACACTGAGCGCTGGCTCCTTGCTCTCCTAGCTGCTGTACACATCGGGTTAATTAACCCGATGTGTAATGCAGCTACATGTGCAGAGAGCAAGGAGCCGCGCACACTGCTTAGCGCTGGCTCCTTGCTCTCCTAGCTGCTATACACATCGGGTTAATTAACCCGATGTGTACAGCAGCTACATGTGCAGAGAGCCGGAGCCGGCAGCACAGGCAGCGTGAGAGCTGCAGAGGCTGGTAACTAAGGTAAATATCGGGTAACCACCTTGGTTACCCGATGTTTATCTTGGATACAGCTTACCTCAGCTGTCAGATGCCGGCTCCTGCTCCCTGCTCGCTTCATTTGTCGCTCTCTTGCTGTCACACACAGCGATCTGTGTGTCACAGCAGGAGAGCGGCTTTGAAGAAAACGAACCAGGGCTGTGTGTAACGAGCAGCGATCTCGCAGCAGGGGCCAGATCGCTGCTCAGTGTCACACACAGCGAGATCGCTAATGAGGTCACTGCTGCGTCACAAAAAGCGTGACTCAGCAGCGATCTCGGCAGCGAGCTCGCTGTGTGTGAAGCACCCCTTACACTGGGGGCTGTGCTTGTCTGGCTGCACCAGTGTGAGATCAGATTACCAAGGAGGATTAACTCTTTCTGTGACAACCTGGCTGTGCCAGGGCGTCACATATACATGTATCAAAACTTGTGGCTCAACATGCCACCCTCTTTTAACATAAACCGATACATGTATACCCTCCCAACTGACAAACAACTGATAGGTCCGTCCAAGAAGCCAACAATCATCCTTATCCCCCGGCCGTAACAAACCACCGGCCCAGAGGACCACCTCGGCCAATACCAACCAATCCAAGGTGTGGGGTAATAACGTTCCATCGTTAAAATACCCCTCCCCAGAACCTGCAGGGGCTGGAGCAGAGAGTGTGTGGAGGCAGACAGGACAGAGGTCTGGAGTTTAGCTCCCGGCTGGGAGTGAAGCGTGCTCTGAAAGGGCCGGGACAGGCCGTAGTGAGGAAGGGGCCAGAACAGGTAGCCGGAGCCGGGCGGTGGCCCCTCGGTACCTGGGTACCCGGATCACTACAGGGGAGTAGATTCCCCGTTCCCGGCTGAGGAGAAAGAGGAAGAGAGAGGAGAAAAAGGCACTTTGCTGCAGGGAAGGAAACAACAAGGGCTGCTGCACCGTGTGTGGGACTCTAACACCCCCGTACCGGAGGCCGCGGACACCGGCAATTCTTAGTTCACCAGTGACTCCGTGTGACTTTCTTGTGAGTACACCCGTGCCCTCGGGCACCGCACTGCAGCACTGCGCCCTGCCCCCTGCTTACCCCATCACCGGGCCCCGGGACAACCAACCCCTGCCCACGGAGGGGCAACACAACATCTAGCTGCTCCACTTCACCATCCCCGGGATCCCCGTATTGAGCAGCGGTGGTGAAATCACCACAACCGTGGGTGGCGTCACGAACTATAACAATTCCCCTTACCAAATCCCCTTTTTCTGTGGAGCCTGGGATCACAGACCGGGTCACGCCATCGTGATACCCACAGAAGTGACTCTGTGGCCCGGATCTGAGTACCCCTGGTCCCCGGGCGACACATTTGGCGTCACGAACAGGATCGAACCCATCCAGTTACCTGGAGGAAGTGCGCCTTATTCTGGACTGTCAGCGGTGATCCGCTGCAAAAATCTTGAAATTCGCCATCTTTGCCGCCATTTTGGGCGCGAAAATCTCCCGCCCAACGCCTTCTTCCCCAAGCGGTGGGCGCGAAAAAGAGGCTCCGCCCCCTGAGAACGCGGGCGGAAGTGAAGCTCCGGAGCACCGGAAGCGAAAGGGAAACTTTAAATTTGCTGGAAGGACTGCTCCCGAGTACCAAGGGGGAGCAGTAGGAAGGAACGGCAGTTCATGTGACCGGGACTGTAAAGGCAGGGACGCCAGGACTCTGCCAGCATTTGGTTCCTGGAGAGGCCGCCGCAGCGATGCACCGACCCGTTACCCCTGTTACCGGTAGCGGAGCCCGCAGCACCTGTTGGGGAGGACCCAGACTTGGGGTCCCCAGGCCTCACCTTTGTCACCGCCCTGCCACTGGCCCCGGCAGTCCGCCCGGCCGTGACGGAGATGACGACGGCTCCAGCAGTCCGCCCGGCCGCAACGGCAGCGAAGTACCGGTCCCGTTGACCAATTTGGGGCTGTTCCTGGACTGGGGTCAAGGGGTGCTGCCTGGGTTTTAGGGGCAGCACCAAGGCTAGGTTGTTTGGGTGGGTGACTAAAGGACCCGTTACACAGTTATTATTAAAAGTGTTATTTGTTGTTGCAACGTTGAAGCAATGTGCATCCCGCTGTGGGAAGATTGAAAATGTTTAAAATGTTTTATTCTTTTCCAGTTTAATAAAATGTCGGTGCCTAGCCGGCCCGAGGACGGGCCGTGTTTTACCAAGGGGGTGTGTGACGCCCTGGCACAGCCAGGTTGTCACAGAAAGAGTTAATCCTCCTTGGTAATCTGATCTCACACTGGTGCAGCCAGACAAGCACAGCCCCCAGTGTAAGGGAAAAGCAGAGAAGAGGGGAGGGGCTGGAGCAGAGAGTGTGTGGAGGCAGACAGGACAGAGGTCTGGAGTTTAGCTCCCGGCTGGGAGTGAAGCGTGCTCTGAAAGGGCCGGGACAGGCCGTAGTGAGGAAAGGGCCAGAACAGGTAGCCGGAGCCGGGCGGTGGCCCCTCGGTACCTGGGTACCCGGATCACTACAGGGGAGTAGATTCCCCGTTCCCGGCTGAGGAGAAAGAGGAAGAGAGAGGAGAAAAAGGCACTTTGCTGCAGGGAAGGAAACAACAAGGGCTGCTGCACCGTGTGTGGGACTCTAACACCCCCGTACCGGAGGCCGCGGACACCGGCAATTCTTAGTTCACCAGTGACTCCGTGTGACTTTCTTGTGAGTACACCCGTGCCCTCGGGCACCGCACTGCAGCACTGCGCCCTGCCCCCTGCTTACCCCATCACCGGGCCCCGGGACAACCAACCCCTACCTACGGAGGGGCAACACAACATCTAGCTGCTCCACTTCACCATCCCCGGGATCCCCGTATTGAGCAGCGGTGGTGAAATCACCACAACCGTGGGTGGCGTCACGAACTATAACAATTCCCCTTACCAAATCCCCTTTTTCTGTGGAGCCTGGGATCACAGACCGGGTCACGCCATCGTGATACCCACAGAAGTGACTCTGTGGCCCGGATCTGAGTACCCCTGGTCCCCGGGCGACACATTTACCGTTTAAATAAAAGCTGTGGCCATTCGTCCATAAAAAGTTGTTATGTCTTTATTTCAAGTAAAGTGGTTAAGAGGTGTCTTGTACATTGGAGACCCAATTATCCCTTTTAGATACGTCATGCCATATCATCACCCCGGAGGCCTCACACAGCAGCGGCGGCTTAATAGCCGCAAACCACAGGTGGCGTCACGAAATAAAAACTTTAATTACTCCCAAGTCATCAGCCATATTAATTGACCCCACCAGGGCCACGGAGCCGGGCCCCGCCACCACTGACGACCCCGGACTAGTCCAGTCTGGCACCGGGTGTCCCATAGCCCTGGGGTGGGCGAGTCACAAGCGTGTGCCAGTGCTCCAACCTTGGTCTGCCTTTATTTGGATGTAATATATAAATAATATACAATGCAATTTGGTAATAATGAATGCATTTTCCAGCGTAATGGAAACCATGTCAAAAGGGACAAATGAGAACTATGCAGTTTGGTGACCCAAACATTGAACTCTTGGCTCCATGACTAGGAAAATCCCCAAATCTTGACCCATTAATAATCCATGGTCCTTCCCCAAATAAACAAAACAACAGAAATTGTGATAGACTTCAAGCACTGATTAGAAAAGAATAAGTTGTCCCAGATTTGACCCAGAAGTTAAAGTCTGGAAAAATAAGGATCAACACTATAAATATTGAGTCTTTGCATCAACTACCATATTTTTCGCTTTATAAGATGCACCGGATTATAAGACGCACCCCAAATTTAGACATAAAAAAAGGTAAAAAAAAGAAAAATGGGGTCCGTCTTATACTCCGGTGTTCTCTTACCGGAGGGGGGCAGCAGTGGTGGTGAAGCAATGGCGTCTGTGGTTGCAGGTGCGGTGGTGGCAGGCGCGGTGGCGTCCGGGGTGGCAGGAGCTGCGGGACACCGTGGTGGCAGGAGCCGCGGAGTCCATGGTGGTGGCGGCGGCGGCAGCAGCAGCAGCGGCGGAGGGTGAGTCGTGCAGCAGGCCGGTGCAGTGAGTATCCCAGTGTCCGCGGTCCCGCTTCAAATGATGGCGCCTGGAGCGGCACATGCGCAGATGGAGCTCTCATCCAAGAGCTCCATCTGTGCACGCGCTCGCTCTCGGCGCCATCATTTGAAACTGGGACCGCAGACAAACTGGGTAACTTGCTGCACAGCCGCCCGCCTCGCACGCACAGAGTGGCAGCCAGCAGGCTGCCCGCCCACCCTGCGTGCAAGCGGCCGGGTACCTGTGCTTGCGTGCGGGTGTCTGTGCAGCTGCCACCCGCACACAGCACCCGGATGCCGTCCACACACAGGACCCGGCTAATGCCCGGACGGGCACCCGACTGCCGCCCGCACGGGCACCCGACTGCCGCCCGCACACAGCACCCGGCTGCCGCCCGCACACAGCACCCGGCTGACACCCGCACGGGCACCCGACTGCCGCCCGCACACAGCACCCGGCTGCTGCCCGCACACAGCACCCGGCTGCCACCGCATGCAGTCACGGTTACCCGGCTGCCACCGCACGCAAGCACAGATACCCGGCCACTTGCACGCAGCCACAGGCACCCGGCCGCCCGATCACCGCACAGACAGGACACCCAGGTACCGCTATATTCGGATTATAAGATGCACGCCCCATTTTCCTCCCAAATTTTTGGGAGGAAAAGTGCATCTTATAAAGTTAAAAATACGGTATATATATTTGTCAAAAAAAGTGTAAAAACGTATTAAATGCCCATAATTGTACTTCATTACGCATAGATTAATCTAAGGCCGCTTTCACATTGCGTTTTTACCTACATTCACTAGTCCCATCGGGGCATCTGTCCGAACCCACCTTCCCCCCCATAAAACGCATGGATGCATACGCCAATGAGGCCAATGACTATAATGGAAGAGACTGAGTCAGCATGTGCTCTGTCCTGCACCATTTTTGGGCATATACGTTTTCTGTAAGTGGACACCCAAACGTAGCAGACTACATCTGGGTGTCTGCATGCAGAAAGCGTATACGCCCAAAAATAGTGCAAGACAGAGCACATGCTGACTCCGTCTGCCACATTTTAGTCATGGGCCCCGTCGGTGTATGCGTCCGAAACAAACGGGGGTTCGGATGGATGCCCCAATGGGACCAGTGAATGTAGGCAAAAACGCAATGTGGAAGTGGCCTTACTATGATTGTATAACAGCATCAGTTTATTAAAGCATGGCCTAAGGCCTGGAGGATTATCCTGGAGGATTATTTTATAAAACATACCTTATCTAGATTCTCATCCCTTTTCTCCTGTTTTTGATCCTTAATTGACCCTAAACATCAGCGTTATTCATTGATTTTGCCTTAACCTTGTACTTTAGGTTGTCATTTGGAACCTGTTCTATTTCGGATTCTCACCCTTGGCATTGTTCTTGACTATACTTCAACCACATAAGTGCCACTGTCACAAATCTGTAACTATTTTGAGGATGGCAACCTTCTGTAGCAAAGCCCATATTTCCTTTCAGGATACAAAGGTTGAAGACGTGCAGAACTGTTAGGGTCCATATTGTAGTGTGGCCAGCACCAAAGAATTGTAACTTAAGAGAATCAATCCTCATCGGAATGAGATAGATTTGCAGATTCTTTGCCAGGCGGTATTAACCTAAAAATTCGGTACTAGCTAGATGATCACAATGATAGTCATTATACACTGTGTCCACCCATATCCTGTCCACTGCCATTAACTTGAGAACGGTGGTAGCTATAGGCATGCAAGGTGTCGATTCCTATTGAATTGATGATGCCCTACAATTTTTTAATTCACCTTTTTTCTCTATCTCGTCCCGTTTTCAAGATAAAAATGCTAACTCTGTTTTCCACCAGGTGCCGCTATAGGAGTAGTGCATGGCTACTTTACTATACCTAGACACCACTTCTATGCCTATAGCTGCGGTGGACAGGATATGGCCGGAAACACTGTATATGAGAAACCATTAGCACTGGATAAAAAAATAAATGTCACAGAGATAGGTAATGGACTGGTGCCATGGTAGAAGCAATATTCTGAGCTCTACCAGAAGCCTTTCTACTGAAATATGTTATATTCTAACACAGAGCATTATTGAGAACTATTTCTACTCTCTCTTCCTACACAGTGAGACTGTACACAACTTGGAAATGTTATCCTTGTTTTGCCTCTGCAATTACTATTTCTGACATTTCTCTTATTCCAGTGGGAATAAACTTGTATCTCTACACGTACTGATTTATGAACACTACAAGATAATGAGGAGCAATAGATCAGAGGCAGGCTATTCCAATCTGCATATCTCAGCAAGCTATGCCATCCATACTAAATCTTTCAGCTTTACAAAAACCTAATCAGACTATATTGAACTGTTACATTATTAAAGAGATGTGTTTAATTTTACTTTTATTTTGGCTTCATTAATTTGAGTTTAATTATAATTACAGAAGGTTGGAAAAAAAATGCATAGGCTGGGTCACTTACGCAGAAATAATTTTTATCCTGAGGCTAATGGTATTCAGGACACACTGCTTTCCTGAATTCTTTGTATGCGCATGTGTTAGGATATAAAAAAAATATTTTACAAAATGATCAAATTGGTTTAAGAAAAATAAAAGATGTCCAACTCACCTTAGTAGACCCTTTTATACCAGTTTCAACATTGCCATGTCCCATGCTGGTATTTACTGTCCGCTATATTGGTGACATCTACTGATGAGCGAATGTGCTTGGCACTGCTTGATGCTCGATGAAGCATTGGGGTGCTCAGGTACGCTCGTTACTCGATCAAGTATCGTGGCTACTCGAGCGCCATGCTCAAGTCCCCATCCCACGTATTTTGTGGCTGTTAAACAGTCAATAAACATGCAGGTATTGCCTGCCACAGCCATCTTGGCTACTGGTATTACATCACATCATCAGGTCTTATATGAGACTCAGGGGCGCGATACTCAGTACATTGTCCTTTGGAAGCAGTTCAAAGAGCAAGGATCTAGGAGGGAGAGGAACGAGGAACAACATCGTACCTGCGGCCACCGGCAATGAGGAATGAAGGAGGTGGGCGGGATGTTCAGGCCGCTCAACTCCACCCCTCCGCTTCTATTGGGCGGCCGCTTAGTGACGCCGCTGTGACACCGAACTAACCTCCCCCTTAAAGGAGAGATTGTTCGGTGGCCACAGTGACGTCGGTGAACAGGTAATTGCATGTGACGCTGTCGTAGCGATATTGTTCGCTACGGCAGCGATCACCCCGTGACGCGCCACTGACGTGGGTGGGTGCTATCGCTCGCGACATCGCTAGCGATGTCGCAGCGCGTAAAGCCCTCTTTAGTGTCTCCCATTTCCATACTACTTCCTCTTCCCACCTTCTCTCATTTGGTGCCCCTCAAAGCTGTGTACTGGGACCCTTACTTTTCTCCATCTATACTTTTGGCTTAGGACAAATAAATCCTTCACTTTACCCTGGCCTTCAAACCACATATCCAAGCTCTGATGACCTCTCCCTCTGTTCTGTCCTCTCTACACGGTGCACTGAGGCGTGTGCGCAGTCTGACAGGCAGCTAAATTGATCTACTGAAGTCCAATAAGACAACTGTTATTTCAAGTCTATACAGTTTGATGAACATTAAATAAATATATTTCGAGCAAATAGAAGCATTGAAATAACAAAGAATCAGCTCTTGTATAAATGCAAAGCAGAAATAGGTATGGCAAATGACTGTACAAAATACAAACAACGTGCTAAGGCAGGCTGCACATCAGCGGTAATCTGCCACAATGCCGGATCTGTCACAAATGCGGTACAGTTCAATACAGTTAAATGGAATCACGTCAAGATAAGGTCAAATGCGGTCACATGTGGAAGTGGCATCACTAAGCAGCTGCCCAATAGAAGCGGAGGGGCGGAGATGAGCGGCCGGAATATCCCGCCCACCTCCTTCCTTCATCATTGCCGGTGGCCACAGGTACAATGTTGTTCCTCATTCCTGCGATGTCACACATAGCGATGTGTGCTACCGCAGGAACGACGAACAACCTGCCTCCAAAAGCAGCAACGATATTTGAGATTAGAACGACGTGTCAACGATCAACGATATGGTGAGTATTTTTTATCATTAGCGGTCGCTCGTACGACGTCGCTAATGCGGCCGGATGTGCGTCACAAATTCCGGGACCCCAACGATATCTCGTTAGCGATGTCGTTGCGTGTAAAGTGGCCTTATCTGATAGGTGTAAACAGGTACCACATAATCTTACTTACCAGAAATGCTATCTTGATGAGGATAAAATAGTAGATTTTCTCTGTACCTCAGTTCATGAGGAATATTGACCCCTTCTTGCCATAAAACCAAATTGCAAAATGGCAAATAGACCCCTGAACCAAAAAACTAACTAAAATATAATTTTTATTATTGTTGGATTCAATAAGTATGAGAGAAAAAGTAAGCACATTAAACGGATAAAAACACTTAGTGCCATGACATAATCACAAGAAAATTTTGAGCCTCTCATCCCTGATGACACCAACGTGGTGAAACATGTTGCGGAGGCATTTGAATATTTAATATGCTTATGCAGTGACAAATTGTGAAAAGACCTATTGAATTAAACTAGGGACTAGAGATGAGCGAGCCTCTGGAGCAGACCTGGGCAAGGGGCGGCCCGCGGGCCACATCCGGCCCGCCTACTCTCTGTGACCGGCCCGCCCGTCTTCAGCCGGTGCAGTGGAGCCGGGCTGCAGCGTGCCGAGCAGGGAGAGATCCTGTGCAGGTCCGCACAGTCAGTGCAGGCAGCGGAACGCAGGAGTCTTTCCTCTGTTCCCTGCCGGCACTAATTGTCAGTGACACACGCGCACGCTCTGACGTTGTCAGTACTGCGCTGCGTGTGTCATTTCAAAAGTTCCCGCCTGACAGGAGAAGAAGCAGCACAGCAGACGGAATAATTCATCTTGCAGGACCTGCGATGATGTCACGCCCATGTGACTGTGTGGGAGGTGACACAGGATGCCGGGCAGAAAGCAAAGATACTGACTCCTGAAGGAGATGTGGACACATGATGACTGGTAATGAGAAAAGAGGGGACATGAGGGGGAGGGAGGCTGCAGGGTGAGTGCATATGAGGGAAGATGGAGTTGCAGGGTGAGTGCATATGAGGGAAGATGGAGTTGCAGGGTGAGTGCATATGAGGGAAGATGGAGTTGCAGGGTGAGTGGCATATGTGGGAAGATGGAGTTGGAGGGTGAGTGGCATATGTGGGAAGATGGAGTTGCAGGGTGAGTGGCATATGAGGGAGGATGGAGTTGCAGGGTGTGTGGCATATGAGGGAAGATGGAGTTGCAGGGTGAGTGGCATATGAGGGAAGATGGAGTTGCAGGGTGAGTGGCATATGTGGGAAGATGGAGTTGCAGGGTGAGTGGCATATGTGGGAAGATGGAGTTGCAGGGTGAGTGGCATATGTGGGAAGATGGAGTTGCAGGGTGAGTGGCATATGAGGGAAGATGGAGTTGCAGAGTGAGTGGCATATGAGGGAAGATGGAGTTGCAGGGTGAGTGGCATATGAGGGAAGATGGAGTTGCAGGGTGAGTGGCATAAAAGGGAAGATGGAGTTGCAGGGTGAGTGGCATATGAGGGAAGATGGAGTTGCAGGGTGAGTGGCATATGAGGGAAGATGGAGTTGCAGGGTGAGTGGCATATGAGGGAAGATGGAGTTGCAGGGTGAGTGGCATAAGAGGGAAGATGGAGTTGCAGGGTGAGTGGCATATGAGGGAAGATGGAGTTGCAGGGTGAGTGGCATATGAGGGAAGATGGAGTCTGCAACTCCATCTTCCCTCATATGCCACTGGGAAGATGGAGTTGCAGGGTGAGTGGCATATGAGGGAAGATGGAGCTGCAGGGTGAGTGGCATATGAGGGAAGATGGAGTTGCAGGGTGAGTGGCATATGAGGGAAGATGGAGTTGCAGGGTGAGTGGCATATGTGGGAAGATGGAGTTGCAGGGTGAGTGGCATATGAGGGAAGATGGAGTTGCAGGGTGAGTGGCATATGAGGGCTGCAGACTGACAGAAGGATGTGAAGGGGTGCAGAGTGTTTGAGAGGGGTAAGTTGGGGTACAGGCAGGGTGAGATATGTGGGCAGGGTGTGTGACATATGGGGGTGTAGTGTGTGTGATCTGGGGGGTGCAGGCTGTATGGGGAGCAGGGTGTGTGAGATATGGGGGTGCAGGTTGTATGGGGAGCAGGGTGTGTGAGATATGGGGGTGCAGGTTGTATGGGGAGCAGGGTGTGTGAGATATGGGGGTGCAGGTTGTATGGGGAGCAGGGTGTGTGACATATGGGGGTGTAGTGTGTGATATGGGGGTGCAGGCTGTAAGGAGAGCAGGGTGTGTGACATATGGGGGTGTAGTGTGTGTGATATGGGGGTGTAGGTTGTATGGGGAGCAGGGTGTGTGACATATGGGGGTGTAGTGTGTGTGATATGGGGGTGCAGGCTGTATGGGGTGTAGTGTGTGTGATATGGGGGTGCAGACTGTATGGGGAGCAGGGTGTGTGACATATGGGGGTGTAGTATATTACAGGTGTGCTATATGGTGGTGTAGTATATTACAGGTGTACTATATGGGGGTGTACTATATTACAGGTGTAGTATATGGGGTGTAGTGATGTAGTATATTACAGGTGTATAAAGGGGTGTAGTGATGTAGTATATTACAGGTGTGCTATATGGAGGTGTAGTATATTACAGGTGTACTATATGGAGGTGTACTATATTACAGGTGTAGTATATGGGGTGTAGTGATGTAGTTTATTACAGGTGTAGTATATAGGGGTGTAATGATGTAGTATATCGGAGGTGTATTATATAGTGGTGTAGTATAATACAGGTGTATATGGGGGTGTAGTATATTACAGGTATATAGAGGGAGTGTAGTATAATACAGGTGTAGTATATAGGGGTGTAGTGGTGTAGTTTATTACAGGTGTAGTATATGGAGGGGGTGTAGTGATGTAGTATATTGGGTAGAACTGAGGTAATTCTATTAGTCCGGCCCTCTAAACCAATCCCAATTTCTCATGCGGCCCCATGGGAAAATTAATTGCCCACCCCTGCTCTAGAGGCTCGAGTTCGGTTCGTCGAACGGAGGTCGCGTTCGAGTTTGGTTCGGCGAGCCGTTCGACGAACCTCTCGAACCCCATTGAAAACAATGGGAGGCAATCACAAACACATAAAAACACATTAGAAATGTACACATAGAGTTAATAAACATTGCCATAACACTTACAGGTCCCCGCGATGCGTCCTGCGCTCTGTCTCCGATAATCGCTGCGTCCTCCCGCTAACCAGCACTGATGATAGGACCTATCGTGACGTCAAAATAGCATGTGACCAGTCACGTGTCTATTATCTCATTGGCTACAGACTGGTCACATGGCTAGACGTCATGCTAGGTTCTGTCAGTGCATCTCTCCAGTACGCGGTGATCGTTTGTGTATCTCCATGTACCGGCGAGATGCTCTGGTACACGGTCAGCTTCCCCGTTCTGCTTCCCCGTTCCGTTATTCACCGGCTACCACAGCCAGTCAATAATGGAAATCACCGTTGCTCTAGCAAGGCGCCTGTCAGCGGTGACGTAACCGCATACAGCCAGCAGCCTTAGTTCACTCACAGAGTGAAAAGACTGCACGGTGAGCAGCAGCGTCTTCCTCCCATGCAGCACTGCTGATGTAGCAGAGCTTCATGGGTTGAAGGAAAAAGAAGACAGAAGACCATGGATTGTGGAGGGATAAGAGGGAGTAATAAATATGGAGTCTCTAACTGTATCTGTGTATTTATTTCTATTAAAGTATTCTTTCTCTGTGTGCTGTCTTTTTTATTTAACCCTCTATTAAAGATTCTTAATGGCCTGGTCAAACTTGACTGACATTAAGAATCTCTGGCTTAATACTAGCTAGTAAAACATAGCTAGTATTATCCCATTATTACCCAGCGAGCCACCGTCACCAGGGTAGCTGGAAGATTTTGATACAGCACCAGATGAAGGCGCTTCTATGAAAGCGCCATTTTCTGGGGCGGCTGCGGACTGCAATTCGCAGCACAGGGTCCCAGAAAGCTCAGGCCAACCTGTGCTGCGGATTACAATCCCCAGCTGCCTAGTTGTACCTGGCTGGACACAAAAATGGGGGAAGCTCATGTCGATTTTTTTTTTAATTATATCATGAAATTTATGAAATAATTAAAAAAAACGGGATTCCCTATATTTTTGGTTCCCAGACGGGTACAAATAGGCAGCTGGGGATTGGGGGCAGCCCGTAGGTGCCTGCTGTACCTGGCTAGCATACAAAAATATGGCGAAGCCCATGTCATTTTTTGGGTGGGCAAAAATCTCCTTCATACAGTCTTGGATGGAGTATGCTGAGCCTTGTAGTTCTGCAGCTGCTGTCTGCTGTCCTGCATACACTAGTGAATGGAGCATGCTGAGCCTTGTTGTTCTGCAGCTGCTGTCTGCTCTCCTCCATACAGATAGACAGCAGCTGCAGAACTACAAGGCTCAGCATATTCCATCCAGGACTGTATGCAGGAGTTTCTTGCCTCCCAAAAAAATTGCGTGGGCTTCGCCATGTTTTTGTATGCTAGCCAGGTACAGCAGGCAGCTACGGGCTGACCTCAACCCCCAGCTGCCTATTTGTACCCGGCTGGGAACCAAAAATATAGGAAAGCCCTTTTTTTAATTATTTCATGAATTTCATGAAATAATTAAAAACAAAAACGACGTGGACTTCACCCAATTTTTGTGTGCAGCCAGGTACAACTAGGCAGCTGGGGCTTGGAATCCGAAGCTCAAGGTGCCCAAGCTTTCTGGGCACCCCTGCTGCGAATTGCAGTCCGCAGCCGCCCCAGAAAATGGAGCTTTCCTAGAAGCGCCATCTTCTGCCACTGTATCCAACTCTTCCAGCTGCCCTGGTGCCGGGTGGCTCGCTGGGTAATAATGGGCTTAGGGCTAGCTGTATATTATCAACTGGCCCTAAGCCCGAAATTCATGGTGTCATGCCAATATTAGACATGGCCACCATGAATTTCTAGTACAGATAAAAAAAAACACAACACAAAAATATTTTTATTACAAATAAAACAACACAATTAGTGACTCCATCTTTATTGAAATAAAAAAAACCCTCCCCCCTGGTCAAGGGTACCGTGCCGTCCAATCCGGATCCAATATCATCTGATTGGTTTTCTGGAAGGCAAAGCGATCAGATGATGTGTCAGGTTCAAGGGCCTGAATCACATGACACAGCAGCTGTTTGTATAAACGGCTTTTATATAATCAGCTGATACATCAGTGCAAAAACAAAAAAACTACACACTTCAGTGCAGACTCCTGTCCGACAGCATCAGCTGATAGTTTCCGGCCGAGCGGTAAAAAGCCGGCCTAACCGCTCGACTTATAGTGTCAGCTGATTCCGTCAGGTAACTGCATCAAGTGATCATCGCCAGGTCTGAGAAAGAGATAGAGAGAGAAAGAAGAGAGAGAGAAGATAGAGAAAAGAGAGAGAGGAGAGAGAAAAAAGAGAGAGGAGATAGAAGAGAGAGGGAGAGAGAGAGAAGGGAAAGAGAAGAGAGGGAGATAGAGAGAAGAGAGAAGAGAGAGGGAAAAAGAGAAAGAGAGACTGAGAAAAAGAGTGAGAGAAAAAGAGAGAGAGACGAGAGAGGAGAGAGAGAGAGAGAAAGAGAGAGAGAAAGAGAGAGAGAGAAAAGAGAGAGAAAGAGGGAGAGAGAGAGGAGAGAAAGAGAGAGAGAAGAGAGAGAGGAGAGAAAGAGAGAGAGAAGATAGAGAGGATAGAGAGAGAGAAGAGAGAGGAGAGAGCGAGAGAGAGAGATAGAAAAAGAGAGACTGAGAAAAAGAGAGAGAGAGAAAAAAAAGAGAAAAAGAGAGACGAGAGAGAGGAGAGAGAGAGGGAGGGAGGGAGAGAAGAGAGAGGGAGAAAGAGAGAAGAGAGAGAGAGGGAAAAAGAGAAAAAGAGAGACTGAAAAAAAGAGAGAGAGAAAAAAAGAGACAGAGGAGAGAGAGAGAAAGAGAGAAAAAGAGAGAGAGAGATAAAGAGAGAATAAGAGAGAGAGAGAAAGAGAGAGCGAAAGAGAGAGAGAGAAAAGAGAGACAGAGAGAGAGGGTGAGAGAGAGGGAGAGAGAGAGAGAAGAGAGAGAGGAGAGAAGAGAAAGAGAGAGAAGAGAGAGGATATAAAAGAAGGAGAGAAGAGAGAGAAGAGAGAAAGAGGAGAGAGAGCTAGAGAGAGAGGGAAGAAGAGAAAAAGAGAGAGAAAAAGAGAGAGAGAGGAGAGAGAGGGAAGTACAGAGGGAGGGAGAGAGAGAGAGAGAAGAGAGAGGAGAGAGAGAGAGAGAGAAGGAAAAAGAGAAAAAGAGAAACTGAGAAAAAGAGAGAGAGAGAAAAAGAGAGAAAGAGAGAGAGGAGAGAGAGAGAGAAAAAGAGAGAGAGAAAGAGAGAGAGAGAAAAAGAGAGCGAGAGAGACAGAGAGAGAGAGGGAGAGAGAGAGAGAGAGAAGAGAAAGGAGAGAGGAGAGAGCAATGCAGGCTCATTCCGTGAACTGCTCTGATTTTAGAGGTGTGTCCCGTGGCTCAAAGCTGATGTCCGGCTCCTCCCCTCAGTGCATAATTAAATTAAATTATAATTATAAATATCTAATATTTATAATTTAAAATTAAAAATAAAAAAATAATAATAATAAAAAATGTAAATTCTTTACCGGGACCGGGATTAGAACTCGCAACCTAATGCTGCTGAGGCGAGCGCTCTAGCCACTGAGCTACTGACTCTATACATAAAGATAGGCACATTTGGTAATCTTGAAGTCTGCAGTGCTGAAGTCTCTGCTGACCACGCGATTCACTTCATTGCTACGTGGAGCTGATACAGCGCGATGGTGTTCTATGGTGCTGCTGCATCTTCAGGGAGCAGAGCTGACAGTGTCGTGTGGATTACGTCGGACCTGGAGGGGTATTTGGGGATTAATAAAGGGGTGAAACATGGTGGTTTTTTGTCTTTTATTCCAAATAAAAGATTTTTTGCTGTGTGTGTTTATTTACTTTCACTTTCAGTTTAATCATGGACGGTATCTTGGGGGACACCTGGCATAATTAACTCATTATTACCTCGATTGCCACCGCACCAGGGCAATTTGGGATAAGCTGGGTAGAGTCCCCCGGGACTGTCGCATCTAATGGATGCGGCTATTCTGGGCGGCTGCTGGGTGATATTGTTAGGGTGGTGGGCTCCCGATAACGAGGCGTGTTGTGAATGTCAGTTATGCTTTTGCTGCTGTGAGGCTCCCTCTTGTGGCCAGGAATGGTTTGGACAGAGACCAGGTGTGTTGAGCAATGGGCGTTTCCATTGCTAACTCTCTGCCTATTTAAACACTGGTCTGCTGGCTGGCTATGCCGGATGTCAGTTGTTCTATGTTCACCAGCCTGCTTCATCCTGCTCCAGACCACCTCTACCCCAGATAAGTGCTTGGCTCTTTATTTGTTGTTTGGTTCTTTTTGCTCTTATCTGAGTTTGTCATTTGCTTTGTTTTTTGTCAGTTTATTTGCATGCAGCAATCTTCCCTCTCAGTTGCTTGGCTGGGAAGCTTCCTGCAGTTATGTTTGGAGTTTTGCTCCTATACGTCCATGTGTTTGTTGCTTCTTGAATTTGTAATGATTCCGGCTTTCTGTTCATTGGTATGACAAGAGCGCCTGGTATAGGACGGAGTTCAGATCTAGTGATCTGAAGACTTTTTGTACTATCATGTTTTTGGATTTTTGTAGGGTTTTTCTCTGGCCACCATCAGTCCCTTTCCTATCCTGTCCTATTTAGTCAGTAGGGCCTCACCTTTTGCTAATCCTATCATCTATCTGTGTATTGTGTTTTCCTATATCACCGCAGTCTTTGAATGTTGGGGGCTTGCTATTCTTTGGCAATCTATTTTCTGAGGCAGAGAGTTATTCATCTTTCCTTCCTTTCGGATAGCTAGTTCTCCGGCTGGGTTTGCGGTGCACAGGATGTTAGTTCACCCCTCGGCTACTTCTAGTGTTGATGGTTAGGGGATGGCGGCCAGATTAGTTGCCAATGCTCTTGTCACCTTTTACCAATGATTTATGGTGGTCTTCCATGGTTCCGGATCATAACAGTGGTGCTCTCCCTCCTGACAATAACCGCCTCCAGCCATGTGGCTTTATCCTGGCTGGTATCAAATATGGGGGAAACTGCATTTTTTTTTTTTATTATTATTTATCTATTTATTTTACTGCACAATATAGACCCGCCTGCCGGCGGCTGTGATTGGTTGCAGTGAGACAGCTGTCACTCAGCTTGGGGACGTTTCTGACTGCAACCAATCATGGGCGCCGGTGGTTGGGGAAAGCACGGAATAACTAATTGACTAATGAAGCGGCAGCCATTTTCTAAAGAGGAAAAGACATCGCAGATTTTTGACAGACGTGGAGCGAGGCGCCTGTGATCGGTGAGTAGGAAAGGGAGAGGGATTGTGCTGGGGACGCAGGACGCATGCAGATAGCAACATGTGCACATAGCCTTACTGTGAAAAGCCACATTTATGGTGATCGAACCGTTCTCGAACCTAACTTGAACTGTCGAGCCTTTAGCAAAAAAGTCGAGTTCGATCTCGAGCACCCCCCAAAATCACTCGAACATGAAATTGGCGAACCTCGCTCAACTCTACTAGGGACATGCCAGGAGACAAATTACTACAGTATTTAGCTGAACTATCAGCTTGTCTGAGCATGTGTTTGTAGGCTTGTCTCAAGATTTTCATGTGATTCAGACATTGCACTACTGTAACGCTAGGTACGGGGAAGTACCAAGCAAAAGGGAAGGGAAACCCTGTCTAGAGAAGGGGAGATAATAACTAGAGATGAGCAATCCTGTTTGGTAAAGGTTCACTAATTTCAAATTCAGTACGAGCCTTAGCATGTTCGAATTCGGCTCGGTGACATGAGCATTTTCATAAAAAGTCGGTGATCTTCTGTTTTATTTGATTTTTGCCCCTGAACACTGTCTGAATTTCCAAAAATGGTTTTGTAATAACATTTTCTGCTTTTGTATATGATTTTGGTGTGTCTGATGAAGGAGGGATGTGTAAAATTAGTGGATGTGGTGGGGATTCGGGAAAAGCCTTTCGGCGCAGAGCACAGTATATTTTTTCTTTCTTAAATTTATTTATGGATGTTCCTGCAGCCAATCATGCACATGTGATGGGATTGTCGTGGAAGGGGGAATAGGCGGGGTGTTCGAGGTGTACGTTTGGGAAGTTCTGTTAATCAAAGGTCTAGTGACCAAACACCGACCCATCCTATCCCAAGAGAAATAAGAACAACTTCCATTACTGAACAGCCTACTCCACTAGACATCTTTGGCAGCTGCACATCGCTTCAACTTCGAAATGAGGCTGATAAACAGCAGGATCCTGAGTGGATGGCAAGCACTGCATCTGTGGCGCCCCTGACCTGGTCAGGCGCCACTGAGTATTGCACCCACGTCTGGGTCAGTACAAACAGGTAATCCCAAAGGCTGACTAGGGTGTGGACACACAAACACGAAGTAACCAGGACACACATACAGCTTAGAGGGGACCCCTGGGCAGACCCAGGGAGGGGGCGTGGCCCTCGCATCCCAGCTAGTGCTAGCTAGTGAGACAGAGAGTTGTGCAGTGGCAGTCAAAGGAGTAGGAGTGGAGCAGCCGAGTCTGGAGGTGTAGAGCTGAAGAGCAGGACACTAGCCGGACCCTGCACCTGTAGTGGCTGCTGGCGGGGGAGAGGGGCTACCCAGTGGTGCCACCTGAAATCCACCTAGTGAAGAGGTGGCTGAGTAAGGTGACTACCGGTAGACCAGCCCGCACGGGGAAACAGGTCACTAGAGAAGGAACCCATTTATTCGGCCTGCTAAACCTGCTGGTGAGGGTGCTGGAGGTATCTCACCGAACCACACAGAGTCCAAAGCATCAGCAGCAAAGAGGGGGCCCATAAGGAGGATTGAGCCTGTAGCCATCTTAACCCCTTCACCCCCGGCCACTAAAACACCCTAATGACCGGGCCATTTTTTGCAATTCTAACCAGTGTCACTTTGACAGGTTATAACTCTGGAACGCTTCAACGGATCCTGGCGATTCTGAGACTGTTTTTCATGACATATTGTACTTCATGTCAGTTGTAAATTTAGGCCGATACTTTTTGCGTTTATTTGTGAAAATTTAGGAAATTGTGCGAAAATGTTGAAAATTTTGCAATTTTCAAACTTTGAAAATTTATGCCCATAAATCTGAGAGATATGTCACACAAAATAGTTACGAAATAACATTTCCCACTTGTCTACTTTACATCAGCGCAATTTTCGAAAGAAATTTTTTTTTCGTTAGGAAGTTAGAAGGGGTCAAAGTTCATCAGCAATTTCTAATTTTTCCAACAAAATTTACAAAATAATTTTTTTAGGGACCACATCACATTTGAAGTGACTTTGAGAGGCCGAGGTGACAGAAATTACCCAACAGTGACCCCATTCTAAAAACTGCACCCCTCACACTGCTCAAAACCACATCCAAGAAGTTTATTAACCCTTTAGGTGCTTCACATGAACCAAAGCAATGTGGAAGGAAAAAATGAAAATTTTACTTTTTAACACAAAAATGTTACTTTAGCCATAAAATTTTCATTTTCACAAGGGAGAAAAGAGAAAGTGCACCCTACAATTTATTGTGCATTTTCTCCTGAGTACGCTGATACCCCATATGGGGTAAAAATCAATTGTTTGGGTGCACGGCAGAGGTCGAAAGGCAAGGAGCGCCATTTGAATTTTTGAACGCACAATTAGCTGCACTCATTAGCGGACGCCATGTCGGGTTTGAAGACCCCCTGAGGTGCCTAAACAATGGAGCTCCCCCACATGTGACCACATTTTGGAAACTAGAGCCCTCAAATAATTTTTCTAGATGTTTGGTGAGCACTTTGAACACCTGGGGGCTTCACAGAAGTTTATAACGTTGAGCCGTGAAAAGAAAAAAAAATGTTTTACCACAAAACTGTTGCTTCAACTAGGTAGCTTTTTTTTTCACAAGGGTATCGGGAAAAAATGCAACATAAATTGTATTGTCCATTTTCTCCTGAGTACGCAGATACCTCATATGTGGTGGAAATCAAATGTTTGGGCACACGGCAGATCTCGAAAGGGAAGGAGCACCATTTGAATTTTTGAACGCAAAATTAGCTGCACTCATTAGCTGACGCCATGTCAGGTTTGAAGACCCCCTGAAGTGCCTAAACAATGGAGCTCCCCCACAAGTGACCCCATTTTGGAAACTAGAGCCCTCAAATAATTTTTCTAGATGTTTGGTGAGCACTTTGAACACCTGGGGGCTTCACAAAAGTTTATAAAGTTGAGCTGTGAAAAGAATTTTTTTTTTTACCACAAAACTGTTGCTTCAACTAAGTAGCTTTTTTTTCCACAAGGGTATCAGGAAAAAATACGCCATGAAATTTATAGTGCATTTTTTCCTGAGTACAACGATACCTCATATGTGGTAGAAAGTAATTGTTTGGGCGCATGGCGGGGCTCAGGAGAGAAGGAGCACCATTTGACAGCAAAATTTGTTTGAATCATTAGCGGATACCATGTCACGTTTGTAGACCCCCTGAGGTGCCTAAACAGTGGAGCTCCCCCACAAGTGACCCTATTTTGGAAACTAGACCCCTCAAGGAGTTTATCTAGATGTTTGGTGAGCCCCAAGGGGCTCCACAGAAGTCGATAATGTTGAGCCATGAATACAATTTTCTTTTGTTTTACCACAGAACTGTTACTTGAACCAGGTAGCTTTTTTTCACAAGGGTATCAGGAAAAAATGCACCATAAAATGTATTGTGCAATTTCTTCTGAGTACGCAGATACCTCACATGTGGTGGAAAGTAATTGTTGGGCACATGGCGTGGCTCAGAAGAGAAGGGCACCATTTGACAGCAAAATTGGTTGGAATCATTAGCGGACGCCATGTCACGTTTTTAGACCCCCCCCTATGGTGCCTAAACAGTGGAGCTCCCCCACAAATTACCCCATTTTGGAACTAGACCCCTCAAGGAATTTATCTAGATGTTTAGTGAGCCCCTTTTTCCCCACAGGGGCTCCACTGAAAGTTGATAACGTTGAACCGTGAAAATTATTTATTTTTTTTTAAATTTTTGCAGCAACAAGGTAGCTTTTTTTTTTTCTTTTTACGACGGTGTCAGGAAAAAATGCACCATAAAACGTATTGTGCAATTTTTCCCAAGTACGCAGATACCTCATATGTGGTGGAAATCAATTGTTTGGGCGCATGGCGGAGCTCAGAAGACAAGGAACGCCATTTGACTTTTCAAACGCACAGACACAGTGCACTGATCGGCCGCTGCAGGAGGCACGGTCGGATGAGATACAAAAAGCACCTGGATACGGAAAAAAAACAAAAGTCACGCCAAAAATTGAGCAGGGATGCTGATCCGCGCTCAGCGGGACGCACGGACAGATGCGATACTTTTTTTCCCGTATCCCCGACGCTTTTTGTATCGCATCAGTCCGTGCGTCCCGCCGAGCGCTGATCAGTGATGCACATAACGGATCGGCATCCCTGCTCAATTTTTGGCGTGACAAAAAGCATCGGGGATACGGAAAAAAAAGTCACGCCAAAAATTGAGCAGGGATGCCGATCCGTTATGTGCATCCCTGATCAGCACTCGGCGGGACGCACGGACTGATGCGATACAAAAAGCGTCGGGGATACGGAAAAAAAAGTATCACACCAGTCCGTGCGTCCCGCCGAGCGCTGATCAGGGATGCACATAACGGATCAGCATCCCTGCTCAATTTTTGGCGTGACTTTTTTTTCCGTATCCCTGATGCTTTTTGTAACGCCAAAAATTGAGCAGGGATGCCGATCCGTTATGTGCATCCCTGATCAGCGCTCGGCGGGACGCACGGACTAATGCGATACAACAAGCGTCGGGGATATGGGAAAAAAAAGTCCCGCCGAAAACTGACCACGGATGCAGATACGTTATCTGCATCCCTGATCAGCGCTCGGCGGGACGCACGGACGCATGAGGTGTAAAAATGGACAGGGGATAGAGGAAAAAAAAGAAAAAAAAAAAGTTATACTCACAGTACCCAGAGGATTAGCAGGAGGAACAGCTTTACAGGAGCAGCAGTCAGGAAGTTGGACAGCTCAGCAGAAGACCCAGGAAGAAGGACCCAGCGATGGAGGCAGATGTGATCGGCCGGTGAAGACTGGTAAGAGGACGTCAGGGGGACAGCAGAGGGGGAGGGGGACAGCAGAGGGGGAGGGGGAGAGCAGAGGGGGAGAGCAGAGGAGGAGGGGGAGAGCAGAGGAGGAGGGAGATACCGGAGGAGCTGCAGAATAGAGATCACGGGAGGCCGGCAGATCGGGATGTCGGGGGGCAGATCGGGATGTCGGGGGGCAGATTGGGATGTTGGGGGGCAGATCGGGATGTCGGGGGGGCAGATCGCAGGGGGGCACGGGCAGGGGCCATTACGGGAGCGCGCAGGAGCAATCACAAGAGCGCGCAGGGGCTGCAAGGAGAGCAGAGGAGGAGGGAGATACCGGAGGAGCTGCAGAATAGAGATGGCAGGGGGCAGATCGGGATGTCGGGGGGGCAGATCGCAGGGGGGCACGAGCATGGGCCATTACGGAAGCGCGCAGGAGCAATCACAAGAGCGCGCAGGGGCTGCAAGGTGAGCACAATACTCACCGCTCCTGCTCCATGACGTGACAGCAGCGGCAGCAGCAGCGGTGGCGTGGTACCACTAGTACCAGCCAGTGCTGCACGCTGCAGACATGTTGGGGGAGGGTCCCCAGACCAGCACAGGCCTGGGAAGGGCGGCCACCGGCAGATCAGACCGCCCCACTGCACACTGATTGGAGCGATTGCGCATCATAGCACGATCGCTCCAATCAGTGCTGCAGGGGCTGGGGGCGACATGTTTGAGATCCACCTATGATCTGCTGTACCTGCTACAGCACATCATAGCCGGATCTCACAGTATCGCACTATTTCCGGCATTATTTTTACTGAAATCAGTGCGAAAGATGTGGTTGGCGGTTCAGATTTGAACAGCCAATCACATCGATCGTCAATGGGTGAAACAAAGGTCCCCTGCTGTAAGAAACAGCAGGGGACATCAGCCGGAGGGATACCTGGTTCATCAAAGCATCGCCAGAGTTGTCTCACATTACCACCAGAAAAGTGAGTAAAAACCCTGAAAGACATTGCTGCCTGTGTGTGAGTTCTTCTGCGACTTGTGGTACTACACACTTACACTGGGCCCTGGAGCCAGCCTCACTCTCGGGAGGCTACAACAACTAACTGCATTTACCATCAGCCCCAGGCGCTCCCTAAATTGCACTGGCGGTCACCCCCTGACCGCAATTACCGAGAGTGGCATCACGATTCCTATTATAGTTAACCTGACCTGCCTGTTGTCAGAAGAATCCCAACACGTGAAGTCCCTGAAGACCCTGAGGCGACCTGAAGGTAATGGGACGCCACACATCAAGTGGCCTCTCCTCCTCTTCCTGTACCTCAACATCATACACAGTTCATTCCTTAGAGTTGCATTTGGTTGCGCTCCCGTCACAAATCGCCAACCGGCAAACTGACTGTGGAGAACCACACATAGGTGAGTCTCAAGAGCTGTTCACACATTCTATCCCATGGTCATCACAGGTCTACTCTAAAGATTCCCAGACTAAAAAGGAGGAAAGCATCTGCACCAATGCCCAAAATCTTTGTGAGTTGAATCATGGATGAAGTATGATCCCAGCAGGATCCTGACCCTCATCAACTGATAACTCCCGAGGTGGAGGTGATGATGATGAGACTCAGAAACCTGAGGCGCATATGTACTATCCTGTAATGTCAGGTCAGGAAGAGGAAGAGGGGGACAACAGAGCATGACGATGAAGTTGTAAATCCCCCTTGGTGTGAACCCAGAGCCATGCAGCTGACTAGCTTAGCAGATGAGGAGGAGGAAGGAGAGGCTGTTACCATGGTGATTCCAGCACAAACACGTAGTGATTAGTGATGAGCGAGTATGCTTGTTACTACTCGGTACTCGCATGAGTATCACTGTACTCGGGCTACTCGGCGGGTACCGAGTAATTTCGCGATACTCGTGCTGTACTCGTGGTCTTCATCCCTGCATGTTGGCGCTCTTTTGAGAGCCAGCCCTCATGCAGGGATTGGCTGGCAGACCACTGCAATGCCACAGCCCTGTTAGTTGTGGAATTGCAGTGATTGGCCGGCCTGCACAGCGTGACCGAGCCTTTATACCGGCGGGCGTGCTGTGCTCTGCCCCACGCTGAGTGACAGGTGTCTCACTGTACCCAATCACAGCAGCCGGTGGGCGTGTATATACTGTGCAGTAAAATAAATAAATAAATAATTAAAAAAACCGGCATGCGGTCCCCCCAATTTTAATACCAGCCAGATAAAGCCATACGGCTGAAGGCTGGTATTCTCAGGATGGGGAGCTCCACGTTATGGGGAGCCCCCCAGCCTAACAATATCAGTCAGCAGCCGCCCAGAATTGCCGCATACATTATATGCGACAGTTCTGGGACTGTACCAGGCTCTTCCCGATTTACCCTAGTGCGTTGGCAAATCGGGGTAATAAGGAGTTAATGGCAGCCCATAGTTGCCACTAAATCCTAGACTAATCATGTGAGACGTCTCCCCGAGATTCCTTCCATGATTAATCTGTAAATTACAGTTAAAAAACACACACACCTGAAAAATCCTTTATTAGAAATAAAAAACAATAACAAAGTCCCTCATCACCAATTTATTAACCCCGACAAAGCCCTCCATGTCCAGCGTAATCCACGGACCTCCAGCGTCGCGTCCAGCTCTGCTGCATGGAGGTGACAGGAGCAGCAGAATACACCGCCACTCCGGTCAGCTTCACACAGCAACTGAGGTGAGTAGCGCGATCAGCTGCTGTCAGTCAGGTAACTCACGGCCACCGCTGGATCCAGCGGTGGCCGCGATTAACCTCAGTGACAGCTCAGCTGATCACTATTTTCACCTCAGTTGCTGCATGGAGCTGACCGGAGCGGCGGTGAGTAGCGCGATCAGCTGAGCTGTCACTGAGGTTACTCGCGGCCACTGCTGCATCCACCGCTGGATCCAGGTAACCTCAGTGACAGCTCAGCTGATCGCGCGGCTGTCTTCAGTTGCTGTGTGAAGCTGACAGGAGCGGCGGTGTATTCTGCCGCTCCTGTCACCTTCATGCAGCACAGCTGGATGCGACGCTGGAGGACTGTGGAGTACGCCGGACATGGAGGGTTTGTCGGGGTTAATAAATTGGTGATGAGGGACTTTGTTAGTGTTTTTTATTTCTAATAAAGGATTTTTCGGGTGTGTGTGTTTTTTAACTGTAATTTACAGATTAATCATGGAAGGAATCTCGGGGAGACGCCTGACATGATTAATCTAGGATTTAGTGGCAGCTATGGGCTGCCATTAACTCCTTATTACCCCGATTTGCCAACGCACTAGGGTAAATCGGGAAGAGCCGGGTACAGTCCCAGAACTGTCGCATATAATGTATGCGGCAATTCTGGGCGGCTGCTGACTGATATTGTTAGGCTAGGGAGCTCCCCATAACGTGGAGCTCCCCATCCTGAGAATGCCAGCCTTCAGCCGTATTGCTTTATCTGGCTGGTATTAAAATTGGGGTGACCGCACGCCGTTTTTTTTAATTATTTAATTATTTATTTCACTGCACAGTATACACACACCTACCGGCTGCTGTGTTTGGGTGCAGTGAGACACCTGTCACTCAGCGTGGGGGCGTGTCTCACTGCAACCAATCATAGGCGCCGAAAAGCAGGAAAGCAGGGAATACGAGATTGTTTAATGAGCGGGCGGCTTTTTCAAAAGAGGAAAAGCCGCCGGAGTTTAGTGATCAGCTGTGCAGCGCCGCGGCAGTGATCGGGGAACGGTAAGTAAGAGAGAGGGGGGAGAATGACCGACAGACTGTGAGAGGGGGACAGACAAGACAGAGAGAGAGACAGACAGAACGAGACCGACCGACGGGAGATAGAATGAAAAAAAAAATGACCGACATCGCTAGTAAAAAGCACAAAACGTGCGTTTTGGACATCGGACTGCCACACAATGTTTTACGTAAAATCTTTCATGTATTAATCTCAAAAAGTAACATACACCAGCTCTATCTCACTATTGGGTATGTGCCCTTAACATTTCCGCCATGAAAATTCATTTTGGTGTCATTTTGGAAGGTTTTCTGGTGAGTCCGTAAAAATGGCGTAAAACTCTGACAAAATTGTTCACAGCTGTGACTTTTGAGTGATAAATGCTTCAAGGGGTCTTCCCCATGCTGTTGCCATGTCATTTGAGCACTCTTGTGAGACTTTTGTGACATTTTTAGGGTTTCTACATGCTGCCGGGGGTCATTTCAGAAAAATACTCGGGTCTCCCATAGGATAACATTGGGCTCGTTGCTCGGCCCGAGTACACGAGTATCTTGGGAGGCTCGGCCCGAGCCTCGAGCACCCGAGCTTTTTAGTACTCGCTCATCACTAGTAGTGATGCAACCATGGGAAGCACTACACCCTCAGCCACAACTCTGGCTGTAGCCAGCAGCAGTTGCAGGTCTGCAGTTCGCAGGCAGGATTGCCTAGCCTGTTCCTTTTTTGAGACTGCAAAAGAGGACCTAACTTTTGTTATCTGCCACTAATGTAAACAATGCCTCAGGAGAGGCAAAAATTCAAATAATCTGACTACTACATGCACGAAAAGGTACATATGCAACCAACAAGCATTACTCTGGGAATCTCACTGCGGAAAAATTGCGGATTACTGGACTTACCCAACCATTGGCCGCCAAATCAACCTTTGTCTGCTGCTTCTTTATCCTCCTGTGTCACCATCAAAACTATTCTAACATAGGCCTCCTACCACAGAATCTCCTCTTGTTTACCCGCAACAGTCAGGGTGAGTGATTGCCTGTCAGGTGTTATGGAAGTGACCATGCGTGGTGTTTTTGATCCATGTGAAACCCTGAGAACACCACGTTTCTCAATCCAGCATTACATCTCCCCCTACACCTCCCTCAGTCCACTCGTCGGTCATATGTACCTCACTCCACACTCTCAGCATAGCAGCCAGCCCTTGTTCCAGCAGTGTTGTTTACATAAAAGACCATTTCCTCCAACAGATGGCAAAGCGAAGTGCTTGAACTTCACCATATCGAAACTGTTGGCCATGGAAATGCCTTTCCGCCTGGTGAATACAGATGGTTTCCAAAACCTGATGGCCATCCCAGTCCCCCAGTACTATTTGCCCAGTCTCCATTATAAAGCAATAAAGCTGTGCCTGCACTACACCATCATGACACAGCCAAGATGACCTTTTCCTTCAAAACCTCTGTCTCCCAGGGTGCATTTCACCACTGACACGTGGACAAGCAAGCATGGCCAGGTGCGTTACATCTCACGGACTGTGCACTGGGTTACTTTGGTGTCTGGCGGGGAAGGGGCTGCTTCCCAAGTCTTGAAATCCCCAAGGCTTGCAGGACATACCTCTGGATCTACTACTTCCTCCACTGCTTCTGCTTCTTCCACCTCCTCTAGGGCCTCCACCTGCGATTTAAACCTGTCCCTTAATGTAACACACGTTCCAAGAGTGCAGAGAGCATTCGAGAATCCCCCCACCTTGGTACAGCTTAACCAGGTCATAATGAAATCAGGTAGTGCTTAAAGTAATATGCATTGGAGAACGCAGTTGTAGCATCCATGGGGCCTTAGGGTACTCGTCACTGGGCCAGTGGTTCCTTGGGGTTGCTGTGACTGGCCTGACCTGTGACCCCGTTGGCTGCATGAAAAACAAAAAACAGCAAACGGACAAGTGTCCAATACAGATGGGGATGGAAGAAGGGTGACGAGCCCCTGGTAAGCATGTCACCGGTTGCAGCGGTGACTGGGGTCTCGGCCTCCTTCGCCGCTGACCCTTCCTGTGACTAGTCCTTTCCCGGTTGAAGTACTGGATGGAGAATTGAGGCCCGGCAGCCTGGGCCTCTCGTGGGTCGGACCTCTGTTCCATCTCCCAGGCTCCCTCTCTGCTGCCGCACCGCGGCCACCCGAACTAGGGCTGTGTACCTCTTTTGTGCTCAGTCCCATGCTCTGGCGACTACTGTCTTTAATGCGGGTGTCACACGAGACGATCTATCGTGCGATATGTCGTCGGGGTCACGGTTTTTGTGACGCACATCCGGCATCGTTCCCGACGTCGTCACGTGTGACACGTAAGAGCGACTCTTAATCAGTTTTAAATCATGTATTGTGTACACATCGCTCATTTTTAAAAAATCATTTAATCTAAAGGCCACTTTACACACACAGAGATAAATCTTTGGCAGATCTGTGGTTGCAGTGAAATCATGGACATATTGTTCCATTTGTACACAGCCACAAACCTGGCACTGATTGTCCACAATTTCACTGCAACCACAGATCTGCTGCAGATTTAGCTCTGTGTGTAAAGTGGCCTTTATTTCTGCAGATTGTTCATCGTACCCGGGGCAGCACACATCGCTCCATGTGACACCCCGGGAACGATAAACACAGCTTACCTGCGTCCCGCGGCTCCCGCCAGCTATGCCGAAGGAAGGAGGTGGGCGTGATGTTTACGTCCCGCTCATCTCTGCCCCTCCGCTTCTATTGGGCGGCCGCTGTGTGACGTCGCAGTGACGCTGAACAACCCATCCCCTTCAGGAAGTGGATGTTCGCCGCCCACAGCAACGTTGCTCAGCAGGTAAGTACGTGTGACGGGGGTTTAACGACTTTGTGTGACACGGGCAGCGATTTGCCCATGACGCACAAATGACGGGGGCGGATACGATCACTCGTGCGATCGCACTATAGATCGTATCGTGTGACGCCCGCATTAGTCCTCGATTTCAGGTGCCGGATCCCATCTCTCTAAATGTTACTGGCTTGGTTGTGCTGTCTGTTCGGTGTTACATCTAGACAGCTCTGTTCTGCTTCCCCGAAGGGCCTGGCAGCAGTCCTTCAGGGAGCTACACACTGTGCGTCTGCTCTGTCTCGTGTCCAAGCTGCTCTACCTGGCTAAAAGTGAAACTGCAATGTTCTCTACTCTTAACTGCCCATGCCCCACCTTTGCAAGTTGTTATGGCGAACTGGGTCTGCTAGGAACTGGCTGAGTCACTTCCTCACTGTGTTTAGAAACATTGTTAACCATTTCCTAGTGACTGCTTCTCCCTGCTGTATGGTGGTGTGAGGTGTGTGTAGAACTTACCAGATTAACATCTTTACCTGCCCGGAGAGGATATAATGATATATCCTGAAGCGACCAGTCTCAGGGGCGCTACACAGTCACACAGCTGCAGAGTTGTGGACCACTATCTGGGCCAAGTTTGATCAATGGCTCTCTCCACTGAACCTGGAGTCAGGGAAGGCCCTGTGCGACAATGTTGCAAACCTGTTAGCGGCCTTATGCCTGGGTGATATCACACATGTGCCTTGCATGGCTCACGTTTTAAACCTGGTTGTACAGAAATTTCTAGCCTACTATCCCATGCTGGAAGTGCTTCTGCAGAAGGCATGGTCAGTGTGTGCTCACTTCTGCCAGTCCAACTCTATGGCTAATCGACTTGCAACACTACAAATTTCTTCCACCCTACCGGTTAACCGGTTGATATGTGATATGTCGACACGATGGAATTCCTCTCTGCACATGTTGCTGTGACTGTGGCAGCAGCAGCAAGTTGTGGTGCACTATGCCATGACGCATAACGCAGTATGGATGTGGGACAAATCACAATTGTGGAGTGTGCACAGATCAAGGACATCTACACCCTCCTGCACGGTTTCGAAATGGCTTCAAAGATAGTTAGCACTGACAATGCCGTCATCACCAGCACCACTAGACCGCTCATCTACATGTTGGAGCATACTTTGAATAGTCTGTGGGAGGTGGTGGGGTCCCAGAGGAAGAGGAGGAAGCTGAGGAGGATGAGGAAGGGATACCATTCCTGTAAGGTCCGGACAGTTGTCACACTGACGGGTGTCAGAGGAGGGTGTAGTTCATCGATGGAGGAAAGCTCATAGTAACAGACAAACTGATAGTGGAGGTGCAAGAGCCGTGAAACAAATGGAGTAGGAAGAGGTGATGGACGCAGAAAACGCCGAAGATGAACAAGATATTGATCCCATCTCTTTTGTCTGTGGTTGGTGGGAGGGGATGGAGAAGGCAAGCTTAAGCGTTAACCCGCTACCAACACAACATGGGCTTGGACTGCGTGGAAGTATCCGACACATGAGTGCCTTCTTGCTGCACTATTTGCAACATGATGTCTGTATTGTTAGTATTAGAAACTACTGGGTTGCCACTCTGTTAGGGCCATGGTTCAAGTATCAATTTAGCAAGCTGCTACCACCCCTGAAAAAGGATGCGCGAATGCTGGAGTATCAAAACAAGCTTGTAGACCATCTTGACATTAGTTTTCCACAAGACAGCAGTGAGGCACACAGCGTGCATCGCAGTTATAGAATTCAAATCTCAGGCATGTCCCGTCGTCAATGCAGAAACATTCGCAGCAGTTCAAGTGCCAGAAGGAATATCTGTGATTTTTAGGACACTTTTTTTTACACTGCACCAGCAGAACAGAGTAGAAGTCTGACACATAGTGAACAACAGGAGAGGATGGTCTAGGAGTATCTAGAGCTCAATATCAATGGAATAAGGGATAGATTGGACCCTTTTGCATTTTGGTCTTCAAAAATGGAAGAGTGGCCTGAGCTTGCCAGTCACACCTTGGAAGTTTTGACCTGCCCGGCAGTCAGTGTTCTCTCAGAACACGGGTTTTTAATGCTGCTGGTGGTATATTGATGGATAAGCGCATCTGGCTGTGCCCTGAAAGCATAGACTACCTAACATTTATAAATATGAAGAAGTCGTGGATGTCTCATGACTTTGCCACCCCAGTCCTAGACCATGCAGACTAGGCGATGGTGTAGTACAAGGCTTCTGTGAGAAAGAAACCTATGCCTGTCTGTCATGCATCTCGTCATTTTTAACATTTAAATGCCAATACAAATCCTGTGTTTTGCAGGGACCATACCTGACTGCTGTGCAAAGACACTAGGGTGAAATAGGCGGGGAAGGGGGGTCAAATGATGTCACTGTACTGCTGTCCACCTAAAAAGTTTTTAAATCTCAACAGTCCAAGTAGGGTATCCAAATTGTCTTTTGTCTGCTGTGCCTGTGTTCTGGGAGCAAGAGGCCTATGCCTGTCTGTCACCTTGCTGTCTCTGGTGAAGGTAGAAATGCTGGTTCAGGTGTTTTTTTCAGGGCTGGTCCTATGCAGCCATATTGCTTTGTTGGCCTATTTGTATTGTGTGCCAATTGTTGCCACTTTTCCTGTTGCCTTACCTTAATTTTTGGAACTGTGGAGACTCCAGGTACGGTCTCCAAGTTTACTTTTGTCTGTAGTGCCAGTTGTCTGGGAGCAAGAGGCCTACGCCTGTCTGTGATCTTGCTGTCTCTAGTAAAGGTAGAAATACTAGTTCAGGCCTTGTTCCAGGGCTGGTCCCACACAGCCATGTTAGTTTGCCTATTTATATTGTGTGCCAATTGTTACCACTTTTCCTGTTGCCTTACCTTAATTTTGGAAAAGTGGACACTCCAAGTAGGGTCTCCAAGTTGGCTTTTGTCTGCCATGCCATTCTTCTGAGAGCAAGAGGCGTACAGCTGTCACTCATGCATCTGTTGGACATAAATACCAGGCACATTCTGTGTGTAAGTCACCGCAATTAGGAAGTACTTAAATTAATATGCATTGGAGAATGCAGTGACACAGCTGGAGAATTGTGGAACACTATCCAGGCCGAGTTTGATAAATGGCTGTCTCCACTGAACCTGGAGCCAGGGAAGGCCATGTGTGATAACTGTGCAAACCTAGTAGTGGCGCTACGCCTGGACGACATCACAAATGCACTGCATGGACCAACCTGATTGTACAAAAAATTCTAGGGCACTATTGTGTCCTGGATATGCTGCTGCAGAAGGCAGAGTCACTGTGTGTTCACTTTTTAAAATTGAAATGCTGGGTCACAGCCTTTGTGTTGCATGGACCATACCTTTCTGCTGTGCAAAGACACTATGGGGAGGGGGACAATCTATGCTACTGTACTACTGTCTGCCTTAAAGGATTTTAAAGGTTGAAACTCCAAGATGGGTCTCCAAGTTGTGTCCTGTGGGTAGTGTCAGGCTTCTTGACGCAACAGGCCTACACCTGTCACTCATGCATGTCTTCATTTTTAAAATTGAAATGCTGGGCCACAGCCCATGTGTTGCATGGACCGTACCTCCCTGCTGTGCATATACTATAGGGAGAGGGGCAATTGATGCTACTACACTGCTGTCTGCCTGAAAGGTTTTTAAATGTCAAGGCTCCAAGATGGATCTCAAGTTTGTATCTTGTCTATACTGGCAGGGGTATGGGAGCACCAGCCCTACACCTGTCTCTCATTCTCATCCACCTCTATATTTGTTATGTCAATAGTTTAGGAAGCTAATGGCTATTCCAAAACAAAGGTACTGCACTGTAAAACGTATTTTTGCTGTTTTTGAAGGGTTTCGACCCCCCCAAAGGTGTTTTCTCTGTGTTCCGTTGGCCTCCCATTCATTCCAATGGGGTTCAGTAAGGTTCAATAACGATTTGGATTTGGTTCAATGAACAGTTCGGCGAATGTACTGTTTGTTCGGTTGGGCTCCTAAAACCGAAACATGAGAGGTTCGCTCATCTCTATCTGCTGCTGTCACTTCACCACTAGGAGCTGCTGAAGCCCCCCAACCTACTGTCTCCCTCCCCATTAACCTGTAAATTCACAGGGGCAGGGAGCTCTTTCCTTTGTACCAGTCTTTCATTGTTAGTTTGTTCATTGTCATGTATATTTGTATGTGGTATGTAAGACCAATGGTGCTCTAAAAATAAATTAATAATAATAATAATAATGATAAAAAAAATAATAAAAAAGTGAAATGTAGGAATAAGGCCTCTTTCACACGTACGTGCCTCCGGTACGTGTTTGGCAATTTTCTCACGTACCGGAGACACGTACACACGTAAACCTATGTATTCCTATGGTTTTAGACACACGTATTTTCGCACGGAACGTGTGTCCGTTCCGTACTTACGTGTGTCCATGTGTTTCTCACAGCAACATGTCCGTTTTCTCACCGGCATCAGGGGTGTCACACGGAACGCAAACATGTCACACGTAATGCAAACGGACCATACGGATGTGTTCTGTGTGACATGCACCAGAGAAAAGACATGTGTCTGTGAGAAAAAAAACTCACCTTCTCCAGCCCTGCAGTCTCTGCCGCTGCTGTCAATTGCTGCCGACCGCCGCTCATTATGCTCATTGAATATTCACTTCCCTGCGGCCGGAAGCAGCAGCAGCGGGGAGTCGGCAGGACCGGAGCCCGAAGATCAGCCCCACGGACAGCAAAGCCAGGGACAGTTGAGTAGAAAGTTCCCGTTCTCCATGTGTTATCATGGATAACACACGGAGAACACACGTAGCCCATAAACACAGCTCATGGAGGGCAAAACGCACCTCTGACACGTCCGTGAAAAACGTGCGTGGTTTTCCACGAATGGGTGAAAGAGGCCTTAGCGATGGAGCTTCCGGACTTATCTTGGTAAAGACATGCCAGGTTTAAACATTGCAGGAACACTTGGTTGTATTAAAGGCATAATTTAAACATTATCAGGAGCCTGTTAAAGTGCTTCTATTACATTTTAAGGGTAAAGCCCCCAGGCATTTCTTTTTAAGACATTGGCATTTTAGCATTGATAATATGGCTTCCGCTATGCTGATCTAGGTTTGGGTCAGCAAAACCACATTATCATATAAGATAATTCTGTACAATGTAAAATTTAATAATGATAATACCAGACCCAAAGTTAAACAAAAGATTTGGGGAAAGATATTATCATGATTACCTGATTACCAGCGCTAGAATAAATTAAATGATACTCAAAAACCAAATGAGTTAATTTATCTGATTAAACAATAAAGAATAATGTTAATGGCCCATTATTCCTAAAATTGAATGTATTAATGAGAACCTGTCAGGTCCGATATGTATGCTAACCTACAAGGAGGGTGATGTGTGGCCTAGAAACCCCTTCCTACCCATATCTGTGTTGTAATAATGTGTAATATGAATGTATAAAAATATGTTTTATTACTTACATGTTCCCTATGTAAATGAGCAGAGGGTCTAGTCCCCTGGGCATCGCATCGCCTCATGGGCGTTTGCATGCTTTCCATGGTATCATGCCCCTGTGGACATGATACCATGGATTTACATGAGCGACGTTACCGTCAGCTCCTGGAGATCCTGAGCGTGCGAGCTTGCCATTCGCGCAGCCTTCTTATCCGGGTGCTTGCTTCTCGGTTTCACAAACTCACTGTGCATGATCAGAAGACTGCTGCGTTTCCGACCATGCGCAGAGAGCGTCTAAAGCCAGCAAGTAAACACCTGGATATGAAGGCAGTGCGAATGAGAAGTGTGCACGCGCGGGATCTCCAGGAGCTTACTGTGACGTTGCTCATGTAAATCCATGGTATCATGCCCTCAGGGAAGTGATACCACAGAAAGCGATGCAAACGCCCATGGGGTGAAGCGATGCCCAGGGGACTAGACCCTCTGCTTATTTACATAGGGAACACAGGGATGGATAGGAAGGGGTTTCTAGGCCACACATCACCCTGCTTCTAGGCTTCTAGGTTAGAACACATATGGGACCTGATAAGTTCCCATTAATTAAACATGAAATATAATGGTCCGCCTCACTGTTAGACTTCAGTATTTTCTGCCTGGTCCTAAAACAGTTTTTTTTGTTAAAATACTTCATGAAGATCTATCTCCTGTTGATCAGTTCCATTTTTAGTTTAATGTTCAGCTAAAGCCACCACCCCATCATGAAAGGGGGCATGGCTTAGCAATTTTTTGTACTGCAGACAGGGCATAGCAGGGGGTTTCTGCAGCAACAAGTTGTCTAACAGCCAGACACAAGACAGTGAGAAGGAGGGGTATCAGGACATGGCTGATCTGGGATATAGTGAAGATTTCTCAATACTTCTCTCAATTTTAAATATAATATTAGACAAAATAGAATTTAAAAAAATGAGATTCATGGAGGAATTGCTGAAGAATAGCTTGTATTTGTATTGTGTCTATTTTCTGTGCTTAGTTTTCTTTAAAAGTTGGGTGAGTTTGATCTCTTCCAAAAATACAGTGGAAAGTTTGAAGCTTCCAAGTTACATTCCATTTCTTGCCGAGTCACACAGACGAGAATTTTTACAGTTGTTGTGAAGACATTACAAATTATCTTTATGAGCTTTCATTCGCTCATTGCTGGGACGGGGTTAATTTTGGTTATTTTTAGAGTGAATTTATAGAGATTTCTTGTAATTAAGGAAATGTACCTTTTTGGCTCTCCACGTCAGGCTGTCCATTGTCATCTGTAGACAACTGTCTATTTTTAAATTACCAACTTCATATGAAACTCTTTTTGGTAATTGAGAAGCAAAATAGCAGACAAATGATGTAGTGAGTACGCCTGTGCTTTTAAGCCAAAGTTTTTCTCTTGGGTGCCATTTTGGTACATGTTGTAATGTAGATCAAGTTTTGTGAGGTCAGAACACACGCTATAAATAAATGATCAGAAATAAAGGGATTTTTCAGTTACTCAAAGAAGGTGGAATAAACTCATCTAATCTATAGTCAATGATCCTTATGGGAAACTTTTTTATCTGTTAAACTTACAGTACCACTGTGCCGCCCCCGCGTCAGCAGCCGGGCTGCTCGGATCCGGATCCGCGGTGGCCTGAGGGATCTCCGGACTCAGGGGTCGGGGTCGCACGGCCACTCGGAATAAAAGGGGGATATTTACACGGTGGAGTATGTTTGAAGTTCACGACGCCACCCGTGGTGTGTGGTAAAGGTGGAGGTGGTGTGGGCAGCCAGATGTTTAACCCCTCCACGAGTAGGGGGAATGCCCCGGGACTCGATGAGGGAGACGGGGAGGCGCCGTTGAGACGGTAGGGGGGTTGTTTGTGTACTCACTCAGTCCAATAACACTGACACCGACAACTGTGATAAACCAAAGTTCTGGACACCGCTGTCGGTGGGAGGGAGCACGCCTGGATCCCGTGCCCATTGGTGTTGCCTGTTAGTCTGCAAATTTTGCCTTGGAACTTCCTTCTCTATTTGGTCCCTTTAGTTTAGAACTAGTCGGGTCCCGCTCACCAGTATGGCTAACTGGGTGAGCTTGCTCTCAGGGTTCACGCTTGGGATTTTCTGGACCGTGTGAGTGGAAAGTCCTATCCCCCTTGTTGCGCTAGTACTTCGATTTTGGAGTGAGTGGAGAACGGATCTTGAAGACTCCATCCTCGTCGGGTAAATTGTCAGGATGCCTGGAACGCGTGAAGCTACTTTCCGGCCTAGGGTCCACGTACCCCGTCATGCCCTGGCCCCTGCCTGGTGATACCTCAAGGCCGCCGGCTGCCCTCCTCGGCAGTCCGTGCCCCTTGACACTGTCCCCTGCGACCGGGGTTCCAGGTCCTACCAGGCCCAGACCAACGTCTGCCACCTAGTATACAGGAGCTTTCCTCCGTGGCCTCTCCTCACAAGAGCCACCTCACCTTCTCCACTCTCAACCCTCAACGCTCAACTCTCTACCCTCAACTGTCACAATCCTCACTTTCTCCTCACCAACCCCCATGTGGGCGGCCCTATTCCCTTCAGGCTCCCCAATGGTGTGTCTGGTAGGTTCAAGTGGGAAGTATTCCAAGGATTTTTATTGGTTTAGCTGTCAACAACACCAGAGGACTGGAATCCATTAACCACGGAGGGTGGATACTGTGCAGAAGGGTAGGTTGCACAATACACTGCAACGACCTGATAGACCAGGGCGTCACAAAAAACTTTAGGGATTAGATCGGGAGAAGTGTTTGGAATTATATAATAAAGATACTGAATTACAAAAGTGGTTAGAGGGGTAAAGATAGATAGTTAGAAAATACATTTTAGGTGTCGGACCACCCCATTACGTTATAGAGAAAGTACGTTAGAACAGTGCATTACCCAAAAAGTGAACTTTAATATTTATTTAAATTATTTTTAGGTCATGGATCAATATATTGCACGTCAAAGGGATGCTTCATGTTCAAGAAACATCGGAGTTAGTCCCAACCAGGTAACCTTATTTATAACTACAGTGGCAGATCCTAATATAGGTATAGGGGAACCTCAGATGAACAGTTGTTACTGAGACTCTAATATCTATACATTACTGCCCTACGATGACCTTATAATGCTACATACCGGTCGTAGAGAACATGTAAGTTTATGTTCACACACTGCATCTTTTACTGCTTTTTTGGTGCATTTTTAAGGTCACAAAAATGCTCCTAAATGCATTCATTTCCTTCTCCAAGGAAAGTCTATAAGATTTCTTTTTTGCTTTCTACACTGGGCATCTTTTGTTGGCTGCATCTTGGCTGCTTTTTTGAAGATGCAGAATGTCAATTCTTTTTGCGTTTTTGCCAGCGTTTTTGAGCCCTCCGGTCAATAGATTTGACTAAAAAACGCAATGGGCAAAATGCAGTAAAAACGCACCAAAACGTGTCAAAAAAAAGATGCAGTGTGTGAACATAGCCTAAAAGGTTACAGTACAGTTACAGCTAATGACTAACATCTGATATTCTTTGTTTTGGAGTTGGTTATTTTTCCCACCTTTTCCATCTGGGCCAGACCAACATAATATCGTCTTCCAGCCACTACTCATCTGCAGAGATGGATACAAGGAAGGAAGAAGTCGTTCATTTTGCCCAGGTGCCTACATACCTCAAAAACTAGAAGCAAAAAGTAGTCAAATGCACTAGTGTGCAGATAAAAAATTCATTTAATAAACAAGCAGTAGTGCAATACAGAGGCATGGATATAAATATAAGTATAAAAGGTTTACAAAGACAGGGGGGTGATAAGATTCCCCACATGTGGATGCATGCAGAATCGTATCATATCAGTCACTTATAGCTCACTGGTAAGGTCAGTGCTGAAGAACACATATAGCAAATAGTGTAGACAAGGAAATACTAGCTGAAAAAATCGGCATGCCGACTACACATTGGAGGTAAACAATACAGCAAAAGACCAGAGACCAGTATGGAGCTTACCAAGGTAACAGGAGAAAAAGCATGCAGGCACACACAGGGATAGTCCCGACACGTGTTTCGTGCGGTGACTGCTTCAGGGGACCGTGGACAACAGGACAAAGGGTGAGTCTAATATACCTGCCAAACTTGTACTGGATTAGCAACACCTGTCGCAGTTCAATGGGGCGGAGAGGCGCAGCGTCAGTATGGGCGGCTACTCAAGCGTCATCTGGGTGGAGGGAAATCCCTTGTTGACGTCACGGACCCAGAGGACGCCGGGAAGAGAGCCGCGCCCACCGCGCATGCGCGATCCCGTAACCAGGAAGTGCGATCGCAAAACCCATATTAAGTACTGGCAGCAGTGAGGGCAGAAAAATACAAGTGGAGCTTCCTGAATAGAAGTGTCGTATATAGTAATAGCTCAAACAAGGTGGCTCAAATATGCCACAATGAGCATATATAGCTATACAAATTAGTAGAAGCAGGAGCAAACCAATTGTATTAGAACTGCTTGATATAAGCAATATACCGGACTTGAGCATATACAAACATTTAATAGATAAAAAGTGCATACATTGGATATATATAACATCCCAGCCAGGTACGGAAATGGAAACATCTGCTTGAGTTAGATAATGGAGTAAAGCATTTGCTGCGATAATAATCCAGAATAGATTTCATCGGGGACTCCATTTACAGTAGTTCGTATAGGTGTTCAATGTTCTGGTTACTGTTGCTCCAAAAGAGGTGGCGTGGTACATATCCGGCAAGTATATTAGAGAAACGAAAAAGTGGACTGTGAAGAAGGTAAAAAACACAAAGAGTGAGATTAAAAATAGAAAAATTTTTTTGTTAAAAAGACTCAAAAAGGTCATAAACAGCACATGGAAATTGCAACCAACAAGCAAGGGGCATTAACACAGCCCACAACGGAGGAGACGTGGTGGTTTAAAGGAATGACGCAAACGTTTGTCTTTCATTCAATCCATTGGGTACCACGGACTCAAGCAGAAAGATCCACCGGCATTCTGCCCGTGCCAACACCCTATGTATATCCCCACCCCTGAGTCCTAGGTGTACCTGGTCAATTCCCCTCACCTTGAAACCTGAGGGGTCCGACCGATGGTGCACCCTAAAGTGGCGGGGAATAGTTTTGAGGGTGTCAACATCCTCAAGTTTAACTTGTTTTGCGGCAATTATATCCCTCACATGTTCTCTCGTGCGGACTTTAAGTTCACGGCTGGTTAGCCCGACATATATCAGATTGCATTCGCACGTGGCATAATAAATTACGCCAGTGCTATTGCAAGAGATATAATGTCGAATGTCAAATGTCCTAGAACCACTAGAGGACATGAAAGATGTTGCCCGGACAATATTACCGTGGCGGCACGCGATACATGATCCACAGGGAAACGAACCAACTAAGGGCCGCCCGATAGAAAAGGGTAGTTTGTTAGATCTTGAATAATGACTGTGGACCAGCATATCGCGTAAGCTACGACCACGGCGAGCCGTCATAAGAGGGCGGTCAGGCAGAGTATTTCTCAACACGGGCTCAGTTTGTAAAACCGGCCAGTGTTTAGAAAGGATACCTCTGATCTGTTCCCACTGGCGGTTGAATGATGACACAAAACGGATCTTAGGTTCACTGCAGCGTGTCGTGTTGGGATTAAATCTCAAAAGGAGCTGGTCTCGTGGAGCAGACCTAGCGCGTTTGTATGCCCTCTTTATGGATCTTGCACTATAACCTCTCGCCCTAAACCTATCACGCATCTCATTGGCCCGGTCCTCAAATACCCCTGTCTCAGAGCAAATCCGTTTATTGCTTATATCAAGCAGTTCTAATACAATTGGTTTGCTCCTGCTTCTACTAATTTGTATAGCTATATATGCTCATTGTGGCATATTTGAGCCACCTTGTTTGAGCTATTACTATATACGACACTTCTATTCAGGAAGCTCCACTTGTATTTTTCTGCCCTCACTGCTGCCAGTACTTAATATGGGTTTTGCGATCGCACTTCCTGGTTACGGGATCGCGCATGCGCGGTGGGCGCGGCTCTCTTCCCGGCGTCCTCTGGGTCCGTGACGTCAACAAGGGATTTCCCTCCACCCAGATGACGCTTGAGTAGCCGCCCATACTGACGCTGCGCCTCTCCGCCCCATTGAACTGCGACAGGTGTTGCTAATCCAGTACAAGTTTGGCAGGTATATTAGACTCACCCTTTGTCCTGTTGTCCACGGTCCCCTGAAGCAGTCACCGCACGAAACACGTGTCGGGACTATCCCTGTGTGTGCCTGCATGCTTTTTCTCCTGTTACCTTGGTAAGCTCCATACTGGTCTCTGGTCTTTTGCTGTATTGTTTACCTCCAATGTGTAGTCGGCATGCCGATTTTTTCAGCTAGTATTTCCTTGTCTACACTATTTGCTATATGTGTTCTTCAGCACTGACCTTACCAGTGAGCTATAAGTGACTGATATGATACGATTCTGCATGCATCCACATGTGGGGAATCTTATCACCCCCCTGTCTTTGTAAACCTTTTATACTTATATTTATATCCATGCCTCTGTATTGCACTACTGCTTGTTTATTAAATGAATTTTTTATCTGCACACTAGTGCATTTGACTACTTTTTGCTTCTAGTTTTTGAGGTATGTAGGCACCTGGGCAAAATGAACGACTTCTTCCTTCCTTGTATCCATTTATGCTTCCTGAAGTCTTTGCCCCTTACTGCTGTTAAGATCCAGCTTCACTGTTCTACGGTTTTCATGTGTATTTCTCTGTGTTTTTTCACAGTATTTTTGAACAGTATGGATTATAGGGTCCGCGAAACTACGTGGCAGACCCAGTTGAACAAGGTTTTTGACACCGAGGGTGAATTGGACAACACGACTGACTCCAGATCGCACAGGGAACTGTGTAACCAACTTAAGCTTTTATATAACCGCAGGATGAGATTGTGGTGGAATAAAGCGTTTATGCAGCGCTATGTCGACCGAGATTTAATACCAAGAGGTCTTAGGGTGCAAGTTTTCCCCTCTTTTAATGTCACGGACGATGCCTTTAAACGAGATTGGGAAGACGCAGCCTCGGCCTGCTCTAAGTCCTTTATGCTTTTATTAATTAAAAACAATGAGGCCTCTCTCCGTGACCTTGATGGAGAGATTGCTACCCTTTTGGACCGGCTGCCTAAGGAATTAACGCCCACAGAACTATCCAGTTTCAATGAAACAATGGATAAAGAATTCACTAAATGGGAAAAGGAACTGGTCTCGAATAAAACTAAAAAATATCAACGGGATGTCACCGATTATAAGAATCAGCAGGTATACCGTTGGAGGGGGAACATACGTCGTAGAAGACACTTTGCTGGTTTGGCAGCCTCTGTATCTGCCTCCTCGGTCTCGTCTGTGGAGGACGAGAATGTGACTTCGCAAGTTCTCTCGAGACCCGTGACCAGAGGGTTTATGGGGAAAAATCGACCTAACAAGGCACCCCCTGGCCCCCCTAGACCAACTCCGGGTGCAACCGCCAAAAAGGGTGGATCTAATGAATTGGAGGTGATTAATTTGTCTCAACTTGTACTTTCTGATGATCAGGTTGAAGTGTTAAAATTGGGGCTAACCTTTGTGCCTGATTGCAATTTTGACCTATTTACAGTTGCAAAGGACTTAAACCTGTTCCTCAGAAGGCTGATCCTCCACAAGCTGCATTCTAAGACGTCTGGTCCTGGCCTGTCCATCACTGAGGCCGAGGAGGAGGCAACACGTATACTGGAAGAACTCGAGGGTCAGGCATCTGGTGAGTTGTCTGGTATCTTCCCTACACATCTGTACCCGCGCTCCACCACGTTCCCCCCACTTTCGCTGTGCCCCCAGGTTCAGATCTTTCATGACTTGGTCATGGGAGACCTGAAATCTCTCTCAAGGAGCAACCTACCTAATAATCTTTCGGTTAAACATCAACGGGCCCTTGAGGAATTGAAGAAGCTAGAGGGGGTCGTGATTAAACCGGCGGATAAGGGGGGTAACGTGGTGATCTGGCCTACCACCATGTATGAGCGCGAGGTATATAGGCAATTGAAGAATGCTGACTTCTATCAGTTGCTTCCCTCGAATCCGACTAATGCTTATCTTACCCAGTTGACTCTCATACTCGAAAATGCTCTTACCGCAGGCACCATAACAAAAAAGATCTATGATGGTCTCCTTCCAAGGTTGCCGGTAACGCCCACGTTCTACCTACTGCCAAAAATACACAAGAACCCTCGGGTTCCCCCTGGGCGTCCGATTGTCTCTGGCATGGGAGGGCTATGCGATGCAGTTTGCAAGTTTATAGATTTCTACCTCCAACCTTTGGTTGAGACGCTGCCCTCCCATGTCAGAGACACCTCGGACGTCCTCAGGAGGCTTAATGGCCTGACGGCGGACGTGGGTGTTCTGCTGGTGACCTTGGATGTGGAGACACTTTATACCAACATTTGTCATGAACATGGTTTGCAGGCGGTGGAGTATTTTTTGAGTATGAGCAACTGGGCACCCCCTCTACAACAGCTGATTCTGGAGCTATTGGAGTTCATACTGACGCACAATGTCTTCACCTTCGGGGAACGGTTCTACCTCCAGCGGCGCGGCACTGCGATGGGGGCGGCTTGTGCGCCATCGTACGCAAACCTCTTCCTGGGATACTGGGAGAGAGAGGTTTTCGGCGGTGGCGTGCCGGCTAGCTCCCATGCGCAGTGCTGGCTCCGCTTTATTGATGACATCTTTGTCATCTGGGGGGGAACCACCTCGGAGCTTGAGGGCTTTGTGCGTCACTTGAACTCCAACTCTTTTAACATCTATCTCACTTTCCATGCTGACCCCATCAAGGTGGACTTTCTGGATATTAATATATCCCTTACTGACCAGCGCCTCTTGTCTACTGACATCTATCGTAAGCCTTCCTCTGTTAACGCCCTTCTTCACGCATCCTCTGGCCATCCAAAATTTACCATCAATGCCATCCCTACAGGTCAATTTATCCGTCTTAAACGGATTTGCTCTGAGACAGGGGTATTTGAGGACCGGGCCAATGAGATGCGTGATAGGTTTAGGGCGAGAGGTTATAGTGCAAGATCCATAAAGAGGGCATACAAACGCGCTAGGTCTGCTCCACGAGACCAGCTCCTTTTGAGATTTAATCCCAACACGACACGCTGCAGTGAACCTAAGATCCGTTTTGTGTCATCATTCAACCGCCAGTGGGAACAGATCAGAGGTATCCTTTCTAAACACTGGCCGGTTTTACAAACTGAGCCCGTGTTGAGAAATACTCTGCCTGACCGCCCTCTTATGACGGCTCGCCGTGGTCGTAGCTTACGCGATATGCTGGTCCACAGTCATTATTCAAGATCTAACAAACTACCCTTTTCTATCGGGCGGCCCTTAGTTGGTTCGTTTCCCTGTGGATCATGTATCGCGTGCCGCCACGGTAATATTGTCCGGGCAACATCTTTCATGTCCTCTAGTGGTTCTAGGACATTTGACATTCGACATTATATCTCTTGCAATAGCACTGGCGTAATTTATTATGCCACGTGCGAATGCAATCTGATATATGTCGGGCTAACCAGCCGTGAACTTAAAGTCCGCACGAGAGAACATGTGAGGGATATAATTGCCGCAAAACAAGTTAAACTTGAGGATGTTGACACCCTCAAAACTATTCCCCGCCACTTTAGGGTGCACCATCGGTCGGACCCCTCAGGTTTCAAGGTGAGGGGAATTGACCAGGTACACCTAGGACTCAGGGGTGGGGATATACATAGGGTGTTGGCACGGGCAGAATGCCGGTGGATCTTTCTGCTTGAGTCCGTGGTACCCAATGGATTGAATGAAAGACAAACGTTTGCGTCATTCCTTTAAACCACCACGTCTCCTCCGTTGTGGGCTGTGTTAATGCCCCTTGCTTGTTGGTTGCAATTTCCATGTGCTGTTTATGACCTTTTTGAGTCTTTTTAACAAAAAAATTTTTCTATTTTTAATCTCACTCTTTGTGTTTTTTACCTTCTTCACAGTCCACTTTTTCGTTTCTCTAATATACTTGCCGGATATGTACCACGCCACCTCTTTTGGAGCAACAGTAACCAGAACATTGAACACCTATACGAACTACTGTAAATGGAGTCCCCGATGAAATCTATTCTGGATTATTATCGCAGCAAATGCTTTACTCCATTATCTAACTCAAGCAGATGTTTCCATTTCCGTACCTGGCTGGGATGTTATATATATCCAATGTATGCACTTTTTATCTATTAAATGTTTGTATATGCTCAAGTCCGGTATATTGCTTATATCAAGCAGTTCTAATACAATTGGTTTGCTCCTGCTTCTACTAATTTGTATAGCTATATATGCTCATTGTGGCATATTTGAGCCACCTTGTTTGAGCTATTACTATATACGACACTTCTATTCAGGAAGCTCCACTTGTATTTTTCTGCCCTCACTGCTGCCAGTACTTAATATGGGTTTTGCGATCGCACTTCCTGGTTACGGGATCGCGCATGCGCGGTGGGCGCGGCTCTCTTCCCGGCGTCCTCTGGGTCCGTGACGTCAACAAGGGATTTCCCTCCACCCAGATGACGCTTGAGTAGCCGCCCATACTGACGCTGCGCCTCTCCGCCCCATTGAACTGCGACAGGTGTTGCTAATCCAGTACAAGTTTGGCAGGTATATTAGACTCACCCTTTGTCCTGTTGTCCACGGTCCCCTGAAGCAGTCACCGCACGAAACACGTGTCGGGACTATCCCTGTGTGTGCCTGCATGCTTTTTCTCCTGTTACCTTGGTAAGCTCCATACTGGTCTCTGGTCTTTTGCTGTATTGTTTACCTCCAATGTGTAGTCGGCATGCCGATTTTTTCAGCTAGTATTTCCTTGTCTACACTATTTGCTATATGTGTTCTTCAGCACTGACCTTACCAGTGAGCTATAAGTGACTGATATGATACGATTCTGCATGCATCCACATGTGGGGAATCTTATCACCCCCCTGTCTTTGTAAACCTTTTATACTTATATTTATATCCATGCCTCTGTATTGCACTACTGCTTGTTTATTAAATGAATTTTTTATCTGCACACTAGTGCATTTGACTACTTTTTGCTTCTAGTTTTTGAGGTATGTAGGCACCTGGGCAAAATGAACGACTTCTTCCTTCCTTGTATCCATTTATGCTTCCTGAAGTCTTTGCCCCTTACTGCTGTTAAGATCCAGCTTCACTGTTCTACGGTTTTCATCTGCAGAGATGCCAACAAAGATACATTTGACTTCTCACAATTTTAGCTCTGTTCCCATGTATTTCCAACCTGCACAAATTTCTCATTCTGCTGTCTCCCTAATACTGTCTTTATTAATGTCATGGCAGGACATCCTCGTGATAGTACCCCCTTTCTACAAGTGACCTGTCCGGATAAGACCTAAGGAAGGAACGCCCTAACTTTCTTGCACTAACGTCCGCTGTCACCTGATCTTCCTGGTAACCAGAAAATGCAAACTGGAGATGAGGGTAATAAATTAGGCTCCTGACACATCTCCTAAGCAAGGACCTGTGGAAAACGTAATGGACATTCAATACTGAGGGTAGCTCTAGCTGAAAAGCTGTAGGGTTAATAGGCCACTACGCTATATGTACTGACAAACCTAGAGGCCAGATCCCCAGATGAACTTGATCTTTTTAGTGGACACCCGTAAGTAACAATTCGCACACAGGTCTGAACCTGAACATTTATTAAGACCTGAGGTGTCGAAACGCGTTGTTCTGTTGCCATCCGACTGATATGCTGTACCTGCTGGAATTTTAATATGCATTGGCACAATAAAATGGATTTTTAATTTTCCCATTCCTGGCGCTGGATCTCTCTTCTTTTTCTGAACTTTTATTATCATCTATATGTTTATTAGGCGTACATAATTTCCTTGAAGGCATCCCCCCCCCCCCCATGCCTTCAAAACCTTACTCACAGGAACAGGACACTCAGTGGGATCAACCACCCCGCCTCGATCACCTCTCTAGGGGGGAAACCAAGGGCTAGTATTAACCTGAGGGAAGAATATTGCCTTTTTTCTGGAAGTACCTTAGCCACATCAGCCATGAAAGAAGGTGTAGATTATATCAGTACGGTAGAGATAGTCGTACGCAAGGAATTATTTTCACATAAAGTTCCCCAACTGCTAACTTCTCTAGATCGCCATTCAATCACAGGATTGTGCTTCATCAGTCAGAGAAGAACCAAAACAATGGGCGTGGGAAGACTGTCCAAGATGTAACAGGACAGGAGCTGTTTGTGAAGAGTCACTATGCTCAAGTTCGTATTATGCATGACTTGGGAAAAACTTCTCTGGCTGAGAGGAGCAGAATCGATGACAAGTATAGGAATGGATCTCGCTAGTGCACTACAGAAAAGACCATGGGCCTGAGCAAAATGAGAATACATCATGTTAGTGTGGCGCCCCTGACCTGGTCAGGCACCACTGAGTACTGCACCCATGCTGGGGACAGTACAACACAGGTAATCCAGAAGGCTGACCGAGGTGTGACTACACAGGCGCATAGTGATCAGGTCTCACACATGTACCTTTGAGAGGACCCCTGGGGATCCCAGGAGGGGGCAAAGCCTTCACCTCCACTGGAATAGTGGAGGGGGTAAAAGCCTCCATCTCCACTCAAGGGGTGTGGTGGAGAGCCTGGTTGCTAGGTGGCGTAGGCAAGAACAGGAGAGGAGGAGCAGTGAGCCGGTTCAGTGTGCAGTTCAGGGGGAGCAGACGTCAGGAGCAGACCCCTGGGGCTGTTGCAGTCTGACAGCGTCCGCGCAGTGGCTACCGACGGGGGAGAACGGTCACCTAGTAGTGCTACCCGAAATCCATCTTCAGCTAAAGAGAGAGCAACGGAGTGGGAAGTAAGGAGACTGCTAGGGAGTTACCAGGCCCAAACGGGTAGTAGGTCCCAGTGCAGGGATAGATCCACCTTTCCTTGCCAAACCTGCTTGAGGGGGCACTTCACACCCCCAAGATCACACTACAAAGTCCGCAGCCACGTCGCCACAGTTAGGGCCCATAGTTCACAGGAGGCAAGCAGCCGGAGTGTCCTGGTCCAGGCTACAAGCAAACGGACAAAACGAAGGGGAGAGAGGCTTCAGCAACTTCCCTGGGTGACCCCCATAGGGACTAAAAGTCGGGGTTACCCCAAAACGCAAAGGGCTAAGGAAGGCGAGTCGGTAGTCACCCTCATCAGTCAGCCTGAAGGACACCTGGTTCCAGCCTGGTTCATCCCAGCTACGCCCGGGTTACTCACTCTGCCACCTTCCGTGAGTAAAACCCCTGAATGACATTTAGCTTGTGTGGAGTTATTCTGCGCCTTGTGGTTCTACACACCTACACAGGGCCCTGGGGCTTGCCTCACTCTCAGGAGGCTATTACAACCGACTGCACCCACCATCAGCCCCAGGCATCCCTTAATCTGCAGTGGCGGTCCCCACTGACCGCAATTCTGAGAGTGGCGTCACGACAAATAGAAGATTTCCTACCTGTGACAAGATCCAGCCGAGTGGAGTCCCTGAAGGTAATGCACCGACACAACACTGGTGGGGCTTCACATTAGCTCCTACTCCAAATAGTTTGTCGTGATGAAGAAACCAATGGGTTTTGAAATGCATAAACTTCAATAAACCGCATGTTCTTCAGTCAATGAGCTGTTTCCCCCCCCTAGCATCTGTTACTCATTTACAATCATTCAGGACAATTTACATTGTCCTATGCCCTAGAATGGTAATGTGTCGATAAACTATGGATGCCACTAGGATGGTCGTTGTAACGTCTGATTTTTTTCTCTAACCCATACACTTGAATAGTTGAGTCTTGTCCGATTTATACATCCAGTTGAAGCATGTTGCGATTTTTTTCTGAGGCCGAATACAGCTTAAAAAAAATAATATACAAATCTGCTTTCAAAATGCCACCACCTTCCACACCTTTGGCTTACCAGACATTCACACATTATCGTGAGAATCCATAGCCAGCCAGACATTATCACTGCAGTGAGCACAACATGGGAAATATAGAATTACATTGCAGCCATTCAGCTTAATAAGGAAGGCTCATGTCCACAAGACTCATAGAGGGCCACTTCTTTGATGTTCATACGTCAAGCCACAAAGTCCTGAAAGTGTCAAAAATCAGTGCCATCTTAGTGAAGTCCATTTGTGCCCTGGCATCTCCCTGGAGTGATATAGAGGTTTTAGAAGACTACTAGGCACCCATAATCTCTAGCATGGGCAACCACTAATACAGTAAAACCACAGGGATGAGCACTAATGTTTCCAAATTGGGACAAACCTAATTTAACCATAAAAGAAAGCACACTGCATGCTAAATATTGGTCCTTACAGGGCAGATTTTTCATTCATTCATTCAAGTCCCATAAAATATTTATTATTAATTTGCAATACCTTATAAATGTAGTACCTCCACTTGAGAGCTGCTTTATTAATTAAGCATACAATAAAATCTCTTGTAACGCCTAGTAGTACCCATTTATTTTCTTCTACTACAGCTACTTAAAGTCATCATTATGTAACAGATTTGTCTTCTTTTATTTCAAACAATTTGTATATATTTGGTTCATTTTTATTATTACATAGAGCTGAGAAAAAAAGATTTGCAAGAGTCTGTCAAGTGGCCACATTGGCAATATGTAGCTACCGGATCAAAGCCCTGAAAAACTCCTACTATCTGGCAGCCTCCTAGGAAATCTCATTAGTAGGACCATCATGCATTTCTTGTTCCATAACGTAATGACATTGCGGAATCTAGTAATCAGAAGAGGTGATGGGGAGGCTGGCAGCCACCAGGAGGATCACAGGGCTCTGGTATGACGGCCATGACAACAGACATGGAAATTTCAGCTGAGACTCATCTTTTTAATCAACACTTACTGTGTTTCTCCAAAAATAAGACAGGGTCTTATATTATTTTTTTTTGCTCCAAAAGAGGGGCTAGGGCTTATTTGCAGAGGAGGTTTGTTTTCCATAAACAACAATGTACATTTATTTTTCAGCAAAAAAAAACAAAATATTTTTACAAATATAGTCACATCGCATTCTGTAACATGAAGATAGTCTCCAAAACCTATCTACCTATCTATCTATCTATCTATCTATCTACCTATCTATCTAGCTATCCCTCTATCTATTTCTCTATCTATCTCTTCTCTACCTATCGATCAATAAATCAATCTACCTCTCATCTGCACACACACACCAGCTTCTCTACTCTTTGGCTTTAGACTCCTGCAAATAAGAGACCTTTTGGTGACAACCTAGTCACATGATGTGAGGTCACAAAGGTCCAGAAGTAGTAGCATCAGGATATAAATGCTGGGGGCCCTGTGAAATTGCCAAGTTTGCTCTCCCTTTTCTCTAATGCCAGTCCTGCATACCAGCCTGTCTCCTGCACTGCTCTTTTAAGCCTGCTTTACATGCTGCAATTAATCGTGCGATCGCACCCGCCCGCATCGTTTGTGCGACACGGGCAATATTGTCACGCTCCCCGGGTCCCCTGCCCTGCTCCCCGGCTCACCTGCCACGCTCCCCGGCTTCCCAGCGTCGCTTCCCGGTTCTTCTGTCCGGTCTCCGCCGCTCCCCGGTCTCCAGCCCCCATTGCCTGCGCTTCCCAGGCGTCCTGGTCCCCGCTCCCGGCCCCCGACGGTTTCTCAGCCGCAGCCCGGCTCTGCTGCTTCCTCCTCACCGCTTCCTGCTCTGGCTTCTGGCACCCGGGACTCGCGCATGCGCATTAGGGTGCGCGCGCGGTCATTGACCCTTTCTTAAAGGGCCAGCGTCCACTGACAGGAAATGAAGCACACAGGTACAGGGTATAAAGGGGATTAGTGTCCAAGTGGGCGGGGCCTGTTCTTCGTGTTTCCCAAGCTAGGAGTCAGGTCTCCTTGTGTTCCTGTGAGATACTCACCTCTCTCTCTTCTAGAGCCGATCCTGCCTTGCTATCCGGTCCTGCCGAATCCCGAACCCCGAACGCTGTCTATCTGCCATCCTGACAGTCCGTACCATCTCTGATCCCTGCGGTGACCCGTCATCTCGCTCCAATGGTTCCGGACTCCGCCTGACATCATCTCGGCTTCCGAACCTGAGCTTCGTCACTCGGACTACCATCAGTGACTCCGTGGTCCCAGGGACTTCTCCATTATACTCTTGTGCACGGACTGTCCTGCTACCTATAGTGCTTCAGCTACCGGACCCCTTACCATCATCAAGGAGTTCGGCCCAGTGGATCCACCTCCAGGGTCTGCCCGTCCACCTGGCCCTAACAGTAAGAACAGGCCATGGATCCCGCCGAAGCACTAGCGGTCTTGCATGAGGAACTCCAACGCCAGCGTGAGACCCAGACCCGCATGCTGAACTTGATGACTTCCGTGGACGCCCGCTTGAACACGCTACAAGCGTCGGTTACATCTTCAGCATCTCGGGCTTCCACTAGACAATCCACGGCTCCAGCTCCCGTGGCTGCCTCCTCGGATACTTCCAGGCTTCGTTTGGCCTCACCACCCCGGTACGCCGGAGATCCCAAGACCTGCAGGGGATTCATAAACCAATGCTCCCTCCATTTCACGCAGCTGCCGCATTTGTTTGCCTCCGACCAAGCCAAGGTCGCCTTCATAATGTCTCATTTAGAGGGCGAGGCACTGGCGTGGATGAACCCCTTGTGGGAGAAGGAGGACCCTATTACCAAGAACATCCAGGAGTTCCTGCAGGCATTTCGTGGCACCTTTGACGAGCCCGGACGCGCCTCCGCGTCTGCCTCATCTCTTCTCCGGTTACGTCAGGGAACTCTGACGGTGGGTCAATACGCCATCCGTTTTCGCACCTTGGCTTCGGAACTCGGGTGGAAAAACGAGGCTCTAACCGCCGCCTTCTGGGAAGGACTCTCGAGTCAAATTAAAGATCAGCTGGCTGGTCGTGACGTACCGTCCACCCTGGATGCCCTGATTACCCTAGCGACTCGAGTGGACATTCGCTTTCAGGAGCGATCCAAAGAAGGGTCCCGTGAGAGACGTCCGGTACGGCATTCCTCTCCTCCGCAGAAGCCCGCCGTACTTCAGTCAACGGCATCTGGTGTCTCTGTCCACGAGCCCATGCAAATTGACCGTGTGCGGCAGTCTGAACAACGCCGAGCAGAGCGGCTCGCCAAGGGCCTCTGCTTTTACTGCGGAGAGGGCACACACCTTCTACGTGCCTGTCCAGAGAGGCCGGGAAACTCCAAAGCCTAGGGTTGGTAGGAGAGGCCACCCTAGGTGCTGGGATTCTCTCAGACCCGGTTACGTGGACTGTGCAAGTGACAACGGGAGAGACGCGGTTCACGGCTGAGGCGTACCTCGATTCTGGGGCAGCAGGCAATTTCATCCAGCAGGCCACGGTGGACAAGTACCAGGTGCCTGTTACTCCACTCGACAAACCCCTCGTGATTGCCTCTGTGGATGGGAGACCCCTCTCTGACACCATCTCCTGGATCACCAGGCCGGTCGAACTGCGTATCGGTGCCCTGCACACCGAGGATATCGCTCTCTACGTCCTTCCCCACATGTCCCATCAAATCCTGCTGGGACTTCCCTGGTTACGGACACACGAACCATCAGTCAGCTGGGGCACTGGTGAAATCACCCGATGGGGCTCTTCTTGCCATGAGAACTGTTTGAAGACCATACAACCCATCCGTCGACCTCCGGTTCCAGAGTCCCTACCGGGACTGCCCTCGGCCTATTGGTCCTTCGCGGACGTCTTTGATAAAAAAGAGTCAGAGGTACTTCCACCACATCGTCCTTACGATTGTGCCATCGACCTGCTCCCGGGAACTACACCACCTCGAGGACGGATATATCCACTGTCTCCAGCCGAAACAAGGGCCATGTCCACTTATATCACAGAGAGCCTGGCTAGGGGATTCATTCGGAGATCCTCCTCTCCTGCTGGAGCAGGCTTCTTCTTCGTTAAGAAGAAAGAAGGCGACTTACGCCCATGCATAGACTACCGGGGATTGAACCAAATCACCGTGAAAAACAAGTACCCCCTGCCGCTCATCCCCGAATTGTTTGATCGGCTTAGAGGAGCTCGTGTGTTCACCAAGTTGGATCTTCGGGGTGCCTACAACCTGGTCCGCATCCGTTCTGGGGACGAATGGAAGACCGCGTTCAATACTCGCGATGGGCACTATGAATACTGTGTGATGCCCTTCGGCCTGTGTAACGCACCAGCAGTCTTTCAAGAATTGGTGAACGACGTTTTCCGGGACCTTCTCTACGTCTGTGTGGTGGTGTATCTGGATGACATCCTTGTCTTCTCTCCGGACCTCCATACCCACAGAGAGAACGTGAAGCTGGTTCTACAAAGACTGAGAGAGAATCGTCTGTACGCCAAGTACGAGAAGTGTGTCTTTGAGCAGTCTTCACTCCCCTTCCTGGGTTACATCATCTCCGATACCGGACTGCAGATGGATCCAAAGAAGGTCTTCTCCATTCTCAACTGGCCTCCTCCTTCTGGACTGAAGGCAATCCAACGCTTTCTGGGATTCGCCAACTATTACCGCCAGTTCATCCCTCACTTCTCTGCTCTGACTGCTCCTCTCTCCGCCTTGACCAAGAAGGGGGCTAATCCAAAGGATTGGTCACCTGCGGCCGACGCCGCGTTTGGCTCTCTGAAGCGGGCATTTGCTTCCTCTCCTGTACTCCATCGTCCAGAGATAAACCGACAGTTCACCTTGGAGGTGGATGCCTCCTCCTCGGGAGCCGGAGCAGTGCTCATGCAGAAGTCCTCCTCCGGGAAGATGGTGACTTGCGGTTTCTTCTCCAAGAGCTTCTCAGCGCCTGAACGCAACTACACCATCGGTGACCGAGAGCTATTGGCAGTCAAACTAGCTCTGGAGGAATGGCGCTACCTTCTGGAAGGAGCAGTGTACCCCGTTGTTATTTACACGGACCACAAGAACCTGGAATACCTGCGGTCTGCTCAGCGACTGAACCCACGGCAAGCCAGGTGGTCCTTGTTCTTTGCCAGATTCGATTTCCAGCTCCATTTCCGACCCGCGGACAAGAATGTACGCGCTGATGCCTTGTCCAGGTCTTTCATGCCCATGGAGCAGGAGGAGGAGACATCCCAACCCATCATCTGTCCTAGTAAAATCATTCCGGTGGCCCCTGTCACCCTGGCCCAGATACCGCCCGGGAAGACCTATGTCTCTGAGACTGACAGGCAAAAAGTGTTGCACTGGGGCCATGCCTCGAAAACAGCCGGTCATGCTGGTCAGAAGAGAACATGGAGTGCGATTGTACGTCATTACTGGTGGCCATCCCTTCGCACGGACGTCGCTTCTTTTGTCTCTGCCTGCTCCTCTTGTGCCAGGAACAAGACACCCAAACACCTGCCATATGGCCGTCTCCTGCCACTGCCTATACCCTCAGTTCCGTGGCAACACATTGCGATGGACTTTATTACGGACTTGCCATTGTCCTCCGGACACAGTCATATGGTTCGTGGTGGATCGGTTCTCCAAAATGGCTCATTTCGTCCCTATGGCTGGACTGCCCTCTGCCCAGGAACTCGCTGACGCCTATATACAACACATCTTCCGCTTGCATGGCTTTCCATCACACATTGTGTCCGACAGAGGAACTCAGTTCACCTCCCGCTTCTGGAGGGCTCTCTGCAAACATCTGGGAGTGACTCTGGACTTTTCTTCAGCCTACCATCCTCAGTCGAATGGCCAAGTGGAACGGGTCAATCAGATCTTGACCTCCTTCTTACGTCACTACGTCAACGCCCATCATGACGACTGGTCCACGCTTCTTCCTTGGGCTGAATTCTCCCATAACCACCACGTCAGTGAGTCCTCCTCCAGCTCTCCCTTCCATGTCGTTTACGGACTTCAGCCTTCCATCCCACTGCCTGTATCCTCTTCCTCGGATGTCCCTGCTGCTAATGCTGTAGCCCGTGACTTTACAACCATTTGGGACTCTGTTAAGGCGTCCCTTGCACGTGCCTCCCTGCGGATGAAGAGACACGCAGACAAGAGACGTCTGGACCCTCCGTGTTTCTCTCCTGGAGATCTCGTATGGCTTGCTTCCAAGTACGTCCGATTAAAGCTACCATCCTACAAGCTGGGACCTCGCTACATCGGGCCGTTTAAAGTCCTCAGCAAGATCAATGAGGTCTCCTACAAGCTACAGCTCCCGGCCACGATGAGGATACCCAACTCCTTCCACATCTCCCTGCTCAAGCCGGTTGTCCTTGGTCCCTTCTCCGCTGCTGCCTGTTCGGCTCCTCCTCCTATTGCCGATGACGACATCTATGCGGTAAGGGATATCGTGGCCATGAAAACCGTACGGGGTCGACAGTTCTTCCTGGTGGACTGGGCAGGGTATGGCCCTGAGGATAGGTCCTGGGAGCCCCGGGAAAATGTGGGCACTCCTCTGATCCGTGCCTTCCTGTCCCGATTGCGGGGAGGGGGGCGTGGGGGGGGGTACTGTCACGCTCCCCGTGTCCCCTGCCCTGCTCCCCGGCTCACCTGCCACGCTCCCCGGCTTCCCAGCGTCGCTTCCCGGTTCTTCTGTCCGGTCTCCGCCGCTCCCCGGTCTCCAGCCCCCATTGCCTGCGCTTCCCAGGCGTCCTGGTCCCCGCTCCCGGCGCCCGACGGTTTCTCATCCCCAGCCCGGCTCTGCTGCTTCCTCCTCACCGCTTCCTGCTCTGGCTTCTGGCACCCGGGACTCACGCATGCGCATTAGGGCGCGCGCGCGGTCATTGACCCTTTCTTAAAGGGCCAGCGTCCACTGACAGGAAATGAAGCACACAGGTACAGGGTATAAAGGGGATTAGTGTCCAAGTGGGCGGGGCCTGTTCTTCGTGTTTCCCAAGCTAGGAGTCAAGTCTCCTTGTGTTCCTGTGAGATACTCACCTCTCTCTCTTCTAGAGCCGATCCTGCCTTGCCATCCGGTCCTGCCGAATCCTGAACCCCGAACGCTGTCTATCTGCCATCCTGACAGTCCGTACCATCTCTGATCCCTGCGGTGACCCGTCATCTCGCTCCAACGGTTCCGGACTCCGACTGACATCATCTCGGCTTCCGAACCTGAGCTTCGTCACCCGGACTACCATCAGTGACTCCGTGGTCCCAGGGACTTCTCCATTATACTCTTGTGCACGGACTGTCCTGCTACCTATAGTGCTTCAGCTACCGGACCCCTTACCATCATCAAGGAGTTCGGCCCAGTGGATCCACCTCCAGGGTCTGCCCGTCCACCTGGCCCTAACAAATATGTTGCCCGTGTCGCACAATGTTGTAACCCCCTGTCACACGTACTTACCTTCCAAACAACCTCGCTGTGGGCGGAGGACATCCACTTCCTGAAGGGGGAGGGACGTTCGGCGTCACAGCGACGTCACACAGCGGCCGGCCAATAGAAGCGGAGGGGCAGAGATGAGCGGGACGTAAACATCCCGCCCACCTCCTTCCTTCAGCATTGCCGGCAGGATGCAGGTAAGCTGAAGTTCATCGTTCCCGGGGTGTCACACGGAGCGATGTGTGTTGCCTCGGGAACAATGAACAACCGGCGCGCAGAAGGACGTTCGATATTTTGAAAATGAGCAACGTGTCAACGAGCAATGATAAGGTGAGCATTTTTGCTCGTTCACCGTTGCTCGTAGCTGTCACACGCTACGATATGTCAAATGATGCCGGATGTGCGTCACTTACGACGTGACCCCGACGACATATCGTATGATATATCGTAGCGTGTAAAGCCCACTTTAGACTCCTGCAATTAAGAGATGTTTGATTACAACAACATGTCACATGACTGTGAAATCATCAAAGGTCCTTAAACAATCTTAACAGCGGAATACAAACGTTATGGTTCTCAAGAAAGCCCTGAGAACTTGTGCAGTGTGACTTTCCCTAAAGCCATCCCTGACTGTAACTAGGGCTTACTTTTGGAGTAGGGCTTATATTTCAAGGATACTCCAATCCTGTAAAATCATGCTAGGGCTTATTTTTGGGTAGGTCTTCTTTTCTAGGGAAGGGGACTTTTTATGATGGCACCACTAGTTTAATCCAACACTTTCTGGTGAGAAAGTTCAACTTGAGAGACCAAACAATCAAAAAATCATACTATCACTTTAAATTATTATAACAGTTATGGTAAGAACCCTTTACAATTTATATAGCATATTTTCACTGAGAACTGAACCCTTTGCAACACAAAGGGTGAAAGCTGCAACAACTCAGCAGCATTTCTGCTCAGAAATTGCAACATATTCACAACAAAATTATCACAATTTGGTCCATTTAATTGCATTCTTTTTACATCTGGTGGGTTTGTTGCTTGTAGTTTACTATTATCATCTTACCTTTATTGGAATCGAACTTAGCTTTTATCAATACAACATCCAATGTAAAAAAAGAAACGCTGAAATGTAAAGCATGGAGGACAGATATAGTAAAATAAGCCTCATATAAGATAGGTTTATTCCAGACCACCTCCAACATCTAAATAATATAGCTAAATATTGAACAACGTAGCAGATAGCAGAAATAAACCTGCCAAACAGGTAATTCAGAAGAAACAAAATAAGAGGTCAATGCTACCCCCAGGTACTGACCTAAATATCATTTAAAATTCACAAGTGCGTATATGGCTTAGAAATACAGCCTTTAATGTCAAAGACTGTTTATATGTATTGGAAATATTGTTGGTGGATATTTTAAGGTCAGCTTGACAATTTATGACAAGGTTAAAAGAATAATTTGCAGTCATACATTTAAAACAAATATTTGATGCAGAGCATTCAATGCATGAAATCCCAACATTCAATGTCTTCAAAAGTATATAGACCGCTCATGGAGAAATATTACCAAAGTATATAGACCGCTCATGGAGAAATATTACCAAAGTATATAGACCGCTCATGGAGAAATATTACCAAAGTATATATACCGCTCATGGAGAAATATTACCAGAGTATATAGACCTCTCGTGGAGAAATATTACCAAAGTATATAGACAGCTCATGGAGATGTATTAGAAAAGTATATAGACAGCTCATGGAGATGTATTAGAAAAGTATATAGACCGCTTATGGAGAAATATTACCAGAGTATATAGACCTCTCATGGAGATGTATTAGAAAAGTATATAGACAGCTCATGGAGATGTATTAGAAAAGTATATAGACCGCTTATGGAGAAATATTACCAGAGTATATAGACCTCTCATGGAGATGTATCACCTTCAGTTCAGATCTATAGGGGTGTGGTGGAGTGATGTTTAAATCTACAGTGAGACCCCTACCCCCCAATCTTATACTTACCCTCCGGTGTCTTCATATGTTATTCGCACCTCTCCTGTCGGTCTGCTCCAATTTTTGACCTGCCGGCTTCTCCAATGTTTCATGGAGGCTCCAGAGGTCACAACTCAATTCAAGTCCATGACAGCCTTGATCTGACTCTCATAGAGATTCATTGGGAGCTTGTGATGTGTCTTCTGACTTCCAGCTAGTCAGAAGTTAGGATCACAAGATGGCACTTCGGGATGGGAGCGATGCCGAAAAAAATTGAAAATGCCAGCACGTGAGTATAAGGCTGGGGGAAGGGGACTTAGGTTTTAAAGGGAACCTGCCATGTGGAAAAATGTTATTAACCTGCAGATATGGGGTTAATCTTCAAGTTAATAGCATTGTGAACCTGCCCATCACCTGCAAATAAAACCCCGCTGCAGGGAGAAAATTAAATTTAATGCTTTAATGCTCCAGGCAGCATTCCAGTTTCGGTCATGGGGCTGGTGCCGCCATGGTTCAGTCAACGCTCTGTGTATGGAGAGCGATAGCTGTAACCGCGCCCCCTGGAATGACTGACAGCCGCTCTGCATTTGAGGAAGCTGTCAGGCAGTGCAGGGGGTACGGTTAAAAATGCCACTCTCGGTACACAGAGTGGGGACTGAACCCCCGTCGGTGCCCACTCTATGACTGACACTAGAAGACTGCAGGGAAAATTAAAATTAATTTCCTCAAGACCCTGGAGTTTAATATGCAGGCACTGGGTAGGTTCAGAATGCTATTAACCTGCAGATTAACCCCATATCTGCAGGATAATAGCATTTGTCCACGTGACAGGTTCCATTTATAGCACCACTCCAGCTCTGAAAAAGAAAATTGGCGTGGTGCTCTCATTTCTGCATGTAACATTAATTTCACACTTGTGGACCATCAAAAATGTATACTTATCTAGAGCTGAACCCTTTTTGTTAAGGAGCAGGGTGAATGAGCATGGGGATAGTGAAGTCCGTAAATGTGACTTTGCCTCTTATGGCGGCTCATCCTAGGCAAATAAATCAAGCAGATCATAGCTGGGTTGGGTAGACATTAGTATGGGCTTCATTGAGCCAATTATATAAGTAAAAAAGACCATAGAGCTCCAAAGAACGGGTTCTTTATTCTGTTGCCCTCAATCCATCATACATCAAAAACCTATCCAAAAGACTGGCCATCAGGATAATATCCTGAAAAACTGCTTTAGGCATGTAAAAGGGTTTAAAATTATGCACCACCCTCTTAAAAAAGTGTATAGTTACATGGACTTCATTGCTATGTTCTAAATAATCAAACCCTTCAATAGTTGCTGTTTTTTTGCATCAGAAATGCCACTTGGTTACCAAAGTTGTGCCTGAAATGACAGAATTTCCCACCAGTAGGGTTCAGACAAACAGCGTAGACAATAACACAAGGGGGTTTATGCTACGAGAAAACCCATGCCATAGTGAGAATCGGGGGTGAGTAAGCACTTGCTCATAAGGTGCACAACACTGGGACTTAAAAAGGAGCAATAAAGCTTTGCTCTGAGCTGTAGGCATGTGTCGTTTGGCCCAAGTGGAGGAGACCCACCTGCCCAAAAGAGAGTTGCCATTAGAAGGGCAAAGATGGTGATTGTAATAAGGAACAATTAACTTTGTGGCTGTTTATGAAGTGTGCAGCCACCATTTAAGGGCAAGGAAATAGCAAGACCGTATCCACACCAATGGATTCAGGAAACTAATGTCTGAGAGCGAAGAGGAGTGCCACACCAGAAATGGCTAAGAGACTGATATTTATGAGGGACTATGAAGGGTAGAGTGAGCAATGTAACTAGAGAAGCTACTGCAGGATATTGCTGATATAACAAGGTGAACATTAATGGACTATGAACAAGACAGTGATGGTGTGCTAAGCTTCTGAGGCTGGGACAAAGAGACTGTTGCTGAGTTATACAGGTGCTCAGGGCTGCCACTAGAAATTTCAGGGCCACATACTGGTAAATTGTTCGGTCCCCATTGAGACTCTGACAAGCTTCACCTCCAGCTCTGCCTCTATCCCTTGGACATTCCACAGTCACAACGACCTTTCTTGGAAAAACTCCCACAGATCTGAGAACACAGGCTGAAGACTGTATATATATATATATATATATATATATATACATACATATATATACATATATATATATATATATACATACAGTTTAAGACGCACCCTTCATTTACCTCCCAAATTTTTGGGAGGAAAAGTGCGTCTTATAATCCGAAAAATACGGTAATTAAAAACGCTAGCTCGAATGCAAAAAATAAGCCACCAGTTCCTGAAAAATGTTCAGTTCAGTTTGACCCCTAGTTCCTGCAAAATGAGAACACTACAGGTCTTGGAAAATGGCGACAAAAGCGCAATTCTTTTTTTGGACAAACTTCTGAATAGTTTTTCACTACTTAGATAAAATTAAATCTATACATGTTTCGTATTGACGAACTCATACCGATCTGAGAAATCATAATGCCAGGTGAGTTTTTCAAAATGGTGAAAACGGAAAACCAAAAAATTCTCAAAACAATCGTAGAATTGCACTTTTTTTTGCAATTTCACCGCACTTGGAATTGTTTTCCCATTTTCCAGTGCAATATGGGGCAGAAAAATGAATGGTGTCGTTCAAAAGTAAAACTCGTCCCTCAAAAAACAAACCCTCATATGGCTAGATTGAAGGAAAAATATAAAAGTTATGGCTCTTGGAAGAAGGGGAGAAAAAAAACTAAAATGAAAAATGGGAAATCGCCTGGGGGTGAAGGGATTAATCAATCATGGAAATCTCATAAGAGGGTTTGAGAATTCTCTAGGCTCCGACCAATACTAATATCATCTTAGGCTCCCTTCACACGTCTGTGTCTCCGGTACGTGTTTGGTCCGTTTCCTCACATGCCGGAGACATGGGCACACGTAGACCCATTAAAATCAATGGGTCTGTGTACACGTGCGTGTTTTGCTACGGACTGTGTTTACGTGTGGAGCATACGTGTGCCCGCGTGCTCCACACATAGACATGTCCATTTTTCTCTGGCATCACGGGTGTCACACGGCCCACACGGATGTGATCCGTGTGACACACACCGGAGAAAACACACGTGTTGGTAAAAAAAAATTCTATACTCACCTGTCCTCGGTGCTGCTGTCTCTGCCGCTGCTGTCACTTGCTTCTGACCCCCGCTCATTATGCTCATCGCATATTCACTCCAGTGCGGGCGGCAGCAGCAGCAGGGAGTCGGCAGGACCGGACGGAGACCGAAGATCAGCACCACGGACAGCAACGCCAGGGACAGGTGAGCAGAAAGTTCCTGATCTCCGTGTGTTATTATGGAGAACACACGTTGTGCCATAAAAACGGCACACGGAGGGATATACGCACCTTTGACACGTCTGTGAAAAACGTGCGTGATTTTAACGGACGTGTGAAAGAGGCCTTAGAAGCTGTGATTTTTGATCCTGCGGATAATATAACCTACAGATACTGTATAATGTCAGAGGGAGTTCCCTAAATCTGTGTTAAGGAACTGCTTAGATCAGGGTAATTTGCATTTTTTAGAGTAACTTGAGGCAGAATGGTTTAAGATTTTGAATCTCTAGAAGTTACTTTAAAATACATTCAACAGAATTCCGTCCATCGACGTAGACAACACATTATTACCATACTTCATGATCTTTCCACATAAGCCTAATGGATATTGTAGTTACTTGCCAAAATCTAAACTTTTATGGTTTATTGTATCAGCAAAGGGAATTGAACCCTATATGTATTTTGGCTGCGGAGAAGTTGACAACCAAGGGTGTCAGCCTGTTCAATACAATATACACAATGAACATTATGTAGGCTGTCATGGAAATAAAGAGCCTCCTAAGACACAGTGGAAATGAGATGCAGGTATGGTGCCAGCGATAATATCATACGTGACAGCCAGATTGCTGTTCCCACTGTGATAATAATTTGGTTTTAATTTTCTCTTCTAGTCTCCTGTAGAGGCAACAAAATGTGCTAAACTCTTGAAAGTATCCATTAGAGCTATTCATATTGTAGAATATCGGCATTTTGCTCTGAGATGGTTCTAATGGGAGTACTCAAGTGATACAATTTGCCATGGTGTATCAATTTTACCTTCACCTTGGGCTGCAGGAAAAATTTGTTAATACAAAAATGACTACACATAATATTCTAATCTTCTCTTCTGTAATTATCTACAGAGTTCCTGTCAAAGAAATTCTGCATTGCAGCTGTCACGTTAGACCAGATGTTTCCGTGTGCCATAGGATGCCTATAATAGTTAATATCATGTCGGTCCATTAATCTGTACACAATTAAGATTTACTCTTTTGTAAGTTGAATTCATATGTATTAATAAAACATGTCAGACAGTCTAAACTGCCTTATTTCCAATAGTCTACACAATTTGATATTCTGGAAGTAAAGGTGCATAATTGTCAAAATTTTATTATATAAATAGAGGACCATTGAGTTATCATTGATATTTTATTCTTTTAAATGTAATTATTTATTCTGAAATTTTAGACCTTTTCATGTTCGATACACGTAGAAATGAAATCAGCCATGTGAGTATCTGGTAAAACGGTCAACAATATCAGGAAGCGCTATTGATGGCATAAATATCTTCAAAACAGCCATGATGTAAAGGAGAACCTCTTGAAATTTCAGAAAAAATAAACACAACAGCCCTTATGTAATTATGGGTAATTATGCAAAACAGCCTAAAGCCACACCCCCAGATAACCTGTAAGCCACACCATCTTACTAAAGGCCTTAAAATTCAGCACTAAATAAAAATGCCCACATCTTTGGATCTATGTGGTAGATTAATAAAAAATAATAATAATATTAAAAAAAATAAAAAAAAAAATAATAATAATAATACTAATAAAATAAAATATATATATTTATTTAGAGATCAGTGGGAATAAAACATGAGAAAAAACTGTCCACTGTTGACCTGGTGACTGCTCTTCTTTAACGCTATGGACGTTCTTGATAATAAACTTTTTCCCATACTGTGAACTATTTTCTAATTTTACAAATAGCAAACTGAGATCAAACAATTGATACGACTATATATGTATGATATACTGCCACACCCAGCACCTGGGGAGCTCCTGTGACTGTACCAGCAAGACCAGTTTAAACTTTGACAAACAGGTTTTAGCAGTCTGCTAAGTCTATAATTTCCTCATAAACCTCTAGTAACTTGCTTCAAATATATTGTATTTTTTTATGTAATACACGCACTACAGCAGAATACTTGAAATAAGCTTAATATCTCAATACAAGGAAAGATGTAATCAGAGAAGGGCGTGTGAGCAAGAATATGGACCTTATCATACACAGGATGTCTGTTGCGGACACAGGGGCAGATACCTGGTTACAGTTTAGAGCCACCTGGGCGACAAGTGCTTGTAATAAGTTGATTTAAACAAAGATACAGAGGCACTGGGGTATCCAGCTGAGGGGCAGCCCTAAAAAGTTACTAGATTGTTAAGACCATCAGTCTTTAAAGCCTGCTTTACACATATCAATTTGTTGTGCGATCGCATTTGCGATCGCACACGCCCCCATCGTATGTGCGACACGTTCAATTTGTTGATCGTGTCGCACAAACGATTATTTCCCGTCACACGTACTTGCCTTCCATCCGACCTCGATGTGGGCGTCGAACATCCACTTCCTGGAGTGGGAGGGACGTTCGGCGTCACAGCGACGTCACACAGCGGCCGGCCAATAGAAGTGGAGGGGCGGAGATGAGTGGGACGTAAACATCCCGCCCACCTCCTTCCTTCCGCATTGCCGGTGGACGCAGGTAAGCTGCAGTTCATCATTCCTAGGGTGTCACACACTGCGATGTGTGCTACCTAAGGAACATTGAACAACCGGACGTTCAATTTTTAGAAATCATGCGATCAACGTTTTGACGTTCAATCGCAATCACCCGGAGATTTCACATGCTACAATGTAACTAACGATGCCGGATGTGCGTCACTTACGATGTGACCCCGCCGACACATCATTAGATAAATTGTAGCGTGTAAAGCCCGCTTTAGTGGCACAGTACCTGTTTCCACAGCAAAATCTATAGTATGTGCACACAGTTTAGCCCGCCATGCATGTCTGAAGAAACACCTTTTAACCACTGGAAGGAAAGGAGTGAGGGACAGAGAGGTTTGTTAAGGCTCTATACCAGAAGCTGAGGAGCAATGTACTGCAGGCGGTGGTGTATACAGGGTGCTTAGGAACGATGTATTGCAGGAAAGGGTGTATACAAGAGACTGAGAAGTGATGTAAATAAAAGCGGATGTATACAGTGGCCTATGGGGTGTTATGCTGCAGCATGGGGCTATATGTAGAGAGGCTGAAAACAGTGATACGTTACAGGATGCGGCTGTACATTAAGGGTCTAAGAGGAGTAATGTCCTATATGATGGGGCTGTATATGGAGCAACTGAAGGTAGCGATACACTGATGGTTGGGACTTTATATAGAGTCTACAAGGAGCGATAGACTGCATAATAGGGCTGTATATACAGGGACTGATTGGAGTGATGTACTGCAGGAGATGGTGTATGCAGGGTCCTTGGAATGATGTATTTCAGGAGAAGGTGTATATAAGGGAGTGTAGAGTGATGTAAATAAGAAGATACATACAGTGGGCTATGGGGTGTTATGCTGCAGGATGGGGCTGTATGTAGAGAGGCTGAAAACAGTGATATGCTACAGGATGCAGCTGGACATTAAGGGTCTGAGAGGAGTAATGTCCTATATGATGGGGCTGTATATGGAGGACCTGAGAGTAGCAATACACTGATGGATGGGGCTTTATATAGAGTCTGCAAGGAGTGATAGACTGCATAATAGGGCTGTATATACAGGGGTTGAGATGAGTGATGTACTGCTGAAGATGGTGTATACAGGGTGCTTAGGAAGGATGTATTGCAGGAGAAGGTGTAAACAAGGGAGTGTAGAGTGACGTAAATAAGAAGAAGATGTATACAGTGGGCTATGGGGTATTATGCTGCAGTATGGGGCTGTCTGTAGAGAGGCTTAAAACAGTGATATGCTACAGGATGCAGCTATACATTAGTGGTCTGAGAGGAGCAATATCCTGGGTTGAACTCGTTGTACCTAAGTCTACCTACAACCTTAAACACTATGAAACTATATGATGGGGCTGTATATGGAGGAACTGAGAGTAGTGATACACTGCTGGATAGGGCTTTAGATAGAGTCTGAGAGGAGTGATATGCTACATATTAGAGCTGTATATACAGGGGCTGAGAGGAGAGATGTAGTGCATGATGGGGAAATATAAACATGGATGGAGGGATGTACTGCAGGATGCGGCTGCATATACAGAGGCTTAAAGGAGTGAAATACTGCAGGAGAGAGCTGTGTATAGAGAAGCTGAGAGGAATGATATAGTATATGATTTGGCTGTGTACATAGGTGTTGAGAGGAGTGCTGTACTGCAGAGAGGGATTGTACATAGAGGAAACTGAAAGGTGTAAACCAGCTGCAGCCACATCACAATTTATAAACTGCTTATACAGCAGCATGCCTCTTCATGATACACTTGAGAGCCCGGAGTATCCATTAGCCATTGCTGGAAGTAAAAACATGTGAGATTGATATACAAACATATACATACACTATATATCAGCACACTGCAATTAATGAATACATGAACTCTGCTATTGCTCTAAACTTTAAAATGTTTAGGCACTAAGTATTTTCTGAAACAAGTGCGCAAAAGCTATCCAACCACGTCAAAGTGTACCTAAATATGGGTGGACTATATCACTAATACCCTACCTCTCCATTTGCCAAACCAGCCTCATCTGAATAGGGAATGAAAGAAAACCAGACATAGCTCACAACTAAAACCTTGTGTGTGAAAGATGGGCGAATAAAGGTTCTAACCTCTGAAGGGGGCCACACCCCACCAATATGTACTACAAAAGAAAAAAACAAGAAAAGAAAAGAAAAAAAAGTAGAAAATGCAATGCTGGCGGTTACAAATATGCCCATTAGAGGGCTGTATTAATAAAAGGTTTTCTTAATCCCTTGGAGTAAATTTGTTTTGTTCCCTAGCTCTCCACCTAACCACCATCCTTGCATTTTCTACATTTTATATCCCAACCGAAGGATTAACGGCAGGAGCAGCTCTGGGAATTTAGAGGTCTACTCAATAACAGGACCTGCGGTTGCTGGGTTATCAGGCCCATGTTAGCTGCGCGGCAGCACCTGCGTTGACGCAATTCCGGTCCGTCGGAGTCATGTGATCCAACTGGAAGCAAGATCCAAACGCGGTCGCATGGTTTGGCAATGCAGCACAGGGCTCCACTAGCTCCCGCAGGCTGTCCCTTTGATCTAACTGGGGTTGTGCAGGGGTGCGCAATCCAAATAGGTGAGCAGCCCCTGGCATAATTTAATCCACCACTACCACCAGGTGCTACACAGCGCGTCCCTTTCTTCTTCCTTTTTCCTATACAAGAAAAAAGTAGGGCCTGGTGAGATGATTTCACTGAGACACACCAGGCAACTTATAAAACCCAATATACATCAATGTAAAGTGTGTCTGCCATAGGGGAAGGGATCCGTGTCCTGCGCAGCCAAAACAGGAATGTAGCAAGAATGTTGACATCCTCCTGGATTACAAAATGTAGGACACATTACCTACTGTACTGCAACTAGGTAAAGTAATTATGTATTACCAGTGGCGTAACTAGAGTTTGATGGGCCCCGGTGCAAAGTTCAGACCTGGGCCCCCCCTCCACGTACACCGACACTTAGGGTACGGGATAATGACACTCACACTCGGGGTACAGGATAATGATGCTGACACTTGGCTCTTACCCACAGCACCCAGATTTCCTATGATCTGAAATCCCTCTATCAGCACCCAGCTTTCCTATGTTCTGATATCCATCTTGTCCTCGGCACACTGCTTCCCCATGCTCTACTATACATCTTTCCCTCAGCACCCAGCTTTCCCATATCAGAGCATGGGAAAGCTGGGTGCTGAGAAATGATGTATAGCAGAGCATGGGAAAGCTGGGTGCTGAGAGAAGATGTATAGCAGAGCATGGGAAAGCTGGGTACTGAGGGAAAAGAGCCTTTTCCCTCAGCACAAAACGTTTCCATCCCCTGCTTGTATCTTTGTCCCCCCTTGTATATAGTTCTCCAAATACAATAATGGCCCCCACATAGCCTTCCAAATAGTATAAAGGGTCCCACATAACCCTTCATATATTAGAATACACTTCCATAGTCCTCCATGTATTATAATGCATTTCCCATAGTTCTCCATGTATTATAATTCACCCCATAGTCTTCCATATATTATACTGCACCACATAGTCCTCCATATATTATAATGCACCCCTATAATCCTCCATGTATAAAGTAGCCCTTCAATTATTATCATGAATTTCTCATAGTTCTCCATGTATTATAATTCACCCCATAGTTCTCCATGTATTATACTGCACCACATAGTCACCAATGTTTTATAATGCACCCCCATAGTCCATGTATAAGGTAGCCTCCATAGTCCTCCATATATTATAATGTAGCCCCCATAGTCCTATATGTATTATAACGCAACCCCATAAAACTTCATATTGCATTATGCAGCCCCATTCTCCTCCATGCATAATGCACCCCTATATTCCATGTTTAAGGTGTCCTTCATTTTGTATTATGCAGCCCCCCAGACCTCCATATGTAATAATGCAGCCAGCCTCTCCAGGCCTCCATGTATAACAATGCAGCCAGCCTCCTCAGGCCTCCATGTATAATGTAGCAGCCAGCCTCTCCAGGCCTCCATGTATAACAATGCACCCAGCCTCCTCAGGCCTCCATATATACTGTAGTATCTCCAGGCCTCCATGTATAATGCAGTATCTCCAGGCCTCCATGTATAATGCAGTATCTCCAGGCCTCCATGTATAATGCAGCCTCTCCAGGCCTCCCTGTATAATGCAGCCTCTCCAGGCCTCCATGTATAATAATGCAGCCTCCCCGGACCTCCATGTATAATAATGCAGCCTACCCAGACCTCCATGTATAAAGCAGCCTCTCCAAGCCTCCATGTATAATAATGCAGCCTCCCCAGACCTCCATATATAATGCAGCCTCCCCAGACCTCCATGTATAAAGCAGCCTCTCCAGGCCTCTATGTATAAAGAAGCCTCTTCAGGCCTCCATGTATAAAGCAGCCTCTCCAGGCCTCCATATATAAAGCAGACTCTCCAGGCCTCCATGTATAATAATGCAGCCTCTCCAGACCTCCATATATAAAGAAACCTCCTCAGACCTCCATGTATAAAGCAGCCTCTCCAGGCCTCCATATATAATGCAGTCTCCTCAGACCTCCATGTATAAAGCAGCCTCTCCAGGCCTCCATGTATAATAATGCAGCTTCCCCAGACCTCCATATATAATGCAGCCTCCTCAGACCTCCATGTATAAAGCAGCCTCTCCAAGCCTCCATGTATAATAATGCAGCCTCCCCAGACCTCCATATATAATGCAGCCTCCCCAGACCCCCATGTATAAAGCAGCCTCTCCAGGCCTCCATGTATAAAGCAGCCTCTCCAGGCCTCCATGTATAAAGCAGCCTCTCCAGGCCTCCATGTATAATAATGCAGTCTCTCCAGACCTGTTACGTCACCGCCGGAGTCTGCTCCAGCGACTTCTGCTCCGATCGCCAGGTGACGCCGTGTTCCTTCCGTGGATGGTGCTGGTGATGGGAGAGGAGATGATGCCAGCGGTGGGCGCAGGCTCCGGTCATCCACTGGGCTGGGTTAGCTTGGGATCTGCAGTACCGCTGGCTGACTGTGGGTGGCATGTGTCTTCCAGCTGAAGTTGCCAGAGTTCAGCTACAGCCAATGGGAAGACACCACACCCTTCTTATTCCCCCTCCTGTCACATGACCACTGCCAGAGATAGTTCTGATTTTCCTGGCTCCTGTTACGTCCTATTCTGTTTGGTGATTCCTGTGTGTTGACTTCTGCGTGTTTTCTGACTACCCTCCTGCCTACTGTTTCTGTACCTCACTGCTCGATCCGGATTTGACCTCTGCTACGTTTGCTGACTACGTCATTGCCTGCCGATTCTGTCCCTGTTCCGCAATTCCTGGTTTGACCCTGCCTGACTAGTACTCTCATCGGACTGCAGCCTTCCACAGGTAGTGATCTCCAGTTCCTTGTGTAATTCCAAATCCCTGTAGAGGGGTTAAAGGGTTTCAGGGTTCTGAGGGTCCGGCTTGGTGAGTGGCTTCCCTCTAGCCTCCCCATTACAGCCCATCTGAGTCTGTGGATCCAGACAGGCGTTTCATTATCTCTGGTCCATCAAACAAGGAGAGAAGAAAAAAAAATGGATTCTCTCTATGCTGTGCTTAATCAGGTGCACACCCTTTCTGGCCTTGTACATGGACTTACACAGCAAGTGCAGGATCTCAGGTCTGCTCAGGTTCAAGCACCTACCTCATCGTGTCCAGAGTCCTGTCAACTGCAAGGGTGCAGATCACGTTGTGCAGCCAAACATGGAGTGTCTGGATCAGAGAGGCAATAATTTCCAAGGCAGCAGCACCACCTGACTGGGCCCCAGGATACCCGCTCAGGTGCCCAGGTACTTCCTGCAGACGCTATGAGGTTAATGATACCTGTCTCATTATCTCACCAGGGAAAATCTGTACGGCTTCAGGCTTTTGTTGATTGTGGATCTGCTGCTAATTTATAGATACTATTGTAGCAAAAGAGCTGGGTTTACCTTTGCTAAGATTGAATGCACCTATTAGAATATCTGCTATCGATAGTACACCCCTCACGCAGGGTGTGGTTACTTTTGTAACTCCAGAGATCTCCATGCGTGTTGGTGCTCTGCATGTAGAATCTGTGTAATTTTTTGTTCTTGAGAACCTGATGTCAGCAGTGGTATTGGGCATGCCATGGCTGCGCAACATAACCCAGTCATAGACTGGCACCAGGGTGAGATTGTGCGCTGGAGCCCTGAGTGTCAGGAGACGTGTATGTCGTTATCTGTTAACCTGACTAGAGCTGAACCTATCTTCATACCTCATGCATTCAGGGATTTTGCTGATGTCTTTTCTGTATCTGAATCTGAAAAATTACCTCTGCACAGAGATTATGACTGCCCCATTGATTTGGTCCCCAATTCCCGACTCCCCAAGGGTAAAATGTATAATCTTTCTGGTCCAGAGCATCAGGCCATGAAAGATTATATAGCAGACAGTCTGCAGAGAGGGTTTATCAGACCATCCAGGTCACCAGTCGGCGCTGGATTCTTTTTCGTTGATAAGAAAGATGGTGGCCTCAGACCTTGTATTGACTACCGTGAACTTAATGCTATTACTGTAAAGAATCAGTACCTTCTGCCACTCATCCCCGATCTATTTAACCAGCTCATAGGAGCCCGGTGGTTCACCAAGCTGGATCTCAGGGGAGCATATAACCTAATCCGCATCAGAGGAGGAGATCAGTGGAAAACAGCGTTTAATATTCCAGAGGGACACTATGAGTTTTTCACTGTTCTTCAGAACTTTGTTAATGACATTTTCAGAGATATTTGTGGTCAATATTTGGTGGTCTATCTGGATGACATCCTGATTTATTCTCCTGATGCTACGTCACATGTCCAACATGTCCGCACTGTACTCCAGAGACTCAGGGAGAACTCTCTATTTGCTAAATATGAGAAATGTGTTTTTTTTGAGGCAGAGGTTAATTTCCTGGGTTATATATTGTCTGTAGAAGGCTTCCGCATGGATCCCTCTAAGCTTCAACCAATTAAGGAGTGGGTACAACCCAACTCTCTGAAAGCCTTGCAGCGTTTCCTTGGGTTTGCTAATTATTACCGCAAATTTATTAGAGATTTTCCCAAAATTGCCAAACCCCTCACAGATTTGACTAAAAAGGGGGCTGATGTGGTAAATTGGAAGCCAGAGGTGATCCATGCCTTCTCAAAATTAAAAGAATGTTTCTCCTCAGACCAGATTCTGGTTCAGCCTGACCTTATGCGTCCGTTTATTGTGGAAGTCGATGTATCCGAGGTTGGAGTGGGAGCGGTGCTATCACAAGGTACTCCGTCTTTCACTCAGCTTCGTCCTTGTGCCTTCTTTTCCCGCAAGTTTTCTCCCACAGAGAGAAATTATGACATTAGTAATCGTGAGCTGTTGGCAATTAAATGGGCCTTCGAGGAATGGCGCCACTTCCTCGAAGGCGCCAAACATAAAGTCACAGTCATCACAGACCATAAGAACCTCACTTATCTGGAATCTGCTAAGAGACTCAATCCTAGGCAAGCTAGGTGGGCATTGTTCTTCTCCAGATTTGATTTTGTGGTAACATTCCGGCCCGGTACCAAGAACACAAAAGCTGATGCATTTTCCCGTAGCTTCTGTCCCTCTCAGTCTGAAAACTCTGAACCAGTGCATATTTTAGCTAAAGGCATTATTATGTCATCTGTTTCCTTACATTTGATAGAAGAGGTCCATAATACCCAAGACCAAGCTCCTGACACCACTCCTGTCCATAAACTGTTTGTCACCCCCTCACTTTGCCTACGGGTACTCCAGGAATCCCACAATTCTGTGCTGGCAGGTCACCCTGGTATCGGCAACACCCTCCGATTAGTAACCAGGAATTTTTGGTGGCCAACAGTAGCGAAAGATTGTAAGGAATATGTACTGGCTTGTGAAACTTGTGCGCGAGCCAAGGCACCCCGTACCCGCCCTGCCGTATTTCTCCAGTCCCTACCTACTCCAGTAAGCCCTTGGACACATCTCTCCATGGACTTCATCACTGACCTTCCACCCTCAGAAGGGAAGACCTGTATCTGGGTAGTAGTGGATAGAATCAGCAAACAGTGTCATTTTGCTCCTCTGTCCGGATTACCCAATTCTGAAACTCTTAGCAGGTTGTTCATTAGGCATATTGTGCGGTTACACGGGGTTCCGGAAAATATTGTTTCTGACCGAGGAACACAGTTCGTCTCGAAAATCTGGAGGGCATTTTGTAAAAAGATCAATATAGAGCTATCTTTTTCATCTGCCTACCACCCAGAGACCAATGGTCAGACCGAACGTACCAATCAAACTCTTGAACAATATCTCCGGTGTTATGTGTCTGACCGTCAGTCTGACTGGGTGGAATATCTGCCGCTAGCTGAGTTCGCTATCAATATCAGGAATCCATCAAGACTACCCCCTTTTTCTGCAATTTAGGGTTGCATCCACGTTTTGGTTCTTTTTCTTCCGCTGTGGTGGATACTCCTGAGGCTGAATCAACTGTGGACAAATTGAAGGCTATCTGGTGTGAGGTGAAAAAGAACCTGAAGAAGGCAAAGGTTGGTCAAGCCTCCTCTGCTAATAAGAGACGTTCCAAGGGCCCTAGCCTTGGAGTTGGGGACAAGGTATGGTTATCCACACGGAATATTAAACTCAAGGTCCCTTCTACTAAGCTGGGTCCAAGATTTATTGAACCTTACGAGATAATTGAGGTAATTAATCCCACAGCTTTCCGCCTGCAACTCCCCCCATCCTTTAAGATATCGAATATGTTCCATAAGTCCCTCCTCAAGTTATATCGTGTCCCCATTCACCCAGTCAGTGACCCTCCTCCTCCTGTTTTGGTTGAAGGTAACTTAAAGTATGAGGTATAGAGAATTCTTGATTCCCGTATTGTCAGAGGGGCGGTGCAGTATTTGGTGCATTGGAGGGGTTACGGCCCTGAGGAGAGGTCATGGGTCCCTGCGAGCGATATTCATGCTAAGGGTCTGGTCCGGCGGTTTCACCTCCAATTTCCTGGGAAGCCGGGTTTTGAGGGTCCGGAGGCCCCTCGTGGAGGGGAGGGTACTGTTACGTCACCACCGGAGTCTGCTCCAGCAACTTTTGCTCTGATCGCCAGACGACGCCGTGTTCCTGCCGTGGATGGTGCTGGTGATGGGAGAGGAGTCGATGCCAGCGGTGGGCGCAGGCTCCGATCATCCACTGGGCTGGGTTAGCTTGGGATCTGCAGTACCGCTGGCTGACTGTGGGTGGCATGTGTCTTCCAGCTGAAGTTGCCAGCGTTCAGCTACAGCCAATGGGAAGACACCACACCCTTCTTATTCTCCCTCCTGTCACATGACCACTGCCAGAGATAGTTCTGATTTTCCTGGCTCCTGTTACGTCCTATTCTGTTTGGTGATTCCTTTGTGTTCACTTCTGCGTGTTTTCTGACTACCCTCCTGCCTACTGTTTCTGTACCTCGCTGCCCGATCCGGATTTGACCTCTGCTACGTTTGTTGACTACGTCACTGCCTGCCAATTCTGTTCCTGTTCCGTAATTCCTGGTTTGACCCTGCCTGACTACTACTCTCATCGGACTGCAGCCTTCCACAGGTAGTGATCTCCAGTTCCCTGTGTAATTCCAAATCCCTGTAGAGGGGTTAAAGGATTTCAGGGTTCTGGGGGTCCTGCTTGGTGAGTGGCTTCCCTCTAGCCTCCCCATTACAGCTGATCTGAGTCTGTAGATCCAGGCAGGCGTTACAAGACCTTCATGTATAAAGCAACCTTCTCAGACCTCCATGTATAAAGCAGCCTCTCCAGGCCTCCATATATAATGCAGCCTCCTCAGACCTCCATGTATAAAGCAGCCCCTCCAGGCCTCCATGTATAATAATGCAGCTTCCCCAGACCTCCATATATAATGCAGCCTCCTCAGACCTCCATATATAAAGCAGCCTCTCCAGGATTCCATGTATAATAATGCCGCTTCCCCAGAACTCCATGTATAATGCAGCCTCCTCAGACCTCCATGTATAAAGCAGCCTCTCCAGGCCTCCATGTATAATAATGCAGCCTCCCCAGACCTCCATATATAATGCAGCCTCCTCAGACCTCCATGTATAAAGCAGCCTCTCCAGGCTTCCATGTATAATAATGCAGCTTCCCCAGAACTGCCTTCCCAAGCTTCTGGCCACTGTTTACTCACATATTAAAAAAACAAAAAAAAAACAACAACAAGTACTCACCTTCTCTCTTCCTTCCACCGCTGCTGTCCTCCCCGCTGCTCGTTCTCCCTGTGCTGCGGTCGACGTCCTCCTGTCCTGCACTCTGTGCACTCAGCACAGCAGTCGCACGGGAGTGACATCACGGCGCAGGCACAGGGGGAGAATGGTGATGCATAGCGCGGCACCGGCCGCGCTATGCCTCATCATTACTGTGCGCGGTGACGGGGGAGACGCCACAGCTGCTGACACCAGGTAATGGGCCCCGGTGCCGCCGCTGACACCAGGCAGAGGGGCCCGGTGTCGGTGACGGCAGCGGGTCAAATAGCGGCCGCGTGGTCTGTGACAGATCAGCGCAGCTCCTCTCACACTGACAGGAGGTGGCTGCTGATCTGCCTGGCGGCCGCCGGGCCCCTACCCTCCCGGGCCCTGTCGCGATCGCGTCCGCTGCGACCGCGGTAGTTACGCTACTGTGTATTACACATTGCACATATAAAGTTATATGGTCTCACTAGCGGTGGATTAGAATTTCACACAAAACTAATATTACATTTCATTCTGATTTCTAGTTACATGCATACAAGTGTCTTTCCCCTGAGTGCCTACACACTGGTTTTTATACATTCACATGAGAGGAAAATTGACAATTCACTATAAAATAAAGTGGTGCACATTTCTTTATTGTGATATGTATTGTTAACCTGGCTTACACTGTGAAAAATAAGATTGATGAGTACTTGCAACTTGTCGTCTTTGCAAACTGTTTATGATTAACATTTTTCAGTGCTAGGCATAAAAAGTTAAAGAATACCCGTCAACTTTGGTAACTTTTTAGAATCAGCTCTCTTACAAGTACTGTACATGAGAAATAATACATCCTGTCCATTATATGAATAGCTCTTAGAGATGATTAAATTATACCACTGCGAATCGACTTTGAGTCAAATTTCATGAAATCCACAGGTCCCGATGACTTTGAACAATTTGAGATTCGATTTGCGCGAATCACCCCTCAAAAATGCTCAGTGAATATTTGGTCTAAGATAACATTAATCAGAGGAACGTCTGACATGACTTGAGGGGCGGATGCCTGTGCTTCCCTATAATACCTTGCAACTATGATATCAGAACACATGGTCAATCAGGAGGGACTATTACAGTTATTATAAAAGATGAGGCAAGGAAAGCAGAAAATATTTTCAAAATCCTTAAAATATTTTTGTATTTTAAATTTTGTAGTTTATATTGTAAATCTGCAGCCTATTGAGAGAAGGTCAGAGATTGCAACTTATCAGTTAAGATCAGTGATGACTGCACAAATAGCCCTCCTAATAGTATGATGACCCACCAAGTGGCATAATGACCTCCACATAGCAATCCAAATAGTGTTATGGCCTCCAAATAGTATTATGGCCCCACAAGTAGCCCTCCAAATTGTATGCTGCACCCCCAAGTAGCATGATGAACCTATATATATATATATATATATATATATATATATATATAGCACTCCAAATAGTATGATGGCCCCACAAATAGCCCTCTGTGAGGTAAATCCGGAGATATGACGATAAATCATGATATTCAAGTTATGTCAGGAAGCCCTCTCCTGGTGTCACCCCCCCTTTCCTTCACACAACTTGTTTAGCAACCCATCCCATGGCCATCTCCTGTGATATGGAAATTAGGTGATGTGGGAACAAAGGACACAGGATGACTCCCTGCCGTCACCCTGTAACAAGAGTTGTATCTCATTATAAGGCTCTGGAACTAGCCAGACAGAACGACTCCAGTAAAAAATGGTTCATATCTCGCAAGCCATATTTCCGATAAATACGGCAACCATAAAAATGGTGTTTTCGCATGCGGACGATGCTGGCACACCTTTTTTATGGGAGCGGGAGCTTGGGAAATACCCCAGGCGTGATATCAGCCAATGTGGAACTAGTAGACAAGTCATGAAACCTCTCATTCTGTAGCTAAATTCATAACTGTCACAATGAGAGCATTGGCGTCCGCCTACGACGCTCCCAGGCCAAGTTATGGCCATATTCCATGTTGTGGATTTTGTCCATAACTCCAGCCAGGGGTGGAGCAGTGCTCCCTCTGAGGTCACGAAGGTAGGAGGGGACCTGGATTTGTCCAGGTTGATAACCCTACTTCGGCCATTTTCCAGTGTTCTTTCGCTGGGGGTCACGTGCAGGAAACATCTGTGGGAGTTCCTGGAAACCTGGTCTACAGCGCCCCCCTGTGGCCAGACGCACAAGGTAACTGATTGAATTGCATACCTGTCTGTAAACCATGCTTTATCTGTAACTGTACTCTGACATATGTATATTCTGTAGATTCCCTATTGTATATATTGTAGTTCTAGTGTGCTTTAGGCTGATTAAATTATATAATTAATCTTGGGCTGTTCTGTTATCTCGATCTTGAATCCCACGTCTGTGTGTTCGGCTAATAGTTACCGTGAAGCGGTTGGTGGCAGCGAGTTGTGCCAAGGATTATTGTGGGGAGGCCAGTGAGATCCGGGGAGGTTTTATATATTCCGCCCGCGGAGGTCGGGGGAATATATACCCTACTCTCACTGGGGACCCTTCAATAATCGGCATAAGTAGTATAGCGGCCTCCTTGCTTATTGGCGGGCAATTCCATAATTGGCCTGACTATAAGAGGGGCGCTAGAGAGCGCATCACGTGCTCTGTCTGTCGGTCGGGAGGTATAAAGGAGGGGTGACCCCCCCCCACTTGTTACCCCCCGATTGTGACGTACTGGTAGCCAGCGCGGGGGATTTCTGAGTGACCCCCCTCGGTGGTTTGTGACATATTGGTGGCAAGCGGTGGGATCGAGATAATAGTGTGTGTGAGTGTGAGACCCATACTCCCAGACACTAAAGACTGCCTGCAGCAGCTGTGGCTGCTGGGGTCTTCAGACTAGCTCAACACTAGAGTGTCAGAGTGCAGATACTGTAAGGTGTGTGGAGGCATCAGGTGTCAGTTCTGTGTCAGTGACCAAAGTCTGCAAGAATGGCTGAGAGCACCAGGAGCAAAGCCAAAGGAATGGCCGATGCTCAGGCCAGAGACGATGAGGAGGTTGTCCACGAGCCCTCCAAGAGCCCGACGCCAGAGAACAGCTCTGCAGAGGACATCGCACAACCTGGCACTGCTGGACAAAATGAGGAGGAGCTCGCCCAAGGGTCCTCAACGAGCCAGATGCCAGCCCTCCGCTCTGCAATGGACAGTGAATCACCAGGCTCCGCAGCGGGCCGCAGATCACCACGTGCCATTCCACCGAGCCTGGGAGGCTCGGATAGCCTTCTTCAAATGGCTATGGCCCTTCTCCAGGCTGGAGACCAGGAGGGCTACAAGGAACTCCTGGCAGAGCGCAGGGCAGAGCGGCAGGCAGCGCGTGAAGAGCGCCAGGCAGAGCGTGAGGCTGCGGAGCGACGGCAACAGGCAGACCGTGACCACCAGCTGCAGCTAGCTCAGCTCCGGCCCTCATCAGCCACACGTGACCTTCAAGACACCAAACTTCCAAAGGTCCGTGTTGAGGACTTCCCAGTGCTGGAGAAGGATGGAGACTTGGACTCTTTCTTGACTGCTTTTGAACGGACTTGCTTGCAGCACCATCTGGACAAGGAGCAGTGGGCCAAATACCTGACCCCCCGTTTAAGGGGTAAGGCCCTGGATATCCTTGGGGACTTGCCTGCTGAGGCAGATCAGGGCTACGACACCATCAAGCGGGCCCTGATCCAACAGTACAACCTCACCCCAGAGTCCTACCGCAAGAAGTTCCGGAGCCTACAGAAGGGACCAAAGGACTCCTGGGCTGACCACAGGCGGGCACTTGCCCGAGCTGCCGACCACTGGACCCAAGGCCTGCAGCTTTCCACCGGACCGGAGATCCTGGACTTGTTCATCACGGAGCAACTCTTGTGGAACTGCCCTGAGGATCTCCGCCAGTTCATCCGAGACCAGAAGCCAAAGGGGTCCACGGCTACAGCTGCCCTGGCCGATGACTACACCAACAATCGGGCTCCTGAAGCCAGGAGAGCAGCCACCAGCAGCACCTGGAGAGGGGGTAAGATGAATTCTGCGACTGCCCCACCTGCCCCTAGACTGCAGGGGGTGTCCCCCTCAACTCCCCTCTCCAGGCCCGTGGCAGAACCAAGACGGTGCCACCAGTGCAACCTACCTGGACACTTCAAGGCCATGTGCCCTCAGCGTCCCAAGGCCCCGGCTCCGTCCCCGTCCCAAGGGCCGCCCAAGGTGTATTGTGTGGGTGGGGGTGGTGGTAGGTCCCTGGACAGCTTCCAACCTGTCACCGTCGGCCGGTCTGTGACCATAGGACTGCGAGACAGCGCCTCGGAGGTCACTCTGGTGCGGCCTGAGATGGTGTCCCCCCAAGACTTGATCCCTGGAAAAACCCTCGCTGTCTCCGGGATTGGAGGCATTGACCCGGCGCTGCCTGTTGCTGACATTTATGTGGACTGGGGCGCAGGGCGAGGGGTGAGGGAGGTGGGGGTAACTGATCGGATCCCCGCAAACGTGCTACTTGGGACAGATTTGGGGCAGATAACCTCCCAGTTTGGGCCCCAACCAAGGGCTGAACCTTCAGCCAGTACTGACATGCCTCCGGACAATGTTAATGTGTTATCTATGAATGATGTAAGGGAGGAGGGAGTGAACTCTGATATTTCTGCTTGCATAGACACCATAGACACACACACAGCTGCAGCTGTGACAGGGGAGGGGGTCAGAGAAAGGTGTGACAATGCCTCTACAAGTAATCAGCCTGTGAGCTGGGATCTGCTGCCCTCTGCAGGGATAAGCAGAGAGCAGGGTGCTGCAGGGGGAGGACCAGTGTGTGGGGTGGGGGCTACCACAGCAAATGTGGGGTCCCCAGAGATTTCACAGCGGGGTTCTGTTGCTGCAGGAGGGGAACAGGCAGGTGAGATTGGGGCCGGTCCAGGAGCGGAAGTGCTCCCAGGTAAGATCTCGGTGCATGGTTCCCCCACAACCGGGGTGTCAGGAAGCCAGGTAGGTCTGCCTGAACCGGCGACTTGGTCAGGAACGGAGGAGGAGCAGGCACGGCCCACGGTCGCAGCGGCTGTGGCCGCTGTCACCCGCAGTGGGAGTGCTGGAAGCCAAGGGGCCTCCCGGAGGTCCGATAGCTCTTCCCCTTCTGACCAAGTGGCAGCCGAGTCAGGTGGAGGCCAGGACACAGGTCCCGGGGTACTGACCGAAGATGTGACAGTCTCGTCGATTCTGGCCACATCTAGTCAGGGGTTTCAGGCAGCGTTAGAAGCTGACGACAGCCTGAAAGCTCTTAAGGAGCAGGCGGCCCAGCCTCCCTCGGACTCGGACCCGGAGCGAGTGGTCTGGGACCAAGGACGGCTGTACCGGGCCACGGTCCAGCAGGGTTCACCGGAGGCGTGGCCCAGGGATCGACAGTTGGTGGTACCCTATCCGTTCCGGACGGAGTTGTTGCGGATCGCACATGAGATTCCGATGGCCGGACACCTAGGGATCGCTAAGACCAAGGCCAGGTTAAACCAGCATTTCTACTGGCCAAAAATGGGGGCCGATGTGGCTGCCTACTGCCGTTCGTGTGAAACCTGTCAGAGAGTGGGGAAGGCGGGGCCACACCCCAAAGCCCCACTTGTATCTCTGCCAATCATCGATGAGCCTTTCAGGAGGGTGGCTGTGGATCTGGTCGGCCCGCTGGCCATCCCCAGCAGCTCCGGGAAACGCTTCATACTGACGGTAGTGGACTATGCCACCCGGTACCCAGAAGCAGTGGCCTTGTCGTCCATTCGGGCTGACAAGGTGGCCACCGCATTGCTGGAGATTTTCTCCCGAGTGGGTTTTCCCCAGGAAATGCTCACTGACCGGGGGACCCAATTCATGTCCCAGCTGATGGAGGCCCTCTGTAAGCAGGTCCAGGTGCGACATCTGGTGGCCAGCCCGTACCATCCACAGACTAATGGCCTGTGCGAGCGGTTCAATGGCACCTTAAAGCAGATGCTTAAGATGTTGGTCGACTCCCATGGGCGTGACTGGGAGCGGTATCTCCCACACCTGTTATTTGCTTACCGGGAGGTTCCACAGGCCTCAACAGGATTCTCACCGTTTGAGCTCCTGTACGGGCGACGTGTGCGGGGCCCCCTGGCTCTGGTGAAAGAGGCTTGGGAAGGGGATTTGGCCACCCCTGGAGTGTCGGTTATCGAGTATGTCATGCGCTTCCGGGACAAAATGCAGGCCTTGACGCAACTGGTACACGACAATATGGCTCAAGCCCAGGCCGATCAGAAGCGTTGGTACGACCAGAACGCTTGTGAGAGGACCTACCAAGTGGGTCAAAAGGTGTGGGTACTGGTCCCCGTACCACAGGACAAGCTTCAGGCAGCCTGGGAAGGCCCATACCTCGTGTACCAGCAGCTCAACCCTGTAACGTACCTGGTCACCCTGGACCCTGCCCGTGGAAGGCGGAAGCCCTTCCATGTGAACATGATGAAGGCACATCATGAGCGGGAGGCATGTGCGCTCCCCGTGTGCAACCTGCCCGAGGAGGGAGAAGCGGAAACCCTCTTGGATATGCTAGCCCAGGTTAGGGCAGGCGGATCCATTGAGGATGTGGAGGTTGGCCACCAGCTCTTGGAGGACCAACGGTCCCAGCTGTGGGCCACCCTACACCCCTTCCGGGGGTTGTTTACCAACCAGCCCGGAAGGACTGACTTGGCTGTCCATCACGTGGACACTGGGGATCATCCCCCGATCCGGCGTTCAGCATATCGGGTCTCCCTGGAGGTGCAGCAACACATGCGCCAGGAGATTGACGAGATGCTGAAGCTGGGGGTGATCCAGGCATCCAACAGCGCTTGGGCCTCGCCTGTAGTCCTCGTCCCTAAGAAGGACCGAACCACGCGGTTCTGCGTGGACTACAGGGGGCTCAATGCGGTCACGGTCGCCGATGCGTACCCAATGCCACGCATCGATGACCTGCTCGATCAGTTGGCCGGGGCTCAGTACCTGACCATCATGGATCTGAGCCGGGGATATTGGCAGATCCCCCTGACTCGCAAGGCCAGGGAACGCTCTGCCTTTATTACCCCATTTGGACTGTACGAGTCCACGGTGATGCCATTCGGGATGAGGAATGCCCCTGCCACTTTCCAGCGGATGGTCAACACCCTGCTCAAGGGACTTGAAGGGTACGCGGCCGCGTACCTGGATGACATTGCCGTCTTCAGTCCCACCTGGGAAGATCACCTAGAGCATCTAGCACAGGTGCTCAGGCGGGTCCACCGGGCAGGTTTGACCATCAAGCCGGGCAAGTGTCAGCTGGCCATGAGCGAGGTCCAGTACCTCGGTCACCGGGTAGGCGGGGGAACACTGAAGCCCGAGCCTGAGAAAGTGGAGGCCATCGCATCCTGGCCCACCCCCAGGACCAAGAAGCAGGTGATGTCCTTCTTGGGGACCGCTGGGTACTATAGGAGGTTTGTTCCATGCTATAGTAGCCTGGCAAAGCCCCTGACGGACCTCACCAAGAAGAAGCTGCCCTCTGCAGTCGATTGGACAATGGACTGCGAGACAGCCTTCCGGGCCCTAAAGGACGCCCTGTCCAGCCCGCCCGTGCTACAGGCAGCCGACTTCACGCGGCCGTTTGTAGTACAGACCGACGCCAGTGACTTCGGCCTCGGTGCGGTGCTCAGCCAGGTGGACTCTGCGAGCCAAGAGCACCCAGTCTTGTACCTGAGCAGGAAGCTGTTACCGAGGGAAGTGGCCTATTCCACAATGGAGAAGGAGTGCCTGGCCATAGTGTGGGCCCTGCAGCGTCTGCAACCCTATCTATACGGGCGCCACTTCATCGTGGAGACGGACCACAACCCCCTCAGCTGGTTGCACACCGTCTCTGGGACGAATGGGCGACTGTTGCGATGGAGCCTTGCGCTCCAGCAATACAACTTCACCATTCGCCACAAAAGGGGCCGTGACCACGGTAACGCAGACGGGCTGTCCCGACAAGGAGAGGTCGCGGACGGGCGCACGGGGGAACACCGGAGTGTGCTGCCCCCTAGCGCCCTCAAAAGGGGGGAGGTGTGAGGTAAATCCGGAGATATGACGATAAATCATGATATTCAAGTTATGTCAGGAAGCCCTCTCCTGGTGTCACCCCCCCTTTCCTTCACACAACTTGTTTAGCAACCCATCCCATGGCCATCTCCTGTGATATGGAAATTAGGTGATGTGGGAACAAAGGACACAGGATGACTCCCTGCCGTCACCCTGTAACAAGAGTTGTATCTCATTATAAGGCTCTGGAACTAGCCAGACAGAACGACTCCAGTAAAAAATGGTTCATATCTCGCAAGCCATATTTCCGATAAATACGGCAACCATAAAAATGGTGTTTTCGCATGCGGACGATGCTGGCACACCTTTTTTATGGGAGCGGGAGCTTGGGAAATACCCCAGGCGTGATATCAGCCAATGTGGAACTAGTAGACAAGTCATGAAACCTCTCATTCTGTAGCTAAATTCATAACTGTCACAATGAGAGCATTGGCGTCCGCCTACGACGCTCCCAGGCCAAGTTATGGCCATATTCCATGTTGTGGATTTTGTCCATAACTCCAGCCAGGGGTGGAGCAGTGCTCCCTCTGAGGTCACGAAGGTAGGAGGGGACCTGGATTTGTCCAGGTTGATAACCCTACTTCGGCCATTTTCCAGTGTTCTTTCGCTGGGGGTCACGTGCAGGAAACATCTGTGGGAGTTCCTGGAAACCTGGTCTACAGCGCCCCCCTGTGGCCAGACGCACAAGGTAACTGATTGAATTGCATACCTGTCTGTAAACCATGCTTTATCTGTAACTGTACTCTGACATATGTATATTCTGTAGATTCCCTATTGTATATATTGTAGTTCTAGTGTGCTTTAGGCTGATTAAATTATATAATTAATCTTGGGCTGTTCTGTTATCTCGATCTTGAATCCCACGTCTGTGTGTTCGGCTAATAGTTACCGTGAAGCGGTTGGTGGCAGCGAGTTGTGCCAAGGATTATTGTGGGGAGGCCAGTGAGATCCGGGGAGGTTTTATATATTCCGCCCGCGGAGGTCGGTGGGAATATATACCCTACTCTCACTGGGGACCCTTCAATAATCGGCATAAGTAGTATAGCGGCCTCCTTGCTTATTGGCGGGCAATTCCATAATTGGCCTGACTATAAGAGGGGCGCTAGAGAGCGCATCACGTGCTCTGTCTGTCGGTCGGGAGGTATAAAGGAGGGGTGACCCCCCCACTTGTTACCCCCCGATTGTGACGTACTGGTAGCCAGCGCGGGGGATTTCTGAGTGACCCCCCTCGGTGGTTTGTGACACCCTCCAATTAGAATGATGGCTCCCTAAGTAGCATGATGGTGCACACATAGCACTTCAAATATTATGCTGGATCCACAAATAGCCCTCCAAATATTATGATGGATCCACAAATAGCCCTCCAAATAGTATGATTGCACCCAAGTAGAATGATGGCCCTCACATAGTACTCCAAGTAGTATGATAGTTAACGCTTGCTCCTCCATCATTGCTTTCAACTGTATCTGCATCCAGGAACTTGTTACAGTTATAAGTTGGATGGGGAGGGTAATTCCCATGCTGGAATTGGCATCAGGTTTCCCAGACTCACGGGGCCCATATCTTCCACATGGTCTTCTGTTATATAAGGTATGCCACTGCAAGCAAGGAGGAATAAATTGGCTAAATCAAAGATGATGATGAAGATGATGATTCCGTGGTTAACAAAACCTGGGAATCAAACAGGTGATAAAGTCGTCAGAGGAGCAGGCTGTTGATATTGGTGATACGCAGCACAGGTGATGTGTATAAAAAAACCTCTGGGGTCAAGGCAGTTTTTCTGCTGTCAGCACTGGAGCAGGTCATGATGTATGTTCTGTTGGTGGAGGAGGCTCTACAGTGCCTAAAAGGTCTGGCCATGGTGGTGGTGAGCCATTCATGCACGCTTCTCGTGTATGGGAGTTCCTTTCCACATTGCCATCAGACACATTGTAAGAAGAAAATTGGTCATGAACATCATGGGTCAGACTGCTTATCTGTCGCCTCCTATACTTACTTCAAATTCTGTTCAAGTGACATGACCCTATATCCAACAGCCACAGGACACATTGTTGATTCCACACACTGAATATTTTCTTTTTATTTATGCATGCCTAAGCTCTGGCAAACATTTTCTCATCTTGAAAACCTTGGGAAGCAAAGCCATATGGAGGACGAGTTGCTGCTATGCATCATGCAGCAACTTGCCCACTGGCTGGCTACTTATGAATTGCAACTCAAAATTGTCAAAAGCATCAATGCCCAGAATTTCCTGGCTGATTTACGGTCAGGTAAAGTAACTCCACACATGTCCTATGTTCTGAATTAAATGGGAACAACTCTTTCAAAAATATACACACTAAAAGGGGTGGTTCACCCATATTTTTTATTGCATAGTTCGATATTATATTGAGAAACAATGTTTCTCTCAAATACCTTATGTTGGCAATAGTGCCTGTGAGAGGCGCTATTGCAGACCGCTGTTCCCCTCTCCGGTGACGTCACATCACGTTCCGCACACGTCACATCCCTGCGGCCAGCTGCAGTCTTCCTGACTCACTGAGCTGTGAGCAGTGTTTCACCGCTCGTCACAGCCCATCTGCTCCCTGCTCCCTCCTCCCTCACAGCAGAACGCTGCAAGCAGGAGACACGCTGAGCTGTGACAAGCGGTGAAACACTGCCCACAGTTCAGTGAGTCAGGAAGACTGCAGCCTGCCGCAGGGATGTGACATGTGCGGAACTTGATGTGACGTCACCAGAGCGGTGAACAGCGGTCTGCAATAGCGCCTCTCACAGGCACTATTGCCAACATAAGGTATTTGAGAGAAACATTGTTTCTCAATATAATATCAAACTAGACAATAAAAAATATGGGTGAACCACCCTTTTAAGGAAGGTTTTGACTTAATTTCTTTAAATCTTATGTGACAAAACACGCTGTCACAAACCACCGGGGGGGTCACTCAGAAATCCCCCGCGCTGGCTACCAGTACGTCACAATCGGGGGGTAACAAGTGGGGGTCACCCCTCCTTTATACCTCCCGACCGACAGACAGAGCACGTGACGCGCTCTCTAGCGCCCCTCTTATAGTCAGGCCAATTATGGAATTGCCCGACCATAAGCAAGGAGGCCGCTATACTACCTATGCCGATTATTGAAGGGTCCCCGGTGAGAGCAAGGTATATATTCCCCCGACCTCCGCGGGCGGAATATATAAAATCTCCCCGAATCTCACTGGCCTCCCCACAATAATCCTTGGCACAATCTCGCTGCCACCAACCGCTTCACGGTAACTATTAGCCGAACACACAGACGTGGGATTCAAGATCGAGATAACAGAACAGCCCAAGATTAATTATATAATTTAATCAGCCTAAAGCACACTAGAACTACAATATATACAATAGGGAATCTACAGAATATACATATGTCAGAGTACAGTTACAATCAAAGCATGGGTTACAAACAGGCATACACAGTTCCAGCAGTTACCTTGTTGCGTCTGGCCACAGGGGGGCGCTGTAGGCCAGGTTTCTAGGATCCTTCCCACAGATGTTTCCTACACGTGCCCCCAGCGAAAGAACGCTGGAAAATGGCCGAAGTAGGGTTATCAACCTGGGCAGATCCAGGTCCCCTCCTACCTTAGTGACCTCACAGGGAGCACTGCTCCACCCCTGGCTTGAGTTATGGACAATATCCCAACATGGAATATGGGCCATAACTTTGCCTGGGAGCGTCGTAGGCGGACGCCACCGCTCTCATTGTGACAGTTATGAATTTAGCTACAGAACGAGGGGACTCATGACCTGTCTGCCAGTTCCCCATTGGCTGATATCACGCCTGGGGCATTTCCCAATGTCCTGCTCCCATAAAAAGGGTGTGCCGGCATCGTCCGCATGCAGAGACACCATTTTTATGGTTGCCATATTTATCGGAAATATGGCTTGCGAGATATGAACCATTTTTTACTGGAGTCGTTCTGTCTGGCTATTTCCATAGCCTTGCTAACTAGCTAGCAGCTCCTACTACAGGGTGACGGCAGGGAGTCATCCTGTGTCCATTGTTCCCACACCACCTCATCTCCATATCACAGGACATGGCCATGGAGGTGTAAGTGGAACACTGAGAACAAGAAGGGAGGGGGCACTGCCAGGGAGTGATGAGGGATTATGACTGGAGTCATAATTCATCTTCATATCCCGGGATTTGCCTCACACCTCCCCCCTTTTGAGGGCGCTAGGGGGCAGCACACTCCGGTGTTCCCCCGTGCGCCCGTCCGCGACCTCTCCTTGTCGGGACAGCCCGTCTGCGTTACCGTGGTCACGGCCCCTTTTGTGGCGAATGGTGAAGTTGTATTGCTGGAGCGCAAGGCTCCATCGCAACAATCGCCCATTCGTCCCAGAGACGGTGTGCAACCAGCTGAGGGGATTGTGGTCCGTCTCCACGATGAAGTGGCGCCCGTATAGATAGGGTTGCAGACGCTGCAGGGCCCACACTATGGCCAGGCACTCCTTCTCCATCGTGGAATAGGCAACTTCCCTTGGTAACAGCTTCCTGCTCAGGTACAAGACTGGGTGCTCTTGGCTCGCAGAGTCCACCTGGCTGAGCACCGCACCGAGGCCGAAGTCACTGGCGTCGGTCTGTACTACAAACGGCCGCGTGAAGTCGGCTGCCTGTAGCACGGGCGGGCTGGACAGGGCGTCCTTTAGGGCCCGGAAGGCTGTCTCGCAGTCCATTGTCCAATCGACTGCAGAGGGCAGCTTCTTCTTGGTGAGGTCCGTCAAGGGCTTTGCCAGGCTACTATAGCATGGAACAAACCTCCTATAGTACCCAGCGGTCCCCAAGAAGGACATCACCTGCTTCTTGGTCCTGGGGGTGGGCCAGGATGCGATGGCTTCCACTTTCTCAGGCTCGGGCTTCAGTGTTCTCCCACCTACCCGGTGACCGAGGTACTGGACCTCGCTCATGGCCAGCTGACACTTTCCCGGCTTGATGGTCAAACCTGCCCGGTGGATCCGCCTGAGCACCTGTGCTAGATGCTCTAGGTGGTCCTCCCAGGTGGGACTGAAGACGGCAATGTCATCCAGGTACGCGGCCGCGTACCCTTCAAGTCCCTTGAGCAGGGTGTTGACCATCCGCTGGAAAGTGGCAGGGGCATTCCTCATCCCGAATGGCATCACCGTGGACTCGTACAGTCCAAATGGGGTAATAAAGGCAGAGCGTTCCCTGGCCTTGCGAGTCAGGGGGATCTGCCAATATCCCCGGCTCAGATCCATGATGGTCAGGTACTGAGCCCCGGCCAACTGATCGAGCAGGTCATCGATGCGTGGCATTGGGTACGCATCGGCGACCGTGACCGCATTGAGCCCCCTGTAGTCCACGCAGAACCGAGTGGTTCGGTCCTTCTTAGGGACGAGGACTACAGGCGAGGCCCAAGCGCTGTTGGATGCCTGGATCACCCCCAGCTTCAGCATCTCGTCAATCTCCTGGCGCATGTGTTGCTGCACCTCCAGGGAGACCCGATATGCTGAACGCCGGATCGGGGGATGATCCCCAGTGTCCACGTGATGGACAGCCAAGTCAGTCCGTCCGGGCTGGTTGGTAAACAACCCCCGGAAGGGGAGGAGGGTGGCCCACAGCTGGGACCGTTGGTCTTCCAAGAGCTGGTGGCCAACCTCCACATCCTCAATGGATCCGCCTGCCCTAACCTGGGCTAGCATATCCAAGAGGGTTTCCGCTTCTCCCTCCTCGGGCAGGTTGCACACGGGGAGCGCACATGCCTCCCGCTCATGATGTGCCTTCATCATGTTCACATGGAAGGGCTTCCGCCTTCCACGGGCAGGGTCCAGGGTGACCAGGTACGTTACAGGGTTGAGCTGCTGGTACACGAGGTATGGGCCTTCCCAGGCTGCCTGAAGCTTGTCCTGTGGTACGGGGACCAGTACCCACACCTTTTGACCCACTTGGTAGGTCCTCTCACAAGCGTTCTGGTCGTACCAACGCTTCTGATCGGCCTGGGCTTGAGCCATATTGTCGTGTACCAGTTGCGTCAAGGCCTGCATTTTGTCCCGGAAGCGCATGACATACTCGATAACCGACACTTCAGGGGTGGCCAAATCCCCTTCCCAAGCCTCTTTCACCAGAGCCAGGGGGCCCCGCACACGTCGCCCGTACAGGAGCTCAAACGGTGAGAATCCTGTTGAGGCCTGTGGAACCTCCCGGTAAGCAAATAACAGGTGTGGGAGATACCGCTCCCAGTCACGCCCATGGGAGTCGACCAACATCTTAAGCATCTGCTTTAAGGTGCCATTGAACCGCTCGCACAGGCCATTAGTCTGTGGATGGTACGGGCTGGCCACCAGATGTCGCACCTGGACTTGCTTACAGAGGGCCTCCATCAGCTGGGACATGAATTGGGTCCCCCGGTCAGTGAGCATTTCCTGGGGAAAACCCACTCGGGAGAAAATCTCCAGCAATGCGGTGGCCACCTTGTCAGCCCGAATGGACGACAAGGCCACTGCTTCTGGGTACCGGGTGGCATAGTCCACTACCGTCAGTATGAAGCGTTTCCCGGAGCTGCTGGGGATGGCCAGCGGGCCGACCAGATCCACAGCCACCCTCCTGAAAGGCTCATCGATGATTGGCAGAGATACTAGTGGGGCTTTGGGGCGTGGCCCCGCCTTCCCCACTCTCTGACAGGTTTCACACGAACGGCAGTAGGCAGCCACATCGGCCCCCATTTTTGGCCAGTAGAAATGCTGGTTTAACCTGGCCTTGGTCTTAGCGATCCCTAGGTGTCCGGCCATCGGAATCTCATGTGCGATCCGCAACAACTCCGTCCGGAACGGATAGGGTACCACCAACTGTCGGTCCCTGGGCCACGCCTCCGGTGAACCCTGCTGGACCGTGGCCCGGTACAGCCGTCCTTGGTCCCAGACCACTCGCTCCGGGTCCGAGTCCGAGGGAGGCTGGGCCGCCTGCTCCTTAAGAGCTTTCAGGCTGTCGTCAGCTTCTAACGCTGCCTGAAACCCCTGACTAGATGTGGCCAGAATCGACGAGACTGTCACATCTTCGGTCAGTACCCCGGGACCTGTGTCCTGGCCTCCACCTGACTCGGCTGCCACTTGGTCAGAAGGGGAAGAGCTATCGGACCTCCGGGAGGCCCCTTGGCTTCCAGCACTCCCACTGCGGGTGACAGCGGCCACAGCCGCTGCGACCGTGGGTCGTGCCTGCTCCTCCTCCGTTCCTGACCAAGTCGCCGGTTCAGGCAGACCTACCTGGCTTCCTGACACCCCGGTTGTGGGGGAACCATGCACCGAGATCTTACCTGGGAGCACTTCCGCTCCTGGACCGGCCCCAATCTCACCTGCCTGTTCCCCTCCTGCAGCAACAGAACCCCGCTGTGAAATCTCTGGGGACCCCACATTTGCTGTGGTAGCCCCCACCCCACACACTGGTCCTCCCCCTGCAGCACCCTGCTCTCTGCTTATCCCTGCAGAGGGCAACAGATCCCAGCTCACAGGCTGGTTACTTGTAGAGGCATTGTCACACCTTTCTCTGACCCCCTCCCCTGTCACAGCTGCAGCTGTGTGTGTGTCTATGGTGTCTATGCAAGCAGAAATATCAGAGTTCACTCCCTCCTCCCTTACATCATTCATAGATAACACATTAACATTGTCCGGAGGCATGTCAGTACTGGCTGAAGGTTCAGCCCTTGGTTGGGGCCCAAACTGGGAGGTTATCTGCCCCAAATCTGTCCCAAGTAGCACGTTTGCAGGGATCCGATCAGTTACCCCCACCTCCCTCACCCCTCGCCCTGCGCCCCAGTCCACATAAATGTCAGCAACAGGCAGCGCCGGGTCAATGCCTCCAATCCCGGAGACAGCGAGGGTTTTTCCAGGGATCAAGTCTTGGGGGGACACCATCTCAGGCCGCACCAGAGTCACCTCCGAGGCGCTGTCTCGCAGTCCTATGGTCACAGACCGGCCGACGGTGACAGGTTGGAAGCTGTCCAGGGACCTACCACCACCCCCACCCACACAATACACCTTGGGCGGCCCTTGGGACGGGGACGGAGCCGGGGCCTTGGGACGCTGAGGGCACATGGCCTTGAAGTGTCCAGGTAGGTTGCACTGGTGGCACCGTCTTGGTTCTGCCACGGGCCTGGAGAGGGGAGTTGAGGGGGACACCCCCTGCAGTCTAGGGGCAGGTGGGGCAGTCGCAGAGTTCATCTTACCCCCTCTCCAGGTGCTGCTGGTGGCTGCTCTCCTGGCTTCAGGAGCCCGGTTGTTGGTGTAGTCATCGGCAAGGGCAGCTGTAGCCGTGGACCCCTTTGGCTTCTGGTCTCGGATGAACTGGCGGAGATCCTCAGGGCAGTTCCACAAGAGTTGCTCCGTGATGAACAAGTCCAGGATCTCCGGTCCGGTGGAAAGCTGCAGGCCTTGGGTCCAGTGGTCGGCAGCTCGGGCAAGTGCCCGCCGGTGGTCAGCCCAGGAGTCCTTTGGTCCCTTCTGTAGGCTCCGGAACTTCTTGCGGTAGGACTCTGGAGTGAGGTTGTACTGTTGGATCAGGGCCCGCTTGATGGTGTCGTAGCCCTGATCTGCCTCAGCAGGCAAGTCCCCAAGGATATCCAGGGCCTTACCCCTTAAACGGGGGGTCAGGTATTTGGCCCACTGGTCCTTGTCCAGATGGTGCTGCAAGCAAGTCCGTTCAAAAGCAGTCAAGAAAGAGTCCAAGTCTCCATCCTTCTCCAGCACTGGGAAGTCCTCAACACGGACCTTTGGAAGTTTGGTGTCTCGAAGGTCACGTGTGGCTGATGAGGGCCGGAGCTGAGCTAGCTGCAGCTGGTAGTCACGGTCTGCCTGTCGCTCTCGCTCTCGCTCTTCACGCGCTGCCTGCCGCTCTCGCTCCGCAGCCTCACGCTCTGCGTGCCGCTCCGCAGCCTCAGCGTCACGCGCTGCCTGCCGCTCTGCGCTCTGCCAGGAGTTCCTTGTAGCCCTTCTGGTCTCCAGCCTGGAGAAGGGCCATAGCCATTTGAAGAAGGCTATCCGAGCCTCCCAGGCTCGGTGGAATGGCACGTGGTGATCTGCGGCACGCTGCAGAGCTAGGCGATTCACTGTCCCTTTCAGAGCGGAGGGCTGGCATCTGGCTCGTTGAGGAACCTTGGGTGAGCTCCTCCTCATCTTGTCCAGCAGTGCCAGGTTGCGCAATGTCCTCGGCAGAACGGTTTTCTGGCGTCGAGCTCCTGGAGGACTCGTGGGCAACCTCCTCATTGCTGTCCACAGCACCGTCCTCCCTCTCTTCGGCTCCTGCCTTAGCATTGGCCAGTTGCATAGCTCTGCTCCTGGTGCCATCAGCCATTCTTGCAGACTTTTGGTCACTGACACAGAACTGACACCTGATGCCTCCACACACCTTACAGTATCTGCACTCTGACACTCTAGTGTTGAGCTAGTCTGAAGACCCCAGCAGCCACAGCTGCTGCAGGCAGTCTTTAGTGTCTGGGAGTATGGGTCTCACACTCACACACACTATTATCTCGATCCCACCGCTATGCCACCAATATGTCACAAACCACCGGGGGGGTCACTCAGAAATCCCCCGCGCTGGCTACCAGTACGTCACAATCGGGGGGTAACAAGTGGGGGTCACCCCTCCTTTATACCTCCCGACCGACAGACAGAGCACGTGACGCGCTCTCTAGCGCCCCTCTTATAGTCAGGCCAATTATGGAATTGCCCGACCATAAGCAAGGAGGCCGCTATACTACCTATGCCGATTATTGAAGGGTCCCCGGTGAGAGCAAGGTATATATTCCCCCGACCTCCGCGGGCGGAATATATAAAATCTCCCCGAATCTCACTGGCCTCCCCACAATAATCCTTGGCACAATCTCGCTGCCACCAACCGCTTCACGGTAACTATTAGCCGAACACACAGACGTGGGATTCAAGATCGAGATAACAGAACAGCCCAAGATTAATTATATAATTTAATCAGCCTAAAGCACACTAGAACTACAATATATACAATAGGGAATCTACAGAATATACATATGTCAGAGTACAGTTACAATCAAAGCATGGGTTACAAACAGGCATACACAGTTCCAGCAGTTACCTTGTTGCGTCTGGCCACAGGGGGGCGCTGTAGGCCAGGTTTCTAGGATCCTTCCCACAGATGTTTCCTACACGTGCCCCCAGCGAAAGAACGCTGGAAAATGGCCGAAGTAGGGTTATCAACCTGGGCAGATCCAGGTCCCCTCCTACCTTAGTGACCTCACAGGGAGCACTGCTCCACCCCTGGCTTGAGTTATGGACAATATCCCAACATGGAATATGGGCCATAACTTTGCCTGGGAGCGTCGTAGGCGGACGCCACCGCTCTCATTGTGACAGTTATGAATTTAGCTACAGAACGAGGGGACTCATGACCTGTCTGCCAGTTCCCCATTGGCTGATATCACGCCTGGGGCATTTCCCAATGTCCTGCTCCCATAAAAAGGGTGTGCCGGCATCGTCCGCATGCAGAGACACCATTTTTATGGTTGCCATATTTATCGGAAATATGGCTTGCGAGATATGAACCATTTTTTACTGGAGTCGTTCTGTCTGGCTATTTCCATAGCCTTGCTAACTAGCTAGCAGCTCCTACTACAGGGTGACGGCAGGGAGTCATCCTGTGTCCATTGTTCCCACACCACCTCATCTCCATATCACAGGACATGGCCATGGAGGTGTAAGTGGAACACTGAGAACAAGAAGGGAGGGGGCACTGCCAGGGAGTGATGAGGGATTATGACTGGAGTCATAATTCATCTTCATATCCCGGGATTTGCCTCACACACGCCCTCTTTGATTTGCAAAAAAGAGGCTGCATCACCGGGTAGACAAAGGTGCAACCTGCTAAAATTCAATGCTGTATATGTTGCAATACATGTACAAGCAGTATAGTCGTGACAATGAAACTTGAGCATGGGTTACTTTGAGATCCTATATTGGCAGCTAATGAGGGATGTTTGTTACCTACTAAAGCCCGCTGGAGAGACAACAAAGTTTGTTATTAGGGACATGTATGGAATAAAAAATGTATTCCTGTTAATTTTTATCCTGGAAAAAACACTCAGCAGCATGTAATAAGGGATAAAGGAGTAACACAAGTTTTCACCTGTTCAGTGCTCCCCTTTGTCTGTTGGGGATCCTCAAGGTCAATGTCACATGCTGCATGATATGGAAGAAAACAAGCAGGAGGAAGAGGAGGACGATCATCAGCCAGTGGATGTGGAGGGGGGACACAGACTCGATGCAGGCAGGGGTCAAGGCAAACAGTCAGAATGAAAATGATGATGATGATGATGCTGGCTATGACAACCAACTATCATAGCAGGTTGATGACAATGAAACAATGGGGTCCTGCGGTGCTGGTGAGCATAACAGGTTGTATGCTGCAATATGTGTGGCCTTCTGGGTTAGAAGATTGGACCAGGGACAAGAACTGGTCAAGTTTTCTATATACGTACTGTTCAGCCTCCATTTTCATGCCAAAGAGGGTATTCAGTGCAGCAGGTTGATATGTCATACCAAAACAGTCCAGATTAACTGTCCAAAGCATAGAAAAGCTAGTATTTGTTAAATTGACTCAGTCATGGATCAATTCAGACTTTCATATCCAGACAATGATTAAGGCCATTCTATATGTCTGCCTGCCTACCCATTCTACACTGTTCTGATGTCACTAGTAACATGGAACCATACTTTCCATCATGTCATCTATACTGTAGTACTGCTGCTGATAGGATTGCCATTGCTATGACAGTCACACATCTCACGGCTGTCCACTTTCTTTCATAGTGCTAGACTAAACTGTGGCTGCTGGGGCTGCAGTTGCTGGCTTAAACTGCCACACAGCTCCTTGCCTGCCCTGTCCTAACTTTCTATTGAGCTACTCTTACTGTAGCCCTTGCACAGCCACATCAGCCAAACATCTCCTGGCTGCCCATTGTATTTCATACTGCTAGAATGTACTGTTGCTGCCAAGGATGCCTTAAACTGTTGCACATCTCCTTGTCTACCTTGTCCTAACTCTCTACACTCCTGCGGCAGCCACTGCACAGCCATGTCAGCTAAACTAACTATTGTGTTTTATAGTGCTAGTTAGTACTATCAATGCTGGGAAATGTACTCTCTTGAGGGTATGTATGCTCTTTAGGAGCATTAACAGCTCCTAAAATAGGAATAATTTTTGGAAAGGTTTGGTGGCAAGAAACTATAGCTTTTTAACTTTGAACAGCAATTTTGTTTAATTTCCAGAAAATGGAGATAATTTTTGAACGGCTTGATAAAAAGTTTTTGTAATTACCTAGTTATTTTGTGATTAGCAACAGTTGCTGACCCACAAAATAAGGATATTTTTTCAATCTCAGTTCAGAAACAATTGTTCCTTCTCATTCTCATTCAAAACAGTACACCTGTTTTGTTTATATAAGTAAAGGGATCATTTTTGGACATTTCTTTGAAAAAGCTATCAATTTATTTTCTTTTAACAAAGTTCTAAGCTTTTGATACTTCCTAAACACAGATAATTTTTGCACCCAACTATGTGACCATGCCACAGTTTGTAATGCTTGCATTGCCTGTGCATAAGAATGGCAGGCATCTCCCCACAAGCAGGGATAATTTTGAACCTTTTAGACAATATAAGTGGCCTACAAAACTTGAAACTGCTGTGTATATGTGTTAAATAGGTTAACATCTGTTTTCCCCTAGCCAGATAGGTTGATGTCACATTGAAATTAAAAAGGCTGAGTTTGTATTATAAAGCTTAAAACAGGTTAATTAAACTCCAAGGGGAATTCTGATTGTTACACATGTATTTTCCAGGCAATTAAAGACTTTTTAGTATGCAATTTGCCGTAAATTGAATTCTTTGTTAAAATTCGGCTTAGGCGGCAAATTCGAATTTCAATACTCGTCTCGAAACATGGTAATAATAGCAAGCTTTCGAGACTACTCAGGTTGCTATTATTACCAGCTTTTCAGTTAGCCATTAAAAGGTATCAACCAATGAGGACTTCAGTTCTTTTAAACAATTTTTTATCTCTACTGGCTAACACGGTACAAAGATATATTTTACCTGTATCAATACTCATCTCTTAATCAAATATAATCTGGCAAAATTTACACTGCTTAAACTTGTACTATTTATAATTTTTCTATCCATCATTACAATATTGCACATAATATTTGTCTTTATAATAGATGGAAGATAACTTTGGAAACTTGAGTCATCGGCACTATATAATGACCTCTTGATGGCAGTGGTATTCACTGGCATTAATACGTCTATGGTAATCTTTGCAGGGTGTAGTATTTCCTTCTTTGCCAGCATCTGGAGCTCATTTTAATGGAATCCCTCTTAGCATCTGGCATGTTTTAACACTGGGTGCCTTGTTATGACATGGTAAATTGTTCTGCTAGGGTCGTAGCTCGGTCTTCCATCAAACCACAAACTGTTTGCTTTTGTTTGCGAAGGGTGTAACCTGAATCCTTCCTGTGTGGAGATGTTTTAACAGTTAAATGAGAGAGGCTAAGGTAAAGAATTATCAGGTGCCGACTGCCAGCAACAGGTTAAACACATGGAAGAAACTATGTGAAAATAAACAGTTTATATTAGGATTCGGAGATAGCCATTTTAGCAATACGGAATTTGTTGTAAACCAACTTCATTCTAGTATACTGTAATTTGTGCAAATTAAGGGGTAGAAGTAGAATCTAGGACTTGTTTGAAAAAGCTCGATTTTATTGCCTTAGAAAAAATACTTTGCAAGTTTTTTTAATGCAGCATTTTTGCTACATAAGATGTCCCAAGTAGTAAAAGGTTAGACTTCCATCCATGTAAAATGTTATTGTTAAACTTCCAATGTGCAATACAGGGTAATATTGTGGTACCATGTTAGCCAGAAAAATCAATTGAAATACTATGTCCCAAGAATGACAAAAGTATTTTAGGAGTGATACCTTTATAGGCTAACCAGAAAAATTATATAGAATTTTTTTGGTTAGCCTATAAAGGTATCATTCCTAAAATACTTTTGGCATTCTTGGGACATAGTATTTCAATTGATTGTTAAACTTCGAAACCTTGTGTCTATACAAGTACGCCTTCTAAGGAACTTGATGTGTCAACAATCATATCTTCAGAATTTATTTTTGGACTATTGTAAAAACAAGTATGAATCAGCTGCTATGTCTATATATCTGTATAATTAATACATTTCTAGTGTCCATCAATTTTTGTAACAGATTTAATCATTATCAGTATTTTACTACTATGTATTACTCAATATGTTTTCAGTTTTTATCCATGATGTTAAACGTCTGGCAAGTGCCATTTTTAGAATTCTTTACTTGAGTTCCAGAATCAAGTTTTGAACCCTCTAAATTAAATTATTATGTAAGTTGCACATTATGGGAAAAAAATTATTGAAATATTTAAAATACGATTTCAATGATGACATAAAATCAAGTACAGAACAGAGAATGATTAGTAGAGTTGAGCGCGGTTCGCGGTTCGAGGTTCTCCAGTTCTAGGCTCGAGTGATTTTGGGGCCTGTTCTAGATCGAACTAGAACTCGAGCTTTTTGCAAAAGCTCGATAGTTCTAGAAACGTTCGAGAACGGTTCTAGCAGCAAAAAAACAGCTAATTCCTAGCTGGCTTTCCGCTGTAATAGTGTAAGTCACTCTGTGACTCACACTATTATGACATTTCAGTGTATAGTGTGCGTGAACAGCGCCTTCAGATCACTGCTGTTTGTATAATGGCGATCGCCATTTTTTTTTTTTTTCCTTGTCTTCCTTCCCTAAGCGCGTGCGTCTTGTGGGGCGGGCCAGCATGTCAGCCAATCCCAGACACACACACAGCTAAGTGGACTTTTAGCCAGAGAAGCAAAGGCATGTGTGATAGGATGTCCATGTCACATGTCCCTGCATTATAAAACCGGACATTTTCCTCCAGGACGCCATTATCTCTTCTGCGTCCTTGGTGTCAGACATCACTGGCGCAGCTCCATCCTGAGTCCTATCGCTGATACAGCTGTATGCGCTCCATACACAGCGCTGGACAGCATAGGGATAGCACTTTCCATCAGTCCTTTCCATCAGTCCATTAGGAGGGAATAGAAAGGCAGGCTTCCTTTCCTCTACCCAGAGCCCCACAATCCTGGCACTGTACCCTCCTGTCCTCTGCACACTCCAACTCATTATAACTAAGCCATTATACTAGCAAACACTCAGTGTACCTAGTGGCATCCTAAACGTGGCTATTGGACTTTTGTCTAGTCACACTAGTGCAAAGACATTTGCAGCACCTCTACCTGCATTGCACACTCAAACTCTTTTTAACTAAGCCATTATACTAGCAAACAGTCAGTGTACCTAGTGGCATCCTAAACGTGGCTATTGGACTTTGCTATAGTCCCACTAGTGCAAAGACATTTGCAGCACCTCTGCCTGCATTGCACACTCCAACTCATTATAACTAAGCCATTATTCTAGCAAACACTCAGTGTACCTAGTGGCATCCTAAACGTGGCTATTGGACTTTGCTATAGTCCCACTAGTGCAAAGACATTTGCAGCACCTCTACCTGCATTGCACACTCCAACTCATTATAACTAAGCCATTATACTAGCAAACACTCAGTGTACCTAGTGGCATCCTAAACGTGGCTATTGGACTTTGCTATAGTCCCACTAGTGCAAAGACATTTGCAGCACCTCTACCTGCATTGCACACACCAACTCATTATAACTAAGCCATTATACTAGCAAACACTCAGTGTACCTAGTGGCATCCTAAACGTGGCTATTGGACTTTGCTATAGTCCCACTAGTGCAAAGACATTTGCAGCACCTCTACCTGCATTGCACACTCCAACTCATTAGAACTAAGCCATTATACTAGCAAACACTCAGTGTACCTGATGGCATCCTAAACGTGGCTATTGGACTTTGCTATAGTCCCACTAGTGCAAAGACATTTGCAGCACCTCTGCCTGCATTGCACACTCCAACTCATTATAACTAAGCCATTATACTAGCAAACACTCAGTGTACCTAGTGGCATCCTAAACGTGGCTATTGGACTTTTGTCTAGTCACACTAGTGCAAAGACATTTGCAGCACCTCTACCTGCATTGCACACTCAAACTCTTTTTAACTAAGCCATTATACTAGCAAACAGTCAGTGTACCTAGTGGCATCCTAAAGGTGGCTATTGGACTTTGCTATAGTCCCACTAGTGCAAAGACATTTGCAGCACCTCTACCTGCATTGCACACTCCAACTCATTATAACTAAGCCATTATACTAGCAAACACTCAGTGTACCTAGTGGTATCCTAAACGTGGCTATTGGACTTTGCTATAGTCCCACTAGTGCAAAGACATTTGCAGCACCTCTACCTGCATTGCACACTCCAACTCATTAGAACTAAGCCATTATACTAGCAAACACTCAGTGTACCTGATGGCATCCTAAACGTGGCTATTGGACTTTGCTATAGTCCCACTAGTGCAAAGACATTTGCAGCACCTCTGCCTGCATTGCACACTCCAACTCATTATAACTAAGCCATTATACTAGCAAACACTCAGTGTACCTAGTGGCATCCTAAACGTGGCTATTGGACTTTGCTATAGTCCCACTAGTGCAAAGACATTTGCAGCACCTCTACCTGCATTGCACACTCCAACTCATTATAACTAAGCCATTATACTAGCAAACACTCAGTGTACCTAGTGGCATCCTAAACGTGGCTATTGGACTTTTGTCTAGTCACACTAGTGCAAAGACATTTGCAGCACCTCTACCTGCATTGCACACTCCAACTCATTATAACTAAGCCATTATACTAGCAAACACTCAGTGTACCTAGTGGCATCCTAAACGTGGCTATTGGACTTTGCTATAGTCCCACTAGTACAAAGACATTTGCAGCACCTCTACCTGCATTGCACACTCCAACTCATTATAACTAAGCCATTATACTAGCAAACACTCAGTGTACCTAGTGGCATCCTAAACGTGGCTATTGGACTTTGCTATAGTCCCACTAGTGCAAAGACATTTGCAGCACCTCTGCCTGCATTGCACACTCCAACTCATTATAACTAAGGCATTATACTAGCAAATACTCAGTGTACCTAGTGGCATCCTAAACGTGGCTATTGGACTTTGCTATAGTCCTACTAGTGCAAAGACATTTGCAGCACCTCTACCTGCATTGCACACTCCAACTCATTATAACTAAGCCATTATACTAGCAAACACTCAGTGTACCTAGTGGCATCCTAAACGTGGCTATTGGACTTTGCTATAGTCACACTAGTGCAAAGACATTTGCAGCACCTCTGCCTGCATTGCACACTCCAACTCATTATAACTAAGCCATTATACTAGCAAACACTCAGTGTACCTAGTGGCATCCTAAACGTGGCTATTGGACTTTTGTCTAGTCACACTAGTGCAAAGACATTTGCAGCACCTCTACCTGCATTGCACACTCCAACTCATTATAACTAAGCCATTATACTAGCAATTTTTGCTGCCAGTTTAAGGGCCGTAGTTGCATTGTCAGGGATATTTATTCTTTATTATTCTGCTGTTAATAAAGCTAGACCACCACTGCAATCTACACCACCTCTCAATTTTTACTACCACATTTTCAGTGCACAATCTTGTCGCAATCAACATGAGTGGCAAAATGACAGATGCTGGTGGAAAGGGGAAGAGGCGTGGTGGAAAAGGCAAAAAAGGTTTTGTCCGTGGGGAAGGTGGCAAAGCTCCATTATCATCTGCTGAAGATAGACCATCTACCAGCAAAAGTAAGATGTCTACTACTTACCGTGGACAATCCGATGTGCTCCCTTTTTTACAGACACGAACAACAGGAACAAAGGTAGATGATGGCCAAAAAAGGAAAATGCTTGAATGGATCTCAAGTGGTCCAACAAGTGCCCTCTCAGCCACTTCAAGTACCGCATCCAAAAAACACCAGTCCTCTGAGTTGTCATCCCAATCAAACTTGCTTTCTCCCAGCTCTGCAGTCTCCATCAGCCCTGCACAGTATGGTGGAACTGAGATGGCTGAGTCTGCAGAGCTGTTCAGTCACACTATAGCCTGGGAATCAGAGGTCTGCTCCCAAGCTACAGTGAGTACAGAACAGGAAATGGTCTGCAGTGATGCCCAGAACCTTTGTGACTCTGATTCAGGCCGTGAGGACCAAGTTTCTGAGCATAATGTTGACCCTTTGTCACAAACTGTAACACCTGTGGTTATAGACAATGAGGAACATACTGATGAAGATGAGATGCAGATACCCGATTGGGATGACAACTTAAATATTCGGTCAGGGCAAGAAGAGGCTCGGTCTGAGGGGGAGGGGAGTGCAAACACAACAATTGATGATGAAGTTCTAGATCCCACCTACTGTCAACCCACAGTCAGGCACTCGAGGAGGTCAACAGAGGTGGTGGAGGAGGATGCAACTGATGATGAAGTTACCTTGCGCCTTCCTGGACACAGTCGGAGTACTGGTAGCACGTCTACAACTGCATCCTCAGCCACCACTTTGCCTCTGAGCATTATTCGGGGTGGATCAACAGGTCGCATGGCCTCTAAGCCTTGCCTAGCCTGGTCCTTTTTTGACATAGAAAAAGATCGCCCAAATTATGTGATCTGTAAAATTTGTCATGGTTCTCTTAGTAGAGGTCAAAACCTCAGCAGTTTGACAACTTCTTCCATGAATCGTCACATGAATAAATATCATATGGCCCGGTGGGACGCTCACCGTGCTGCAATGCGGCCTAGCGGAGCGAACCATCCACCGCCTGCCCCTTCCAGTGCATCCGCGCGCTCGTCATCTTCTAGGACTGTGGGGACAGCTGTCACACCTGTTTTTCCACCCACAACTTCCACCACTGTTACCGCAACAGGCAGTCTGCTTGGTAGGTCGTCAGTTGGTTTGGAAGGGGAAACAAGTGAGTGTGTACAGCTCTCTCAGACATCGATAGCACCAACGTTGGATGAAGGCAACATCATGTCTCCGCCTGCACTTTCCTCACAAACCTGCATTTTTCCAGGGACACCCTACTCAACACCGTCTACACACAGCAGCCAGATCTCTGTCCCTCAGATGTGGTCAAATAAAAGGCCACTTCCTGCGACCCATGACAAAGCTAAGAGGTTGACTCTATCCCTCTGTAAGCTGTTGGCTACCGAAATGCTGCCTTTCCACCTAGTGGACACACAGGATTTTAGAGACCTTATGTCTGTCGCTGTGCCCCAGTACCAGATGCCTAGTCGCCACTACTTCTCTAAGAAAGGTGTGCCCGCGCTACACCAGCATGTCGCACACAACATCACCGCTTCCTTGAGAAACTCTGTGTGTGAACGGGTGCATTTCACCACCGATACTTGGACCAGTAAGCATGGACAGGGACGTTACATGTCGCTGACTGGGCACTGGGTAACTATGGTGATAGATGGTGAAGGGTCTGCTGCACAAGTCTTGCCGTCCCCACGACTTGTGTGTCAATCCTCTGTCTGTCCAAGTTCTGCCACTGCTTCTGCATCCTCCACCTCATCTGGGTCCTCCACCTCCGCCCCAAGCCTGCCTGGTCAGGCCACCAGCATTCTCACTGCGCAGAAGGAATCACGCACCCCTCATTACTATGCTGGCAGCAGAGCGCAACGGCATCAGGCGGTCTTTAGCTTGACATGTCTTGGGAATAAGAGTCACACAGCTGAGGAGTTGTGGTCAGCTCTGCGGTCCGAGTTTAATAAATGGTTGTCTCCACTCAACCTGCAGCCTGGTAAGGCCGTGTGCGACAATGCTGCAAACCTGGGTGCGGCCCTTCGCCTGGGCAAGGTGACACACGTACCTTGTATGGCTCACGTGTTGAACCTTGTCGTCCAGCAATTTTTAACACACTATCCCGGCCTAGATGGCCTTCTGAACAGGGCACGAAAACTGTCTGCTCACTTCCGCCGTTCAAGCGCCGCAGCTGAGCGACTTGCATCGCTCCAGAAGTCTTTCGGCCTGCCGGTTCATCGCCTGAAATGCGATGTGGCGACACGCTGGAATTCAACTCTCCACATGTTAGAGCGACTGTGGCAGCACCGCCGAGCCCTGGTGCAATACGTCATGACGTATAGCCTGGGCCAACGAGATGCAGAGGTGGGGCAGATCACCCTGATGGAGTGGTCTCAGATCAAGGACCTATGCACCCTTCTGCACAGTTTCGACATGGCGACGAATATGTTTAGCGCTGACAATGCCATTATCAGCATGACGATTCCAGTCATTTACATGCTGGCGCACACGCTAAACACTATTTGGAGTCAGGGGGTGGGACAACAGGAAGGGGATGAACTACAGGAGGATTCATATGCGCAAGACACAACAACATCACCAAGGTCCAGACGTTCATCATCACCAAGGCGCCAGGCATGGGACCATGTGGGACAGGGATCAACAAGGGCGCATGGTAGCAGGCGAGATGTTGAGGAAGGTGCAGGAGAACATGAAGAAATGGAGGACGAACTGTCCATGGACATGGAAGACTCAGCAGATGAGGGAGACATTGGTCAAATTTCAGTTGAAAGAGGTTGGGGGGAGATGTCAGAGGAAGAAAGAACGGTTAGCACCTCTATGCCACAAACACAGCGTGGACTTGGTCCGCATGGCTGCGCAAGACACATGAGTGCCTTCTTGTTGCACTACCTCCAACATGACCCTCATATTGTCAAAATTAGAAGTGATGATGACTACTGGCTTGCCACACTATTAGATCCCCGGTACAAGTCCAAATTTTGTGACATAATTCCAGCCATAGAAAGGGACGCAAGTATGCAGGAGTATCAGCAGAAGCTGTTACTCGATCTTAGATCAGCTTTTCCACCAAACAACCGTGCAGGTGCAGGGAGTGAATCTCCCAGTTGTAACTTGACAAACATGGGATGGTCTCGTCATCTTCAACAGTCTACCCGTACCACTAGGACCGTATCTGGTGCCGGTAACAGCAATTTTATGGAATCTTTTCATAATTTTTTTAGACCCTCCTTTGCAAGGCCACCAGAGACAACAAGTCTGACACATAGTCAACGGCTGGAGAGGATGATACAGGAGTATCTCCAAATGAACATCGATGCCATGACTTTGCAAATGGAGCCTTGCTCCTTTTGGGCTTCAAATCTAGAAAAATGGCCAGAGCTATCCAGTTACGCCTTGGAGATTTTGTCGTGTCCAGCTGCCAGCGTTGTCTCTGAACGCGTCTTCAGTGCTGCTGGGTGTGTGCTGACAGATAAGCGCACGCGTCTGTCCAGTGACAATGTGGACAGACTGACGTTCATCAAAATGAACAAGTCATGGATCCAGAAGGAATTTACTACCCCTGTGTCATCCTGGGGAGAGTAAATGCTTGTGGATTTGGAATGTGCTTGATGCAAATCTAGCTGTGAAGTGTACAACTAGGGCACAAGTGCTGCCACTGAATGGGTGGGTGTGTGTGGGGCCCAATTTTTGGAAAAAAGGGAGACTCCGCTTGGAGTAACCCTTGCTTGCTGTGTTTTTAAAAGAAGCCAAGATGAACAGAGCTGGGATCAGGAAAGACTTTGCTACCTACCCCGGTGTCATCCTGGGGACGGATAAGAATGGCGTATTTTTGAATGTGCTTGATGCAAATCTAGCTGTGAATTGTACAACTGGGGCACAACTGCTGCCACTGAAGGGGTGGGTGTGTGTGGGGCCCAATTTTTGGAAAAAAGGGAGACTCCGCTTGGAGTAACCCTTGCTTACATTGTTTTTAAAAGAAGCCAAGATGAACAGAGCTAGGATCAGGAAAGACTTTGCTACCTACCCCGGTGTCATCCTGGGGACGGATAAGAATGGCGTATTTTTGAATGTGCTTGATGCAAATGTAGCTGTGAAGTGTACAACTAGAGCACAAGTGCTGCCACTGAATGGGTGGGTGTGTGTGGGGCACAATTTTTGGAAAAAAAGGGAGACTCCGCTTGGAGTAACCCTTGCTTGCTGTGTTTTTTAAAAATGATCCAAGATGAACAGAGCTGGGGTCAGGAAAGACTTTGCTACCTACCCCGGTGTCATCCTGGGGACGGATAAGAATGGCGTATTTTTGAATGTGCTTGATGCAAATCAAAACATCATGTTTGCAACTAGGGCACAAGTGCTGCCACTGATGGGGTGTCTGTGTGGCCCAATTTTTGGAAAAAAGGGAGACTCCGCTTGGAGTAACCCTTGCTTACATTGTTTTTAAAAGAAGCCAAGATGAACAGAGCTGGGATCAGGAAAGACTTTGCTACCTACCCCGGTGTCATCCTGGGGACGGATAAGAATGGCGTATTTTGGTATGTGCTTGATGCAAATCTAGCTGTGAAGTGTACAACTAGGGCACAAGTGCTGCCACTGAATGGGTGGGTGTGTGTGGGGCACAACTTTTGGAAAAAAAAAGGAGACTCCGCTTGGAGTAACCCTTGCTTGCTGTGTTTTTTAAAAATGATCCAAGATGAACAGAGCTGGGATCAGGAAAGACTTTGCTACCTACCCTGGTGTCATCCTGGGGACGGTTAATTATGGCGTATTTTTGAATGTGCTTGATGCAAATCTAGCTGTGAATTGTACAACTGGGGCACAACTGCTGCCACTGAAGGGGTGGGTGTGTGTGGAGCCCAATTTTTGGAAAAAAGGGAGACTCCGCTTGGAGTAACCCTTGCTTACATTGTTTTTAAAAGAAGCCAAGATGAACAGAGCTGGGATCAGGAAAGACTTTGCTACCTACCCCGGTGTCATCCTGGGGACGGATAAGAATGGCGTATTTTTGAATGTGCTTGATGCAAATCTAGCTGTGAAGTGTTCAACTGGGGCACAACTGCTGCCACTGAAGGGGTGGGTGTGTGTGGGGCCCAATTTTTGGAAAAAAGGAAGACTCCGCTTGGAGTAACCCTTGCTTACATTGTTTTTAAAAGAAGCCAAGATGAACAGAGCTGGGATCAGGAAAGACTTTGCTACCTACCCTGGTGTCATCCTGGGGACGGATAAGAATGGCGTATTTTTGAATGTGCTTGATGCAAATCTAGCTGTGAAGTGTACAACTAGGGCACAAGTGCTGCCGCTGAATGGGTGGGTGTGTGTGGGGCACAATTTTTGGAAAAAAAGGGAGACTCCGCTTGGAGTAACCCTTGCTTGCTGTGTTTTTTAAAAATGATCCAAGATGAAGAGAGCTGGGGTCAGGAAAGACTTTGCTACCTACCCCGGTGTCATCCTGGGGACGGATAAGAATGGCGTATTTTTGAATGTGCTTGATGCAAATCTAGCTGTGAAGTGTTCAACTGGGGCACAACTGCTGCCACTGAAGGGGTGGGTGTGTGTGGGGCCCAATTTTTGGAAAAAAGGAAGACTCCGCTTGGAGTAACCCTTGCTTACATTGTTTTTAAAACAAGCCAAGATGAACAGAGCTGGGATCAGGAAAGACTTTGCTACCTACCCTGGTGTCATCCTGGGGACGGTTAATTATGGCGTATTTTTGAATGTGCTTGATGCAAATCTAGCTGTGAATTGTACAACTGGGGCACAACTGCTGCCACTGAAGGGGTGGGTGTGTGTGGGGCCCAATTTTTGGAAAAAAGGGAGACTCCGCTTGGAGTAACCCTTGCTTACATTGTTTTTAAAAGAAGCCAAGATGAACAGAGCTGGGATCAGGAAAGACTTTGCTACCTACCCCGGTGTCATCCTGGGGACGGATAAGAATGGCGTATTTTTGAATGTGCTTGATGCAAATCTAGCTGTGAAGTGTACAACTAGGGCACAAGTGCTGCCGCTGAATGGGTGGGTGTGTGTGGGGCACAATTTTTGGAAAAAAAGGGAGACTCCGCTTGGAGTAACCCTTGCTTGCTGTGTTTTTTAAAAATGATCCAAGATGAAGAGAGCTGGGGTCAGGAAAGACTTTGCTACCTACTCTGGTGTCATCCTGGGGACGGATAAGAATGGCGTATTTTTGAATGTGCTTGATGCAAATCAAAACATCATGTTTGCAACTAGGGCACAAGTGCTGCCACTGATGGGGTGTCTGTGTGGCCCAATTTTTGGAAAAAAGGGAGACTCCGCTTGGAGTAACCCTTGCTTGCTGTGTTTTTAAAAGAAGCCAAGATGAACAGAGCTGGGATCAGGAAAGACTTTGCTACCTACCCTGGTGTCATCCTGGGGACGGTTAATTAGGCCGTATTTTTGAATGTGCTTGATGCAAATCTAGCTGTGAAGTGCACAACTAGGGCACAAGTGCTGCCACTGAATGGGTGGGTGTGTGTGGGGCACAATTTTTTTAAAAAAAGGGAGACTCTGCTTGGAGTAACCCTTGCTTGCTGTGTTTCTTAAAAGGAGCCAAGATGAACAAGTCATGGTTCAGCAAAGACTTTGCTACCTACCCCGGAGTCATCCTGGGGACGGTTAAGTATGGCGTATTTTTGAATGTGCTTGATGCAAATCTAGCTGTGAAGTGTACAACTAGGGCACAAGTGCTGCCACTGAATGGGTGGGTGTGTGTGGGGCCCAATTTTTGGAAAAAAAAGGGAGACTACGCTTGGAGTCACCTTGCGGTGTTTTACATGATTTTAGAAGGGCGTGCCATGCCTATATCTGTGTGTCCTCCTCTTTTTCCTTGTCCAGCTGTTTTGTTTTCGCATGAGTATATGTCCTTGTCACTTTCCCATGTGTTTGTGTTGTGTTGTGAGTTGTTTGTCACCTTTTGGACACCTTTGAGGGTGTTTTCCAAGTGTTTTTATGTGTTTGTGATTGCCTGCCATTGTTTCCTATGCAGTTCGAGTTCGGTTCGTCGAACGTTCGACGAGCCGAACTCGAACGGGACCTCCGTTCGGCGAACCGACCTCGAGCCGAACCGGGACCGGTTCGCTCATCTCTAATGATTAGTGTCATCAAAGCATAGAAAGCTTTTGTAACCTTACAAGGTTATATTAAATTTGAATAAATGACTTTTATGAAATTGTATTTTATTAAATAAATATTTATTGAAATATTAAATTGTATTTTATAAAATAAATACATAATGAAAGAATTACTTAAAATTATAACCTTGGCAATCGTGCCAGAGACTATTTCCGCTTTAATACATGTGCATCTCAATAATTTAAATTAGAATATTATAAAACATAATTTATTTGAGTTATTCAATACAAAAATGGAAACATATATATTATATAGAGTCATTACACACAGAGGAATCTATTTCAAGTGTTTATTTCTGTTAATGTTGATTATTATGGCTTACAGCCAAAGAAAACCCAAAAGTCATTATCTCAGAAAATTTGAATAATTACCACAAAACACCTGCAATGGAATTCTAAGCCTTTAAAATGGTCCCATAGTCTTGTTCAGTAAGCTACACAATCATGGTGAAGACTGCTGGCTTGACAATGTCCATAAAACAGTCATTGACACACTCCAAAAAAGGGTAAGCCACAAAAGGTCATTGCTAAAAAAGGTTGTTGTTCCCACAGTGCTGTATCCAAGCATATTAATGGAGAGTTGAGTGGAAGGAAAAAGTGTGGTAGAAAAAGGTGCACAAGCAACCGGGATAACTACAGCCTTAATAGGATTGTTAAGAAAAGGCCATTCAAAAATTTTGGGGAGATTCACAAGGAGTGGACTGCTGCTTGAGTCAGTGCTGCAAGAGTCACCACACACAGATGTATCCAGGACATTGGCTAGAACTGCTGCATTCCTTGTGTCAAGTCACTCATGACCAATAGACATCGTCAGAAGTGTCTTACCTGGGCTAAGGAAAAAAAGAACTGGACTGTTGCTCAATGGTCCAAGGTGTTGTTTTCAGATGAAAGTAAAGTTTGCATTTCCTTTGGAAATCAAGGTCCCAAAGTCTGGAGGAAGAGTGGAGAGGCCACAATCCAAGCTGTTTGAGGTCTAGTGTGAACTTTCCACAATCAGTGATGGTTTGGGGAGCCATGTCATCTGCTGATTTAGGTCCACTGTGTTTTATTAAGACCAAAGTCAGCGCATCCGTCTACCAGGAAATTGTAGAGCATTTCATTCTTCTCTCTGCCGACAAGCTTTTTGGAGATGGAAATTTCATTTTCCAGCAGAACTTGGCACCTGTCCACACTGCCAAAAGTACCAATACCTGGTTTAATAACCACAGTATCACTGTGCTTGATTGGCCAGCAAACTCGCCAGACCTAAACCCCACAGAGAATCTATGGGATATTGTCAAGAGGAAGATGAGACATCAGACCTAACAATGAAGGCTGCTATCAAAATAACCTGGGATCCCATAACACCTCAGCAGTGCCACAGGCTGATCACCTCCATGCCACGCCTCATTGATGCAGTAATTTATACAAAAGGAGCCCTGACCAAGTATTGAGGCATTTACTGTACAGACTTTTCAGTAGGCGCCAACATTTCTGAGTTTAAAATAATTTTTTCAGTTGTTCTTGTATAATATTCTAATCTTCTGAGATGATGACTTGATGATGGGTTTTCATTGCTTTAAGCCATAATCATTAACATTAACAGAAATAAACACTTGAAATAGATCACTCTGTGTGTAATGACTCTATATAATATATATGTTTCCATTTTTGTATTGAATAACTCAAATAAATTATGTTTTATAATATTCTAATTTAAATTATTGAGATGCACATGTATTAAAGGGGAAATAGTCTCTGGCACGATTGCCAAGGTTATAATTTTAAGTAATTCTTTCATTATGTATTTATTTTATAAAATACAATTTAATGTTTCAATAAATATTTATTTAATAAAATACAATTTCATAAAAGTCATTTATTCAAATTTAATAAGCATTTTCTTTTTGTATTGAATTACTCAAATAAATTAACTTTCTGATGATATTCTAATTTATTGAGATGCACTTGTATAACTAATTCATAAATCGAAGGTGTGCATGATACCAAACCAAAATAACTCCAAATATTTGAACATAATACCGGATGGAATATAGAAATGCTAGCATATAAATCAAAAATAAATCCTACAAACAAAGCCAAAGCACGAAATGCAAATAAACAATAAATATAAGGCAATATTCATTTAATTATTTACACCAGTTTTCTGTTATAAAACACCTTCATATTTCATCTAATTTTTACTCAAATCAAAATTTTGCCAATGTTGGTGTTTTTACACTAGTTCCAGCTAATATCGCCAACATGTGCAGAACATGGGTGGGATGGGGCGTTGCTAAACCTGTTCATTTAATTCATTAAAATCTATGTAACTTTGGTTGCATAAATTGTACTATACATGTTTTCCAGCCACTGACTGCAGTAACATTTTGATGGTGATGCATGCCAGTTGTAAAATGATTAAAGAAGTGGTTCACTACTCTACAATAGCTATTGTGGCCTGCACATCCCCATGAAGTGACTTCCAGTTGACCTGACATCACCGAGGTGGCCCCAGTCTTCCTGAGTGCCTGGGCTGTGGGCAGAATTTCACCACTCGTCACAGCCCAGCATCGCTCTTGCTTGCAGTGCTCTGCAGTGAAGGAGAGAGAGCGTGAGATGCTGGGCTGTGATGCTGGGCTGTGATGAGTGATGAAACGCCACCCACAGCCCAGTCACTCAGAGAGACTGGGGTCAGCCTTGGTAATGTCGGGTGAACTGGAAGTTGACGTGACATCATCGGATCTCAGAGGTCACGGAGCCCGGGGGGATGAGGGGGGTCACTTCATGGGAATAGTGCTGCTCAGAGGCAGAATTGGATGAGCAATGTATTTAAAAAAGCCTTCACTATCAGTTTTACAGGAATGTGGCCACTATTGCAGAGTAGTAAATCAACCCTTTAAGTGGTATGGGCTTCAATGTAGTGAATTATGTGGCTGCTAGTGCAGGAATTATTATACGTAATTTTTGACTAGCATGTGTTTGTATTAATTACCTGTCACCACCTGATCACTTAATTATCTTGTGCTTTACCATTACATGGTATTATTAGGGTGCATGCCCATGATCAGGGTTCACAGTGTTTTGGATGCAGCATGTTTTTGTTGAGTCCAAAACACTGTATTGTCCAGTAGAAACTCAGTGGATGGGAATTCTAGAAATCCCATGACCACTGTGCTTGTTTCTCCTGCAGTGGAGGAGACTCATGGACCCACAGGTGAGGACCTACCGCGTCCAGGATGCAGCGGGTCCTGATCGTGTGCACATATTCTTATTGTTACTATTCATTTAGGTTTTGGCTGTAATTACATAATACAATAAATGGCTCCATCTTAAATTCTTGATTTATGGATATGAAGAAGAAAAGAGAAGTGCTTCTAGTGTAGATCATCTAAGGCGGACTTTGCACGCTGCGACATCGCAAGCCGATGCTGCGATGTCGAGCGCGATAGTCCCCGCCCCCGTCGCAGTTGCAATATCTTGTGATTGCTGGTGTAGCGAACATTATCGCTACGCCAGCTTCACATACACTTACCTGTCCTGCGACGTCGCTCTGGCCGGCGAGGCGCCTCCTTCCTCGACGTCACACGGCAGGCGGCCAATAGCAGCGGAGGGGTGGAGATGAGCGGGACGTAACATCCCGCCCACCTCCTTCCTTCTGCATTGCCGGTGGAGGCAGGTAAGGAGATGTTCATCGCTCCTGCGGTGTCACACATAGCGATGTGTGATGCCGCAGGAACGATGAACAACATCGCTACAAAAAATAAAACGATATTTTGTTTCAGGACGACCTCTCCACGGCAAATGATTTTGACCGCTTTTGCGATCGTTTAAGGTCGCTTATAAGTGTCACACACTGCGATATCATTAATAGCAGCGGAGGGGCGGAGATGAGCGGGACGTAAACATCCTGCCCACCTCCGTTCTTCCGCATTGCAGCTGGGACGCAGGTAGGAGATATTCCTCGCTCCTGCGGCTTCACACACAGCGATGTGTGCTGCCGCAGGAACGAGGAACTACATCGTACCTGTCGCTGCACCGGCATTATGGAAATGTCGGACCCTACACCGATGATACGATAATGACGCTTTTGCGCTCGTTAATCGCATCAAAAAGGATTTGCACACTACGATATCGACTGCGACGCCGGATGTGTGTCACTTTCAATTTGACCCCACCGACATCGCACCTGCGATGTTGTAGTGTGCAAAGCCCACCTTACAATGACTTAATAAGTATGAGCTATTATACTCACCTAAACAAAGCAGACATAACACTGTTTTTCTTTAGGGTAGTTTCTTTGTATGGCTTTGTATGGCTGGGCCCTTTAGGCATCGGAAATAAAGATTGAAGAATGATTATTACAAAAGGTGCAGACTTGTGAGTAGAGTTGAGCGCGGTTCGTGGTTCGAGGTTCTCCAGTTCTAAGCTCGAGTGATTTTGGGGCATGTTCTAGATCGAACTAGAACTCGAGCTTTTTACAAAAGCTCGATAGTTCTAGAAACGTTCGAGAACGGTTCTAGCAGCAAAAAACCAGCTAAATCCTAGCTTGGTTTCTGCTGTAATAGTGTAAGTCACTCTGTGAATCACACTATTATGACATTTCAGTGTATAGTGTGCGTGAACAGCGCCTTCAGATCACTGCTGTTTCTATAATGGCGATCGCCATTTTTTTTTTTCTTGTCTTCCTTCCCTAAGCGCGCGCGTCTTGTGGGGCGGGCCAGCATGTCAGCCAATCCCAGACACACACACAGCTAAGTGGACTTTTAGCCAGAGAAGCAACGGCATGTGTGATAGGATGTCCATGTCACATGTCCCTGCATTATAAAAACGGACATTTTCCTCCAGGACGCCATTATCTGCCTTCTGCGTCTTTGGTGTCAGACATCACTGTCGCAGCTCCGTCCTCCTGAGTCCTATCGCCGATACAGCTGTATGCGCTGCATACACAGCGTTAGACAGCTTAGGGAGAGCCCCAGGCTTCCATTCCTCTACCCAGAGCCCCACAATCCTGCCACTGTACCCTCTTGTCCTCTGCACACTCCAACTCATTATAACTAAGCCATTATACTAGCAAACACTCAGTGTACCTAGTGGCATCCTATCTGTGGCTATTGGACTTTGCTATAGTCCCACTAGTGCAAAGACATTTGCAGAGCGCGTCTGCCTGCATTGCACACTCCAACTCATTATAACTAAGCCATTATACTAGCAAACACTCAGTGTACCTAGTGGCATCCTATACGTGGCTATTGGACTTTGCTATAGTCCCACTAGTGCAAAGACATTTGCAGAGCGCGTCTGCCTGCATTGCACACTCCAACTCATTATAACTAAGCCATTATACTAGCAAACACTCAGTGTACCTAGTGGCATCCTATACGTGGCTATTGGACTTTGCTATAGTCCCACTAGTGCAAAGACATTTGCAGAGCGCGTCTGCCTGCATTGCACACTCCAACTCATTATAACTAAGCCATTATACTAGCAAACACTCAGTGTACCTAGTGGCATCCTATCTGTGGCTATTGGACTTTGCTATAGTCCCACTAGTGCAAAGACATTTGCAGAGCGCGTCTGCCTGCATTGCACACTCCAACTCATTATAACTAAGCCATTATACTAGCAAACACTCAGTGTACCTAGTGGCATCCTATCTGTGGCTATTGGACTTTGCTATAGTCCCACTAGTGCAAAGACATTTGCAGAGCCCGTCTGCCTGCATTGCACACTCCAACTCATTATAACTAAGCCATTATACTAGCAAACACTCAGTGTACCTAGTGGCATCCTATACGTGGCTATTGGACTTTGCTATAGTCCCACTAGTGCAAAGACATTTGCAGAGCGCGTCTGCCTGCATTGCACACTCCAACTCATTATAACTAAGCCATTATACTAGCAAACACTCAGTGTACCTAGTGGCATCCTAGACGTGGCTATTGGACTTTGCTATAGTCCCACTAGTGCAAAGACATTTGCAGAGCACGTCTGCCTGCATTGCACACTCCAACTCATTATAACTAAGCCATTATACTAGCAAACACTCAGTGTACCTAGTGGCATCCTATCTGTGGCTATTGGACTTTGCTATAGTCCCACTAGTGCAAAGACATTTGCAGAGCACGTCTGCCTGCATTGCACACTCCAACTCATTATAACTAAGCCATTATACTAGCAATTTTTGCTGACAGTTTAAGGCCTGTAGTTGCATTGTCAGGGATATTTATTCTTTATTATTCTGCTGTTAATAAAGCTAGACCACCACTGCAATCTACACCACCTCTCAATTTTTACTACCACATTTTCAGTCCACAATCTTGTCGCAATCAACATGAGTGGCAAAATGACAGATGCTGGTGGAAAGGGGAAGAGGCGTGGTGGAAAAGGCAAAAAAGGTTTTGTCCGTGGGGAAGGTGGCAAAGCTCCATTATCATCTGCTGAAGATAGACCCTCTACCAGCAAAAGTAAGATGTCTACTACTTACCATGGACAATCCGATGTGCTCCCTTTTTAAAGGACACAAACAACAGGAAGAAAGGTAGATGATGGGCAAAAAAGGAAAATGCTTGAATGGATCTCAAGTGGTCCAACAAGTGCCCTCTCAGCCACTTCAAGTACCGCATCCAAAAAACACCAGTCCTCTGAGTTGTCATCCCAATCACACTTGATTTCTCCCAGCTCTGAAGTCTCCATCAGCCCTGCACAGTATGGTGGAACTGAGATGGCTGAGTCTGCAGAGCTGTTCAGTCACACTATAGCCTGGGAATCAGAGGTCTGCTCCCAAGCTACAGTGAGTACAGAACAGGAAATGGTCTGCAGTGATGCCCATAACCTTTGTGACTCTGATTCAGGCCGTGAGGACCAAGTTTCTGAGCATAATGTTGACCCTTTGTCACAAACTGTAACACCTGTGGTTATAGACAATGAGGAACATTCTGATGAAGATGAGACGCAGATACCCGATTGGGATGACAACTTAAATATTCGGTCAGGGCAAGAAGAGGCTCGGTCTGAGGGGGAGGGGAGTGCAAACACAACAATTGATGATGAAGTTCTAGATCCCACCTACTGTCAACCCCCAGTCAGGCACTCGAGGAGGTCAACAGAGGCGGTGGAGGAGGATGCAACCGACGACGAAGTTACCTTGCGCCTTCCTGGACAGAGTCGGAGCACTGGTAGCACGTCTACAACTGCATCCTCAGCCACCACTCTGCCTCTGAGCATTATTCGGGGTGGATCAACAGGTCGCATGGCCTCTAAGCCTTGCCTAGCCTGGTCCTTTTTTGACATAGAAAAAGATCGCCCAAATTATGTGATATGTAAAATTTGTCATGGTTCTCTTAGTAGAGGTCAAAACCTCAGCAGTTTGACAACTTCTTCCATGAATCGTCACATGAATAAATATCATATGGCCCGGTGGGAAGCTCACCGTGCTGCAATGCGGCCTAGCGGAGCGAACCATCCACCGCCTGCCCCTTCCAGTGCATCCGCGCGCTCGTCATCTTCTAGGACTGTGGGGACAGCTGTCACACCTGTTTTTCCACCCACAACTTCCACCACTGTAACCGCAACAGGCAGTTTGCTTGGTAGGTCGTCAGTTGTTTTGGAAGGGGAAACAAGTGAGTGTGTACAGATCTCTCAGACATCGATAGCACCAACTTTGGATGAAGGCAACATCATGTCTCCGCCTGCACTTTCCTCACAAAGCTGCATTTTTCCAGGGACACCCTACTCAACACCGTCTACACACAGCAGCCAGATCTCTGTCCCTCAGATGTGGTCAAATAAAAGGCCACTTCCTGCGACCCATGACAAAGCGAAGAGGTTGACTCTATCCCTCTGTAAGCTGTTGGCTACCGAAATGCTGCCTTTCCGCCTAGTGGACACACAGGATTTTAGAGACCTTATGTCTGTCGCTGTGCCCCAGTACCAGATGCCTAGTCGCCACTACTTCTCTAAGAAAGGTGTGCCCGCGCTACACCAGCATGTCGCACACAACATCACCGCTTCATTGAGAAACTCTGTGTGTGAACGGGTGCATTTCACCACCGATACTTGGACCAGTAAGCATGGACAGGGACGTTACATGTCGCTGACTGGGCACTGGGTAACTATGGTGATAGATGGTGAAGGGTCTGCTGCACAAGTTTTGCCGTCCCCACGACTTGTGTGTCAATCCTCTGTCTGTCCAAGTTCCGCCACTGCTTCTGCATCCTCCACCTCATCTGGGTCCTCCACCTCCGCCCCAAGCCTGCCTGGTCAGGCCACCAGCGTTCTCACTGCGCAGAAGGAATCACGCACCCCTCATTACTATGCTGGCAGCAGAGCGCAACGGCATCAGGCGGTCTTTAGCTTGACATGTCTTGGGAATAAGAGTCACACAGCTGAGGAGTTGTGGTCAGCTCTTCGGTCCGAATTTAATAAATGGTTGTCTCCACTCAACCTGCAGCCTGGTAAGGCCGTGTGCGACAATGCTGCAAACCTGGGTGCGGCCCTTCGCCTGGGCAAGGTGACACACGTACCTTGTATGGCTCACGTGTTGAACCTTGTCGTGCAGCAATTTTTAACACAGTATCCCGGGCTAGATGGCCTTCTGAACAGGGCACGAAAACTGTCTGCTCACTTCCGCTGTTCAAGCGCCGCAGCTGAGCGACTTGCATCGCTCCAGAAGTCTTTCGGCCTGCCGGTTCATCGCCTGAAATGCGATGTGCCGACACGCTGGAATTCAACTCTCCACATGTTACAGCGACTGTGGCAGCACCGCCGAGCCCTGGTGCAATACGTCATGACGTATAGCCTGGGCCAACGAGATGCAGAGGTGGGGCAGATCACCCTGATGGAGTGGTCTCAGATCAAGGACCTATGCACCCTTCTGCACAGTTTCGACATGGCGACGAATATGTTTAGCGCTGACAATGCCATTATCAGCATGACGATTCCAGTCATTTACATGCTGGAACACACGCTAAACACTATTCGGAGTCAGGGGGTGGGACAACAGGAAGGGGATGAACTACAGGAGGATTCATATGCGCAAGGGACAACAACATCACCAAGGTCCAGACGTTCATCATCACCAAGGCGCCAGGCATGGGAGCATGGGGGACAGGGATCAACAAGGGCGCATGGTAGCAGGCGAGATGTTGAGGAAGGTGCAGGAGTACATGAAGAAATGGAGGACGAACTGTCCATGGACATGGAAGACTCAGCAGATGAGGGAGACCTTGGTCAAATTTCAGTTGAAAGAGGTTGGGGGGAGATGTCAGAGGAAGAAAGAACGGTTAGCACCTCTATGCCACAAACACAGCGTGGACTTGGTCCGCATGGCTGCGCAAGACACATGAGTGCCTTCTTGTTGCACTGCCTCCAACATGACCCTCGTATTGTCAAAATTAGAAGTGATGATGACTACTGGCTTGCCACACTATTAGATCCCCGGTACAAGTCCAAATTTTGTGACATAATTCCAGCCATAGAAAGGGACGCACGTATGCAGGAGTATCAGCAGAAGCTGTTACTCGATCTTAGATCCGCTTTTCCACCAAACAACCGTGCAGGTGCAGGGAGTGAATCTCCCAGTTGTAACTTGACAAACATGGGACGGTCTCGTCATCTTCAACAGTCTACACGTACCAGTAGGACCGTATCTGGTGCCGGTAACAGCAATTTTATGGAATCTTTTCATAATTTTTTTAGACCCTCCTTTGCAAGGCCACCAGAGACAACAAGTCTGACACATAGTCAACGGCTGGAGAGGATGATACAGGAGTATCTCCAAATGAACATCGATGCCATGACTGTGCAACTGGAGCCTTGCTCCTTTTGGGCTTCAAACCTAGAAAAATGGCCAGAGCTATCAACTTACGCCTTGGAGATTTTGTCGTGTCCACCTGCCAGCATTGTCTCTGAACGTGTCTTCAGTGCTGCTGGGTATGTGCTGACAGATAAGCGCACGCGTCTGTCCAGTGACAATGTTGACAGACTGACGTTCATCAAAATGAACAAGTCATGGATCCAGAAGGAATTTACAACCCCTGTGTCATCCTGGGGAGAGTAAATGCTTGTAGATTTGGAATGTGCTTGATGGAAATCTAGCTGTGAAGTGTACAACTGGGGCACAACTGCTGCCACTGAAGGGGTGGGTGTGTGTGGGGCACAATTTTTGGAAAAAATGGAGACTCCGCTTGGAGTAACCCTTGCTTGATGTGTTTTTAAAAGAAGCCAAGATGAACAGAGCTGGGATCAGGAAAGACTTTGCTACCTACTCCGGTGTCATCCTGGGGACGGTTAATTATGGCGTATTTTTGAATGTGCTTGATGCAAATCTAGCTGTGAAGTGTACAACTGGGGCACAACTGCTGCCACTGAAGGGGTGGGTGTGTGTGGGGCACAATTTTTGGAAAAAAGGGAGGCTCCGCTTGGAGTAACCCTTGCTTACATTGTTTTTAAAAGAAGCCAAGATGAACAGAGCTGGGATCAGGAAAGACTTTGCTACCTACTCCGGTGTCATCCTGGGGACGGTTAATTATGGCGTATTTTTGAATGTGCTTGATGCAAATCTAGCTGTGAAGTGTACAACTGGGGCACAACTGCTGCCACTGAAGGGGTGGGTGTGTGTGGGGCCCAATTTTTGGAAAAAATGGAGACTCCGCTTGGAGTAACCCTTGCTTGATGTGTTTTTAAAAGAAGCCAAGATGAACAGAGCTGGGATCAGGAAAGACTTTGCTACCTACTCCGGTGTCATCCTGGGGACGGTTAATTATGGCGTATTTTTGAATGTGCTTGATGCAAATCTAGCTGTGAAGTGTACAACTAGGGCACAAGTGCTGCCACTGAAGGGGTGGGTGTGTGTGGGGCACAATTTTTGGAAAAAAGGGAGGCTCCGCTTGGAGTAACCCTTGCTTACATTGTTTTTAAAAGAAGCCAAGATGAACAAGTCATGGGTCAGCAAAGACTTTATCTACCTACCCCGGTGTCATCCTGGGGACGGTTAATTATGGCGTATTTTTGAATGTGCTTGATGCAAATCTAGCTGTGAAGTGTACAACTGGGGCACAACTGCTGCCACTGAAGGCGTGGGTGTGTGTGGGGCACAATTTTTGGAAAAAAGGGAGACTCCGCTTGGAGTAACCCTTGCTTACATTGTTTTTAAAAGAAGCCAAGATGAACAAGTCATGGGTCAGCAAAGACTTTATCTACCTACCCCGGTGTCATCCTGGGGACGGTTAATTATGGCGTATTTTTGAATGTGCTTGATGCAAATCTAGCTGTGAAGTGTACAACTGGGGCACAAGTGCTGCCACTGAAGGGGTGGGTGTGTGTGGGGCACAATTTTTGGAAAAAAGGGAGACTCCGCTTGGAGTAACCCTTGCTTACATTGTTTTTAAAAGAAGCCAAGATTAACAGAGCTGGGATCAGGAAAGACTTTGCTACCTACTCCGGTGTCATCCTGGGGACGGTTAATTATGGCGTATTTTTGAATGTGCTTGATGCAAATCTAGCTGTGAAGTGTACAACTGGGGCACAACTGCTGCCACTGAAGGGGTGGGTGTGTGTGGGGCCCAATTTTTGGAAAAAATGGAGACTCCGCTTGGAGTAACCCTTGCTTGATGTGTTTTTAAAAGAAGCCAAGATGAACAGAGCTGGGATCAGGAAAGACTTTGCTACCTACTCCGGTGTCATCCTGGGGACGATTAATTATGGCGTATTTTTGAATGTGCTTGATGCAAATCTAGCTGTGAAGTGTACAACTAGGGCACAAGTGCTGCCACTGAAGGGGTCGGTGTGTGTGGGGCACAATTTTTGGAAAAAAGGGAGGCTCCGCTTGGAGTAACCCTTGCTTACATTGTTTTTAAAAGAAGCCAAGATGAACAGAGCTGGGATCAGGAAAGACTTTGCTACCTACTCCGGTGTCATCCTGGGGACGGTTAATTATGGCGTATTTTTGAATGTGCTTGATGCAAATCTAGCTGTGAAGTGTTCAACTGGGGCACAACTGCTGCCACTGAAGGGGTGGGTGTGTTTTGGGCCCAATTTTTGGAAAAAAGGGAGACTCCGCTTGGAGTAACCCTTGCTTACATTGTTTTTAAAAGAAGCCAAGATGAACAAGTCATGGGTCAGCAAAGACTTTACCTACCCCGGTGTCATCCTGGGGACGGTTAATTATGGCGTATTTTTGAATGTGCTTGATGCAAATCTAGCTGTGAAGTGTACAACTGGGGCACAACTGCTGCCACTGAAGGGGTGGGTGTGTGTGGGGCACAATTTTTGGAAAAAAGGGAGACTCCGCTTGGAGTAACCCTTGCTTACATTGTTTTTAAAAGAAGCCAAGATGAACAGAGCTGGGATCAGGAAAGACTTTGCTACCTACTCCGGTGTCATCCTGGGGACGGTTAATTATGGCGTATTTTTGAATGTGCTTGATGCAAATCTAGCTGTGAAGTGTACAACTGGGGCACAACTGCTGCCACTGAAGGGGTGGGTGTGTGTGGGGCCCAATTTTTGGAAAAAATGGAGACTCCGCTTGGAGTAACCCTTGCTTGATGTGTTTTTAAAAGAAGCCAAGATGAACAGAGCTGGGATCAGGAAAGACTTTGCTACCTACTCCGGTGTCATCCTGGGGACGGTTAATTATGGCGTATTTTTGAATGTGCTTGATGCAAATCTAGCTGTGAAGTGTACAACTAGGGCACAAGTGCTGCCACTGAAGGGGTCGGTGTGTGTGGGGCACAATTTTTGGAAAAAAGGGAGGCTCCGCTTGGAGTAACCCTTGCTTACATTGTTTTTAAAAGAAGCCAAGATGAACAAGTCATGGGTCAGCAAAGACTTTATCTACCTACCCCGGTGTCATCCTGGGGACGGTTAATTATGGCGTATTTTTGAATGTGCTTGATGCAAATCTAGCTGTGAAGTGTACAACTGGGGCACAACTGCTGCCACTGAAGGGGTGGGTGTGTGTGGGGCACAATTTTTGGAAAAAAGGGAGACTCCGCTTGGAGTAACCCTTGCTTACATTGTTTTTAAAAGAAGCCAAGATGAACAGAGCTGGGATCAGGAAAGACTTTGCTACCTACTCCGGTGTCATCCTGGGGACGGTTAATTATGGCGTATTTTTGAATGTGCTTGATGCAAATCTAGCTGTGAAGTGTACAACTGTTGCACAACTGCTGCCACTGAAGGGGTGGGTGTGTGTGGGGCACAATTTTTGGAAAAAAGGGAGACTCCGCTTGGAGTAACCCTTGCTTGATGTGTTTTTAAAAGAAGCCAAGATGAACAGAGCTGGGATCAGGAAAGACTTTGCTACCTACTCCGGTGTCATCCTGGGGACGGTTAATTATGGCGTATTTTTGAATGTGCTTGATGCAAATCTAGCTGTGAAGTGTACAACTGGGGCACAACTGCTGCCACTGAAGGGGTGGGTGTGTGTGGGGCCCAATTTTTGGAAAAAATGGAGACTCCGCTTGGAGTAACCCTTGCTTGATGTGTTTTTAAAAGAAGCCAAGATGAACAGAGCTGGGATCAGGAAAGACTTTGCTACCTACTCCGGTGTCATCCTGGGGACGGTTAATTATGGCGTATTTTTGAATGTGCTTGATGCAAATCTAGCTGTGAAGTGTACAACTAGGGCACAAGTGCTGCCACTGAAGGGGTGGGTGTGTGTGGGGCACAATTTTTGGAAAAAAGGGAGGCTCCGCTTGGAGTAACCCTTGCTTGATGTGTTTTTAAAAGAAGCCAAGATGAACAGAGCTGGGATCAGGAAAGATTTTGCTACCTACCCCAGTGTCATCCTGGGGACGGTTAATTATGGCGTATTTTTGAATGTGCTTGATGCAAATCTAGCTGTGAAGTGTACAACTGGGGCACAACTGCTGCCACTGAAGGGGTGGGTGTGTGTGGGGCACAATTTTTGGAAAAAAGGGAGACTCCGCTTGGAGTAACCCTTGCTTACATTGTTTTTAAAAGAAGCCAAGATGAACAGAGCTGGGATCAGGAAAGACTTTGCTACCTACTCCGGTGTCATCCTGGGGACGGTTAATTATGGCGTATTTTTGAATGTGCTTGATGCAAATCTAGCTGTGAAGTGTACAACTGTTGCACAACTGCTGCCACTGAAGGGGTGGGTGTGTGTGGGGCACAATTTTTGGAAAAAAGGGAGACTCCGCTTGGAGTAACCCTTGCTTGATGTGTTTTTAAAAGAAGCCAAGATGAACAGAGCTGGGATCAGGAAAGACTTTGCTACCTACTCCGGTGTCATCCTGGGGACGGTTAATTATGGCGTATTTTTGAATGTGCTTGATGCAAATCTAGCTGTGAAGTGTACAACTGGGGCACAACTGCTGCCACTGAAGGGGTGGGTGTGTGTGGGGCCCAATTTTTGGAAAAAATGGAGACTCCGCTTGGAGTAACCCTTGCTTGATGTGTTTTTAAAAGAAGCCAAGATGAACAGAGCTGGGATCAGGAAAGACTTTGCTACCTACTCCGGTGTCATCCTGGGGACGGTTAATTATGGCGTATTTTTGAATGTGCTTGATGCAAATCTAGCTGTGAAGTGTACAACTAGGGCACAAGTGCTGCCACTGAAGGGGTGGGTGTGTGTGGGGCACAATTTTTGGAAAAAAGGGAGGCTCCGCTTGGAGTAACCCTTGCTTGATGTGTTTTTAAAAGAAGCCAAGATGAACAGAGCTGGGATCAGGAAAGATTTTGCTACCTACCCCAGTGTCATCCTGGGGACGGTTAATTATGGCGTATTTTTGAATGTGCTTGATGCAAATCTAGCTGTGAAGTGTACAACTGGGGCACAAGTGCTGCCACTGAAGGGGTGGGTGTGTGTGGGGCACAATTTTTGGAAAAAAGGGAGACTCCGCTTGGAGTCACCTTGCGGTGTTTTACATGACTTTAGAAGGGCGTGCCATGCCTATATCTGTGTGTCCTCCTCTTTTTCCTTGTCCAGCTGTTTTGTTTTCGCATGAGTATATGTCCTTGTCACTTTCCCATGTGTTTGTGTTGTGTTGTGAGTTGTTTGTCACCTTTTGGACACCTTTGAGGGTGTTTTCTAGGTGTTTTTCTGTGTTTGTGATTGCCTGCCATTGTTTCCTATTGGCTCGAGTTCGGTTCGTCGAACGTTCGACGAACCGAACTCGAACGGGACCTCCGTTCGGCGAACCGACCTCGAGCCGAACCGGGACCGATTCGCTCATCTCTACTTGTGAGTACTGACACAGATACGATGATTTCAATTGTGGAGAATGTAGTTAAAACTTTTATTAGAATGTTTTGGAGTTGATCAGACTGGGTCATGTATGAAATGTCAGGATATAACCCAGGACCTTTTTAGGGGTCAATGGTGACATAGTGAATTAAATATAAAAAAAATAAGATATGAATAAAACATTATTAAAATAGTACATTGGACACCACATAATGCTTTGTATAACAAAAACACCAATTCATCATGTGACTATAAATACTATTGTGTTGAAATTCTCAAACTTAACCTTGACTGCCTATAATAACATTTGATCAGACTGGTAATGTGATAAAAAAAACCAACCCCCAAACCATTATTAACCCTATGTTGACCAGTTTGAAAATCCAATAGGATTCTCTATTTATGAATTTCTGAAGTCAGGAAGGTGTATTATCTAATGTTTGATGTCATATTATTAATTTCAAACTACTGGAATCTTTCGAATATCCTTTTAAGAAGTGTTTGCTAAACTATGATTAATTACTCCATTGCATACGCTACAACTATGTTTATTCACCCTACTAGGGGTAGGTTGAAAAGTCCTCTCCACATATTGGATGTTCCAATTACGCTGTAATAAATAGATCACATATAACTAGTATTGCAGTTCAAAAATTGGGTTATATCAACTGTGACCTGTGTCCACAGATTCAAATTCTTTTTATTCCTAATTATTGATGTCACAGTGTTGGAATTTGACACCCCCACAATGATAAGAGCCAATTAATTGGAAAAAGTCCCACTGGATATTTTATTCGGAGATCCAATGATATAATCTGACTAGGCATAATATCATTTTTAAGATTCACATTCCTTTGGAGTATTGGGTTTATAAGGTAAAGTATCATAGAGAATCATATTATGTTTTAGTATTAGCCAATACTTCATTAAAATACTCTTTATATTTTTGTGAGATTGAGTAAAGATAGTAATACAACTGTATGTAATGTTATTGTCCATCCTGGTTCTATTCTTTTCAATATATTGATTCCTCTCCTATTCAAACAATCACTTTGTTTGAGTACTGTTTATATGCATCACTTAAATTTCTCTTGGATTTTTTCTTGTCCTCAAACCTTCTTTCTAAAATGTGAGCTTCATTCTCAAATTCTACATCCAAATGTGCCAGTACTGTCAATACGGGATATTTCTAATACATTTAAGATAATGCCCACTGGAGAATTTCAGGTAATAACATCAATGTTCTTAAAATGTGTGGTAAAGATCATGCCCCGTTCATCTTTGGAAATCATTAAATCCAAAAACTCAATGTTAGTCATAGAATAGTAAAAGGAAAATTCAAACCCACAGGTTTCTATTCAAGTGAAATAGTTCTACCTCTTTGGATGTCCATGACCAAATAAAGAATAGATCATCGATAACTCTTTTATAGATAGGATATGGCACACCGGCAGAGACTCAAAATGCCCCATAAATACATCTTATTGCCTATCGACTCTAACACAGGTCACACCTCAATATATGTTCCTTTCTATTATTAATTGTTCCTTTCTATTATTAATTATTAAAATATTAGATATTCTTTGTTTTTGTGTGCTGCTTTGGTTTTGTTTGTAGGACTTATTTCACTTTACTATGTCTGATCTTTCAAATGTTTAAATATTTTTTACCATTTTGAGTCTAAGCCTCGATTTTCTTTATAATGTCATTCAAACTAGGCCCATAGGCACATCTAAGGACATAAAAATAGCCACATAAGGACATAGCACATAGATACTTTAACATCAAATATAGTCACCTTAAAGACATAGGTATTCTGAAGAAAGAGGAAACAGAAATTTTAATGCCTTTTTAAAGAACATAGACACTCTAAGGAAGTACAGTGGCATGTGAAAGTTTGGGGACCCCTGGTCAAAATTACTGTTGTTGTGAACAGTTAAGCACGTTGAAGATGAAATGATCTCTAAAAGACAGAAAGTTAAAGATAACACATTTCCTTTGCATTTTAGGCAAAAATAAAATCTTTTATATTTTTAAATTAGCAAAAAAGGAAAATTGGCTGGTGCAAAGGTTTGGGCACTCTGCATGGTTAGTATCTATTAGCACCCCTTTTGGCAAGTATCACAGCTTGTAAATGCTTTTTTAGTCTTTCAATTCTTGTTTGAAGGACTTTCATACATTCTTCCATGCGCTGCTCTTTTGAGGTCTAGTCACAGATTTTCAATGATGTTCAGATCAGGGGACTGTGAGAGCTATTGTAAAGCCTTCAGCTTGCCCCTTTAGAAGTCATCTATTGTGGATTTTGAAGTGTGTTTAGGATCATAATCCATTTGTAGAAGCCATCCTTTTTTATCTTCTTTTCAACTTCACCTTTTTTACAGATGATATTATGTTTGCATCAAGAATTTGTTGAAATTTCATTGAGTCAATTCCTCTTCCTACCCATGAAATGTTCCCATAACATTGGCTACAACACAACTGCAAAGTATGATTGACTCACCCCAATGCTTAATGGTTGGCAAGATGTTCTGTTCCTGAAATTCTGTGCCCTTTTTTTTCTCCACACATACCTTTGATCATTGTGGCCAAAGAGTTCTATTGTAACCTCATCAGTCCAAAGGACTTGTTTCCAAAATGCTTCAGGCTTGTTTAGATGTTCTTTTGTTAACTTCTGAAGCTGAATTTTAGGGCGATGACACATGAGAGGTTTTCTTCAGATGACTCTTCTATGAAGGCCAAATTTGTGCACTGAACAGTAGGACAATGTACCACAACTTCAGGGTCTGCTAAATTCTCCTGAAAATATTTTGCAGTCAAGCAGGAGGTTCTGAATAACCTCTCTAATAATCCAATGAGCAGCTCTCACAGAAATTTTGCTTGGTCTTCCAAACCTTATTTTGACCTACACTGTTCCTGTTAGCTGACTTTCTTAATTACATTTCAAACTGAGGAAAGGGCAACTTGAAAACACTTTGTTATCTTCTTATAGCCTTCTCTTGATTTGTGGGCCTCTACCATTATTATTTTCAGAGTGCTAGGCAGCTGCTTAGAGGAATCCATGGCTGTTGTTTTTAGTACAAGGTTAGAGGAGGCTGTGTTTTTATAATGTTGTGATATTTGCATCACCTGGCCTCTCCTAACGATGATATTGAACAAGCCATGACCCTAACAGGATAATTAAAGTCTGAAACCTTGGTCAAAGTTATCTGAGCACACAAATCCCCAAAGCATCCAAACTTTTGCTTCAGCCCATTTTTCTTTTTGTATTTTTTCAAATGTAAAAGATGAAAATAATTTTTGAGTGGCTAAAATACAAAGAAAATGTGTCATTTTTAACTTTATGCCTTTTAGAGATCATTTCATCTTCAAATTGCTTAACTATTCACAATAACAGTTATTTTGACCAGGGGTGCCCAAACTTTTACATGACACTGTAGAACACAGATGTTTTAAGGAAATAGCATATAAGAGCTAAAATGAGATAGCATGTAGACAACGTGAAGACATAGTGCATAGAGATGTCGAAGGACAGCACATAGAAGCTTCAAAGAACAGAACATAATTCAAAGAAACAAAGAAAAGAAAGAAACAAGAAACAGAGAACAAAGAAAAGAACATAATGCAAAGACACGATAAAGACCTGATTACTTTTTTACTTTCTATAACTATGATTATAACTTGAAATATTCTCTATAAATGTTGGTATTAAATATTATTTACAATAAAAAGGTTCACCAGAGATAAACCTCCAGTTTTGTAAACATTATCCCTATTAATACTTATACAGACTAATAAACCATCCCATTCATTGCATTGCTATGTCAAGGAAAGGACACATACAAGTTTTAATTAGTCTGTTTTTATAATAACTAAAGTGATTCATAAAAATTATTAATGACAAGAGAAATAAGCATGTCACAGAAAGTGCTCTATAAGGGTGTATCTCCATTTACGATATACAAATGTTCTACTTTGTAATCCGTACTCAAACTCACAGCTTTTATTTGACCAAGTTTGTACGATATTGACTTTTGTATATACATGGCATCATTTGTATTTATCTGTCTGTGTTCTGTACTGTACTCGGCCCTTGGTAGACGCTGGTATGTCTACAGTGAGAAAGTAAACATTGATCATTGTGTATGGAAATGTATCACGATGTTTAGAGATTTCATTTTATATCCTATTGAGAATATTATACAGTGCTCAGCAGAAATGAGTACACCGCCTTTGAAAAGTAAGATTGTAAAAAACATCTCACACAACACAAGAGCAATTTCCAAAATTTTGACAAGACTGAGTTTCATAGATCATTTTTTAACTCACACCATGAAAGTAATGTTAAGAATATAACTTTTATTACAAAGTATTAAGTTTTTCTCAAATTAGTTGATGTGTAAATGACTACACCCCACATAAAAACTAATGGCATTTTCTAAGATCTCCATGATTTTTAGGACAGTTAAGAAAGAGAAAAAAATTACTTTCACCAGCGATGTCACAGGATCAAAATTTCACAGGACCACGGCATGTGAACCATTAAATTCCTTTATTTGGATAATACAACGCGTTTCAAGGATCTTCTGTCCTCTTCATCAGGTATATTACATTGACAAAACTGATCACACTATATAGTGAACAACACAAGTGATTTGAATCATTCAGTATTTAACCCCTAGTATAAAATTAGCTATAAACTTACATTTTAAAATTTAGTTTGTGTTTTCCAAAAATGAAATAGGACCTTCAAGGATAGTTTAAAAATCCAATAGGACTCCCTTTTTAACAGATTTTGGAATCTGTTGTAGCAATTACTAGGTATCTGTTCCAAAATTGTATGGTGAAGGTTATCAGGAGTTTGTGATGTCTCAGCAAAATATGTTTGGACAAGCTGTGGTTTACAAAAGCATTCTGAGTATTTGACCTATACTTATTCATCCTGATATGCACCGGTAATGTAGTCCGTTGTACATACTGTAACTTACACTCACACTTGAGAAGGTAAATTACAAAGGTACTAATAGAATTTAAAAAAGACCTAATGGGAAGGGATTGACCTTTAATGGAAAACTCATAAGTTTTTTTTGCCATGTATCACCATCTGTCAACATTTGCATTTTGATTCCCCACATCGATAAGTCCCCAATAGATCTGGGAACAAAACTACCTGCCTAGTTTTGGGTATAGATTTCAAGTTCTTCTCAACCCTACTGAGTGCTATTATTTTTTTTTATTTTGCTATTCCTCCTGTATTTCACTGTGGGATATTTAGGTATTACCCCTGATAAAATAGAATTGTCCGCAAAATGAACCAATATGTTTTTTAAGGACAGCACCAAGTCTTCTAGGCATGACCTGAGGAAGTTGGGACATATTACAATATCTATCTCATTCCATTCTGCAAGAACGACCTGTTTTAGAGCCTAGATGCTAGATGGAAAGTGATTACAACTTGTCTCTTCAGAATTCCCCATAGGTGTTTCAGTTGGGTTTCAGTTGTGTTCAGGAAACACTTTGTAACTGAATCACTTTCGCCATGTTCTTCAGAAAAACAACATTGGCCTTATATGTGTGTTTTGTAACTTTGTCGTGTTAGAAAACTGCACAGAGTGATAGTAGTATCAATATAGTACATCTGTGAAATCATGATACAATCAAGGAAAGGTAGCCCTCCGACACCAGCAGTGCTCATTCAGCCCCATGTAAGGACCACCATGTTTCACTGTAGGCACCTTGCATTTTTCTTTGTACTCCTCACTTTTATGAAGCCATACAATTTCAAAAATATCAGTTTCAAAAACATTTATCTTGGTCTCATCACTCTGGAGTGTAGAGTCCCAATAGTCTCATATTTTTTCATCATGCACCCGGCAAATTGAAGGTGGGATTTTTTCTGTATGGGCTCTAGGAAAGGTTTATTTTGTGCAGAACACTCTTTCATGCCATTCCTCTGCGATCTATGCCATATTGAGTCATGGGAAACACTCACCCATCTTTGGCTTTCTACTTCTTTAGCTAACTGCAGTCAACTTGCATGTCGATTTTCTTCAACCCTTCTCATCAAAAGATGCTTCTGTTTATGTGTTAAGTTCAATGGTTGGCCTGGACGTCTTTGTGAGATGGCTGGACTTTTATCTTTGTTAAATTTTTGTATCACTTTTGCTCCAGTATTCTGAACGGTAAGTAAAGCTTTGAAGATCATGTTATAGCCTTCACCTTTCTTCTGTTAAGAAATTATTTTCTTTCTCAGGTCTTGTGACATTTGGTGCTATTTTTGTCACCATGAAATTGAAAGGGGGTTTACTTTGTTGTGGATTTGCTATTATAGTCAACTTTCTGTTGGACCCCTGTTTAATCAATAATTAGACTTACCTTGTCATGCTTTTAACATTGTGAAAATAAACCATTAGATTTGAATTTACCTCTGAGTGATTGTGTCGCAGCAAACTCATGTTCTTTCCTGTGTTCAGCTGGAGTGGGAAAGCGAGAGTGAGCACCATTGGAGTATGTACAGTGATTGGATATAATTAATACAAGCATTGGTGAGCTCCTTGCTTTTCTTTGACGTCATTTGTTTTGCTCTAGGAGGCTCCGCTTGTTTTAAATGATGATATTATAGATGAGACGCATATATTGAAAGACATATTATATGTTTTCAACATAAATGTTGATTACTATCTTCATCCAATCATCCAACCTATAGAAATATTTGACATATACATTAATTATTTTATTCAGTGAAAACCATTTGGGGAAGTGTGATTCTAATAGCATTAACATGGAGCAACACTTAAAGAAACTGTAAACTAATTCATCTGATTTAAAAGTATGTTTAAATTTGAAAAATTATCACAACAAGAAATGCGTACTTGGTGGGACCATAACACTCTGAAAAACTACGTTGAAAGAGCCATGGTGCCCAGAGGATTACGAATGAAAAAAATGCCCACATATTTTTTCTGATGATTTTCTTCTTCAGTGGAATAACATACTGATTAAATGTTCGCTGCAACTAATGGGCTTAATAATAACATGTGAGGAATCGAAGTTAATCCAACCTAAGGAAAACATTGGAAATATACAAACATTACTAAATCCACTTAAAGATTTTGATGATTATGATAAATTGTAAAGCAGGACTTCAGACAGTCTAAATGAATTGGAAAATTTTATTATAAAGATCAAAAAAATTAATTTTAACTGTGATTCCATGAACTATAAAAACAATCAAGTATACTCATGGAAATTAGTAAGTTTGCATAAGTAAATAATAAATCAAAACTGAAATATCAGAAATCATGGTTTTCCAAACAAAATGAAACAAATACTAAAGGTAAAAAAGTTTATTTTTCATCATCTGAATTGAACTATGGTACGGATACTTCAACTTCCATCACTCCAAGCACTGCCAGTAATATGGACAATAAAGGGAACAGGAAAAGGAGAGGAGGGAGGAAATGACGATTTAAAAAGATATCCTCAGAGGGGAACAACAAGGAAGCAATATCATCGATAGATTCATCTTTGAATGTTACAGTGGGTACGGAAAGTATTCAGACCCCTTTACATTTTTCACTCTGTTTCATTGCTGCCATTTGGTAAATTCAAAAAAGTTAATTCTTTTTTTCTCATTAATGTACACTCTGCGCCCCATCTTGACAGAAAGAAAACAAAAATGTAGAAATGTTTGCAAATTTATTAAACAAGAAAAACTGAAATATCACATGGTCATAAGTATTCAGACCCTTTGCTCAGACACTCATATTTAAGTCACATGCTGTCCATTTCCTTGTCATCCCCCTTTAAATCATTCCACTCCTTCATTGCAGTCCAGCTGTATTTAATTTCAATTGATAGGACTTGATTTGGAAAGGCACACACCTGTCTTTAGAAAAGTATTTCTAAAGATCCTTTATGATATGGTAATGAGCGCTGGGACTAGTCGCAAGGGCATTAGTTCCCCTGACTAGCCACCCTCTTAGCATGTTACCACACCCATAGGGGCGTGCTAACATGCTATTGTGGTGCCCTGGACAAGCCAGGTCGTCACAGAACAACACCAACACACCCCCGGTCAGGCACACCTAAGTCAGACAAAAACCCTTGTTGCCTTCCTCCAGGGGCTGATGTCTACACCAGGGGGTGGGCCAGGCGGTTGGTCCTGCCCACCGAGGAGTTCACAGTCCTGGAGACGGGAAAAGTAAGGAGACTAGTTTTGGAAGTGAGAGTGTGAGGAGTGAAGTGGCAGTTAAGCAGACAGAAGTTGGTCCGGGTGTGTGGCCCGGACAGATCAGCAAGGTTGGCAGACGGTGGTGACCGTCTGCAGGAGAGGCCTATTGGAGCTAACCGTAAGGACCGTGGACGGGCGGTGGCCCGGCGGTACCGGACCGGTATGCAAAGAGAAGCCAGCACCATCCAGCAGGGGCTTACGAACCTTGGCAAGGCTAGAAGTCGCCGTGAATTTGCCAAATCCGTTAGCGAAGGGAACCTCCTGGGTTTCCCAGCAGCCAAGTCCCGACAGAAGGCAACAGTCCAACCGAGAGAGGGAAACACAGTCACCGCCAAGGCTAGAGTTCCCAGGGCCAGAGCCTGCGGGCAAAAGGGGCTCCTTCAGCACCCATCCAAGCTGGGGAGCGGGTTACCGGTGAGAACCCATTGGAACCGTACACGTTACACAGGTGCAGGGAAAGGCAGTCACCATCAACCTGCAGGGAATAGAGAAACACCGCAGCCATCTGTGGGACCCGTCCATTCAGCCGTTTGTTTTACCAGAGACTCTGTGTACATCATTGGCTGAGTGAGTACCACCGTGCCGTGCGGCACAGCGCTGCCCCCGTGACCCTGCACCTCGCCAGGCCCCGTAACCCGCCTGCCATCCATCCCTACCCCATCACCGGGCCCCGGGACAACCAACCCCCTACCCACGGAGGGGAGAACTAACATCCAGGCTGCTCCCTGTCATCGCTCCCGGGATCCCCGTCCAGAGCAGCGGTGGTGTCACCAATCTCACCACAACCGTGGGTGGCGTCACGGACAATATCCAATCCCCACAATCAGTCCCCCCTTTTCACTCACGGGCGAGGAACGCCGCTCGAGTCCCCGGGATCCGGCCCACCGCTCGAGCCACCACCGAGCAGCAGCAGCAGCCGGACCCGAGCAGTGGGAGAGCACAGTGTCCCCTCCTCCGCCCGCGACAACTTGGCATCACGAACAGGATCTTACCACTCTGCCGTCTGGTAGAGGTGCGCCTTGTAACCGCCGGAGGTGTCCAGGCGGAAAATATGAGAAGCCGCCATCTTGGGCGCGAAAAATTCCCGCTCGAGCGTCTCCTCGAGTAGTGGAGGCGCGAAGGCCAAAACCCCGCCCCTGTAGAGGAGGAGGCGGAAAGAGACTAAGAAACAAGATGTCTGCGCCCGACGAAGCCGCTGGAGGAGCGGCGGACGCAGTCGTGGGAGCACCCGTAGATGCGAATGGGCCTGCCCAGGTCCCGGCCGCGGTGGCGGGGGGCGCCGCGGCCCCAGCTCTCGCTCAGGTGATGCCGTTATCTTTGCCCTATGTGCCCGGAGCTGCCTGGCTACCGCAGTACGATGGGAAACCTGATGCCTTGCAGGTTTTCCGGAAAAAACTTAGTCCGCTACTAGAACTGTACCCCCTTACTGATAAGCAACAAGCAGCACTAGTGCTGGGGCAGCTAACCGGCGCGGCTGAGCAAGAGGCGGAGACCTGGGCCGAGGGGGACCGGTCCTCTGTAGCCACCATCTTTGAGAAGCTGCAGACTGCCTTTGAGACCCGTACCGAGGCAGAGTTGCGGATGCAGTTCTATCAATGCCGGCAACGGCCCGCAGATAGCATTCGGGACTATGCCTTGCGCCTGCAAACTGCACTCCGCACACTGAAGCGGGTGGACACCATCAACAGTGCGGACAGTAACAAAATGTTAAGTGAGCAGTTTGTGCAGGGGAGGAGGTCCTCAGAGGACCGCAAACAACTTCGGCTGTGGGCCCTAGAACACCCTGATGTGGACTTCTGAAGCCCCTGAGCCAGCCCCGTGGCCGGTTGAGACTGCTCCCGTCGTGGTGGCCCCTACCCCACCAGCACCTCCAGTGCCTGCAGCCCCAAGCGGAACGATGGAAGAACTTGCTGCTCAAGTTCGCCGCATGGATGGGGACCTCGCTAAGATCCTCGCCGCACTCCAGCCTCTGACCAGATCCCAGGCCCCGGTGAAGATGCAGCTCGCCGACAACCCTGAGGACGTCCCCTGGATGCAGCAGAGAAGGGTCAATGACTCATGGTATGGACCCCCAATCTGTTACAGGTGCAGCAAACCCGGCCACTACTCCCGACGGTGTCCGTTAAACGAGCAACCCCTGGGGCCACGGGCCAATCCTCAGGAGTAGAACCCCATGGCCCCCCAGACTGGTGGGACCGGTACATCGGGGCCCGGACCATCATCCCCGTGGCTGTGGACGGCATACCGGTGATGGCTCTCCTGGACACTGGATCACAGGTAACCACCATACCATGCACACTGTATCAACGGTATTGGGGAAAAGACAAACTGGCTCCCCCAGATGCCAGTAGGACACTGATTGCTGCTGATGGACTCCCATTGACCCAAGTGGGGAAAAGCAAGTGGCCATGACTGTGGGACGAGCTGAACTGCAACACCAGGGTATGATTGTGATAATAAATGAACCCAGTGATCATAACCCGAAGGTAGTGCTAGGGACTAACGTGATGGAGCACTGTATGAGTGATGTGCTGACCCTACTGCAGCAGCTGGCCACCACGGCGGCGGGGAGCCGACAGAGAGCTGTGCAGCGTGAGATCCGAGCCCTGATGTACCGCCAACATGTGAACTCGACAGGAGGAGAGATTGGTGGGGTGAGAGTGATGGATGTTGCCCCTTTGATTGTGCCTTCCAGGAGCGAGATGATGATTTGGTGTAGGGCAGCGGTAGGGCCCCAGGGGCGTGACTACCCCGCCATGATAGAGCCCATGCCCTCTGAACACTGGCCCACAGTAATGGCCGCCCGAGGGGTGGTAGATGTAAAGAAGGGGAGAGTGCCCGTAAGGGTGCTGAACTGCAGGGAGGAAGAAGTCAGGCTTCCCCGGTACGCTACCCTTGCCAAGTTGTTCACTCTGGATCCCCACATCATCCGCGAGGCCGTTCCCCCAACCTCATCACCTACTGCCAGCACTCACCCATCCCAAGGGGAGTTAGACGAGTGGTGCCGACAGCTACATGTAGGCACTGATGATACCCCTACACATCACAAAGAAGGGGTATACCGGGTGGTACGGGAGTATGAGCGAGTTTTTAGCAAACATCCCCTAGACTTTGGGCAGATTAAAGCGGTCCAACACCATATCCCCACCGGTGAGCACCCCCATATCAAAGAGAGGTACAGGCCTATTCCCCCTGCACACTACCAATGTGCCAAGGACATGTTGAGGAACATGAAGGAGGCAGGGGTTATTCGGGACAGCTGTAGTCCCTGGGCCGCCCCGTTGGTACTGGTTAAGAAGAAGGATGGCACTATGCGGATGTGTGTGGATTACCGAAAAATTAACCAGATAACGCATAAGGACACTTACCCTCTGCCCCGCATTGAGGAATCTCTGGCTGCGCTGAGAACCGCTAATTATTTTTCCACCCTTGACCTCACCAGCGGGTACAGGCAGGTGGCTGTGGCGCCAGAAGACCGAGAGAAGACTGCATTTACCACCCCTATGGGCGAATTTAATAGCATGCCATTCGGGCTGTGCAATGCCCCTGGAACCTTTCAACGGCTGATGGAATGCTGTCTGGGGCATCTAAATTTTGAGACCATCCTGCTGTACCTGGATGATGTGATTGTGTACTCCCAGACATATGAAGCCCACCTGGAGCACCTAGCCGAGGTGTTCGCGTCCCTTGCCAAATATGGGATGAAGTTGAAGCCCTCAAAGTGTCATCTGCTGAAACCCAGAGTGCAGTACCTAGGGCATGTGGTCAGTGCAGAGGGTGTTGCCCCTGACCCTGAGAAAATCTCAGCCATCCAGGACTGGCCGAGGCCGACCACGGTGAGAGAGGTGAGGCAGTTCCTAGGCCTAGTGGGGTATTACCGTCGCTTCATCAAGGGGTACACGAAGATGGCTGCCCCCATGCAAGACCTCCTCGTGGGACAGACCAAAGGTGGTAGACCCCTAGGAGCCCCATTGGTGTGGGAAGAAAGGCATGAGGAATCCTTCCGTCAGCTGAGAGCGGCCCTGACCGGAGAAGAAATCCTAGCATACCCTGATTACAACCACTCCTTCATCCTCTACACCGATGCCAGTAATGTAGGCTTGGGGGCAGTCCTATCCCAGGTCCAAGACGGAAAGGAAAAAGTGATTGCTTATGCTAGCCGAAGGCTTCGACCGACTGAGAGGAACCCTGAGAACTACAGCTCTTTCAAGCTTGAACTCCTGGCACTGGTGTGGGCTATCACCGAGCGGTTCCACCATTACCTGGCAGCGGCTAAGTTTACCGCTTTCACGGATAATAACCCGCTGACCCACCTGGACACAGCCAAGCTGGGCGCGTTGGAACAGCGGTGGGTGGCTAGGCTAGCCAACTACGATTTCACCATCAAGTACAGGGCCGGCCGTGCCAACGTTAATGCCGATGTACTCTCTCGGATGCACCACCTGTTGGAAGAAGGGCCCGAGGATAACGACCTCGAAGAGATTGAGTTGCCCGCATTTCATCAGCCACCGACTGAGAAGGTGCATGTCCATCAACAACGGGTAAACCTGGACCTGCTGCCTAGCCAGGAGTGGCAAGAAGCCCAGGACCAGGCACCCGCTGTCCGCCTAGTCAAGATCTTGGTGGAACAAGGCGCTGCTGGGATAGACCCTGCCGCCCCAGCCGAAGCCCAACGCCTGTGGCGAGAACGGACCCGGCTGTATCTACACCAGGGGAAGTTGTACCGTGAGCTGATTAACCTGAAGACCCATGAGAAGATCCGCCAGTTGGTGATTCCCCAAGCTAACGTGCCCACCGTCCTGCAAGCATACCATGATGGTGCTGGACACTTCGGATGGAAGAAACTAGAGATGCTGTTGAGAGAGCGGTTCTATTGGAGTGGAATGCGGGAATCTGTAGAGGCCTGGTGCCGAGAGTGTGGCCCTTGCACGCTGAGAAGGAAGGATGAGGCCAGCCAGAAGGCGCCCCTACACCCGATCATTACACATCAACCGCTGGAGCTGGTTGCCCTGGACCATGTAAAGCTCACCCCCCGCCGAAGTGCGTACACCTACGCTCTAACCATTGTAGACCACTATTCAAGGTTCATGGTGGTTGTCCCAGTCAAAGACGTAACTGGCCGTACCGCTGCTAGAGCATTCCAGGCTTATTTCTGCCGACCACATGGATACCCTGAGAAGGTGCTTACTGACCAAGGCCCGGCCTTTGAAGCGGAGGTATTCCATGAATTTTGTCAGTTGTACGGCTGCAAGAAAATCCGGACCACGCCTTACCATGCCCAAACCAACGGCATGTGTGAAAAGATGAACCACCTGGTCCTGGGCCTCCTCAAGACGTTGCCGCTAGAAGAGCGGAACCTGTGCCCGGAGAAGCTACCTGACTTGGTCGATATGTACAACAATATCCCTTCCAGCTCAACGAAATGCACCTCAGCATATCTGATGAGGGCTCGCCGGCTCGCCCCGGCCGGCTACTGGTGGATCTGGACATGGGATTGGAAGCCCCAGAAGCACTCCCTTCAACAGCTGAATGGGACACTCGGCGGAGGGTGCAGTATCGACAAATTCAGGAATGTGTTGAGAAGAACTTGAGTCGGAGTCGGGAACAACAGGAGCAGTGCTTCAACCAGAAGGCGTCTGCTGGCCCTTTCCAGCCTGGAGATGTAGTGCTGAAGCGAAAGAGGAGGACCCACAGCTGGATGATCAATGGGAGCAAACCCCATATGTCATACAGCCCACAGGATGGGAAGATGGGAAGGCCTACCAGATCAGTCGTGACCAAGGGGGCACTTTGGCCACGGTTTCCCGGGACCATCTAAAGAGGTGCCCACCAGCATTGAGGGCAGCGGCTGAAGCTCCGGTTCCTAGACTGGCGGAGAAGGCAAAAGAGGTAATCCACACCGTGATGGGTGACTTTCCAGCAGAGTGGCCTACACAGAATGGCGCGGTGATTCTTCCAGTGATACTGTTCCCACAACCCGTGGATGAGGAAGTGATGGAAGTGGTCAACCATGAGCCGGTGCCCAGGGATGAACCTGTACCCAGCTCCCCTATGCCTCCGCCTGCCCCACACGATAGCAGGGAAGAGGAACTGATTGTTCCCTCTGCCCCACTGCCTGTCACCACTGACACCGGACCCCGGAGGTCCACTCGTCCTAACCTAGGTAGAGCCCCACTTAGGTACAGGGAAACTACTCTTTAAAGGGGGGGAATTGTGTCTGTATGTGTTGAAAGTACCGTTTAAAAGTTGTAAAGGAATGATAAGAATGATTAACCGAAGATTCACCTGATTGAAACCTTGATTTGCACTGGTCGTTGCCGGAGAGGCTGATTTGGAGGATAGGCCTGGAGGGAAGTGATGGCCCAGGCCCGCCACTACCGCAACTGGTGGCGATCCTCCGGGGGTTTCAGAGGGTTCCCCATGGATGTGGGTCCCCTGAAAAGGACAGAACCCGCTCGGGTAACTTGTGCTGGACTGGGGCCAAGGGGTGCTGCCTGTTTGCTTAGGGGCAGCATCAGGGCCAGGTTACTTGGGCGGGAGAGAGCGGAAGCCGTAACCGTTTAGCAACATTTAAGTACCATGCCTCCCGATGTGGGAAGATGTTATTATACTTGTAATCCCTGTTTTACCGTTTATGTTTTCCAGTTTGTGAAAATAAAACCGGTGATGGACGGGCAGCCCGCGGACGGTCTGCATTTTACTAAGGGGGAATGTGGCGCCCTGGACAAGCCAGGTCGTCACAGAACAACACCAACACACCCCCGGTCAGGCACACCTAAGTCAGACAAAAACCCTTGTTGCCTTCCTCCAGGGGCTGATGTCCACACCAGGGGGTGGGCCAGGCGGTTGGTCCCGCCCACCAAGGAGTTCACAGTCCTGGAGGCGGGAAAAGTAAGGAGACTAGTTTTGGAAGTGAGAGTGTGAGGAGTGAAGTGGCAGTTAAGCAGACAGAAGTTGGTCCGGGTGTGTGGCCCGGACAGATCAGCAAGGTTGGCAGACGGTGGTGACCGTCTGTAGGAGAGGCCTATTGGAGCTCACCGTAAGGACCGTGGACGGGCGGTGGCAAAGAGAAGCCAGCACCATCCGGCAGGGGCTTACGGACCCTGGCAAGGCTAGGAGTCGCCGTGAATTTGCCAAATCCGTTAGCAAAGGGAACCTCCTGGGTTTCCCAGCAGCCAAGTCCCGACAGAAGGCAACAGTCCAACCGAGAGAGGGAAACACAGTCACCACCAAGGCTAGAGTTCCCAGGGCCAGAGCCTGCGGGCAAAAGGGGCTCCTTCTGAACCTATCCAAGCTGGGGAGCGGGTTACCGGTGGGAACCCATTGGAACTGTACACGTTACACAGGTGCAGGGAAAGGCAGTCACCATCAACCTGCCGGGAAGAGAAACACCGCAGCCGTCTGTGGGACCCGTCCATCCAGCCGTTTGATTAACCGGAGACTCTGTGTACATCATTGGCTGAGTGAGTACCACCGTGCCGTGCGGCACAGCGCTGCCCCCGCGACCCTGCACCTCGCCAGGTCCCGTAACCCGCCTGCCATCCATCCCTACCCCATCACCGGGCCCCGGGACAACCAACCCCCTACCCACGGAGGGGAGAACTAACATCCAGGCTGCTCCCTGTCATCGCTCCCGGGATCCCCGTCCAGAGCAGCGGTGGTGTCACCAATCTCACCACAACCGTGGGTGGCGTCACGGATAATATCCAATCCCCACAATCAATCCCTCCTTTTCACTCACGGGCGAGGAACGCCGCTCGAGTCCCCGGGATCCGGCCCACCGCTCGAGCCACCACCGAGCAGCAGCAGCAGCAGCCGGACCCAAGCAGTGGGAGAGCGCAGCGTCCCCTCCTCCGCCCGCGACACAATTCAATGTCCTATAGTCATCAGCAGTGACTTACGTACCTGTGTCGATTGTCACCGCATCAGAACGCCGGGCTTAAGGGTACTTTACACGCTGCGATCTCGCTATATATATATATATATATATATATATATATATATATATTTATTTATACTGTATATGTTGTCTTTTTTCTACAAATATGTTGAATGTGCTCTGGTTAGATGTGACAAGTATATGGATTGTTTTGACTGCCTCACGCTAAATTTTGTCTCTCACTCTTGCTAAAATTTGTTGTTTAACAGGGCATTCTTTATAAATTTGTGCATCTAATGATAATACTATGTGTCAAACGATTTGTTTTTCTTACATTCAACAAAATATTTCTGTGGGAGCTTTTCTTTAACTCTAAAACCCCTGCCACCTATATTATACTCACTTTCTGTCAGCTCTATCTTCTATAGTCGGTCTACGGCAATTTTGGACCTGACGCCTGCTCTAGTGTTTCATGAAGGGCGCCAGAGATCACAACTCAATAAAAGTCTATGAGAGCCTCCTGTCAGGAAAAGGGTGATGGAACACCCCCCTTTCCACACAAAGCATGTGACTCGCTCTCTAGCACCCCCTTATCGTCAGGCCAATTGTGGAATTGCCATAAGATAAGCAATGAGGCCGCTATTCTACTACTATGCTGAGGATTGAAGGGTTCCTGGTGAGAGTAAGGTATATATTCCCCCGACTCCTGGGAGCGGAATATATCTAATACTCCCCTGATCTCACTGGTCGCCCCTCAATGATCCTTGGCATGAACTCGCTGCCACCAATCGATTATGATAACTATTAAGCTAAGCACATGGGCATGTCGTTCATAAATCGAGATAAAAGAAACAGCTCGAGATTAGATATGGCCATCATATTTCTCCTTATTAATTGATCTATCCCTAGACAGTAAACATGATATGTCTGTGGGCTTTCTTCGGGGAGTTATTAATTATTGAGGGCTACGCACATCATACAATTTTACCGAAATATGCGTTACATGCGTCTGGCCCTCAGGAATCTGAAAATGTGCCTGTCTAATTAGTTTGGGTGACGCACTACACAATATCATAACTAGAGTTGAGCGGATTGCTAATAATCCGGGTCCGGCGGATTGGTCGCGGGTTGTCACAGAAGTCTGGATCCGATCTGGAATCCGGCCCAATGTAAGTCAATGGGGAGCAGATCCGGGACACGAGAGAGAGAGAGAGAAAGAGAGAAAGAGAGAGAAGAAGAAGTAGAAGAAGAAGAAGAAGAAGAAGAAGAAGAAGAAGAAGAAGAAGTAGAAGAAGAAATCCTGAACCCAGATCGTGCAGCCAGATTCCCGGGTCCTGAAACTGCGCGGATCCGGACTTTTACAGTTCGAATCCGCTCAACACTAATCATAACTCTTCTGATGGCACCGAAGGGTCTGGAGGAGACGAATGAAGAAATGTTATACAACTTGTAAGCACAGGACTTGCCTGCCCCTATATCCTGCAGAGGGCTCCATTCAGCAAGGGCTTCCTTGGACTTTAATTGAAAATTCTCACCTCCACCTGCATTTGACCCTGGGGCAAGGTAGGATTTCTCCTGCCTGTGAGGTAGGGGCTGATGTATCTACAGCGCAGGTGACTGATTTTGTCATAATTCTCATCATATATCTCAGCATTATCCTCACACCTTCTTCTGTCCTTGTTCTGGCTATCATAGACTTACGTTGGGAGCTTGTGATGGAACTTCAGATTTCCCGCCAATGCCAAAAAAGTATGAAAACGCCGGAGGGTGGCAGGGGACCTACATTTAGTGCCACTCCAGTGCTCAGAAAAAAAGAAAATGCTGGAGTGCTGCTTTAATATTCATTTTTAATGACATCGCCTGTTAAACTTGTTTCTCCTTACATCCCTGTTAATAAATACAGGTGTTTTATTTATCTATTTTGTAGCAGTAACTTTTTGTTGGTTTAGTTTTAGCACCAAAGAGAACACGGATTCCTTAAGTCAACCACAGGTAAGAGAAAACTCCTTCATTACCCCGGACATAGTAGGAGGCGCTGTGCCAGCAGTGAATGTGAGAATGTACACATATAGAAGCCATTAGAGTCCTGACTTTCCAGGGTGTAGCATTACTAACATTTTTTAGAGTTGAATGTGAAAGTCTGATAGCTGCTCAGTTTTACTGGAAAATAAATAGATGAAAAAGCAAAGAGTAGTCAAGTCTGTATACAGAAGTGTATTTATAGGCGTGCAGCTGTAAAAAAATGTTCCTATGCTGAGATAATCTTATATATGTGCCCCTGCTGTATACTGTGTAATGGCTGTGTCTGACCGTACAAGGACATGGTCTGATCATACCGAAGCTCATGGGCAAGGGAGGAAGCAAAAATGTATACAGACATTACACCATAAATTTTTCTTTGAGGTCAAATATTTTTTTAAAAACAAACAGGGAAAAGTTTTACCCCACAGAAATGATCATCTATGATCCCCTGCTGTAATGTCTTTATACTATTTTACTTCCTTCTTGGCCCAGGAACAAGCAGGGAAATGCTTTACTTCACAGGAAGAATCAGATATGTGCTGTGTCATCTGTATACTCTCTTTTGCTTCCTCCCTGGCCCAGGAGCTGTGGTATGATCAGACCATGACCCTGTACGGTCAGACACGGCCATTACACAGTACATAGGAGGGGCACATTTAGAAGATTATCTCAGCACAGGAACATATTTTTTAAACGCATCCAATTGTGGGACATATTATTATTCCATGATCTGTTAATTAAAATGTACTTTGTTTATGAAAAAATCCTTTTAATGAATTAACAGATCCCCACGATGTCTTTGTTGATCCTGATTCTGTTTACTTAGTGAACAATTCTACATTAAAATATGCAACACCTGAAAGCAAAATGTCACCTGAACAAAGGTCTTCGGGAATTTGTTATACTGGGTGCTGTTGTTTCTTTAGAGTACATGATAAGATTTTGATTTGCATTTATGTTAACGAATGTAATTGATTATATCCGACCCCTGGACCCAGAGAGGTCCTAATTTTGATATCTCTTCCCTCCCCTTTTCCTTTCCCCTTGCTCTAATTTTCTTTTCTTCTCTTATATCTTTGTTCTATTTGATTTGTGAAAATTCAAAAAAAAATGATTAATTATAAAAATATGCAATGTGGCTCCCTTTTTTTAGGCACATTGAGATTGTTGCACGATTTCGTAAGAAGTAAAAGCTTGGTGTGTCCCATATCACAAAGGTATCTTGCTCCAAAATAATTGCTTCTATAGTAGAATATGCTGCCTCATGCAGTGACACATGTAGGAGGACTGTAATACCGACCTGTGGAGGATGTATGTGTCACAATTCAGAGTCTTGACATGAATTTTTAATTTTATAATTCACAATTTGAGTTGCTCCTGTCTTGCTACATAACATTGAGCCTTTTTTTTCCAGGTTTCAGAAGCAGGGATATTTCAGAGGTAAAATATCTCTGTAGGAAAGTATGTATTTTATGTCAAGAAACCAGACTAATACATTTTCTGCCATATCAAACATATTTTCACATGCCAATTCATAAAAAATGTAGTAATAAATTATATTGTACATCATTTCACCTTTAGAGGAACCGTGAAACTGATGTAATGCTTTATCCAGGGTCTGATGGAGAAGTATCTGAGACAAAGTTTCCCTCTTTGGATATTTGGGTCATACATGTCTTCCCCAGTGCCACTTATAGGCAGAATGTAGTGTAACAAGTAGTGATGAGCGAGCATGCTTGTCACTACTCGGTACTCGCACGAGTATCACTGTACTCGGGCTGCTCGGCGGGGACCGAGTAATCTCGCGATACTCGTGCTTTACTCGTGGTCTTCATTTCTGCATGTTGGCGCTCTTTTGAGAGCCAGCCCTCATGCAGGGATTGGCTGGCAGACCACTGCAATGCCACAGCCCTGTTAGTTGTGGAATTGCAGTGATTGGCCGGCCTGCACAGCGTCACCGAGCCTTTATACCGGCCGGCGCGCTGTGCTCTGCTCACAGCTATTCTGACAGTGAGTGTAGGGAGAGTGTCGCTGATTCAGGGAAAGCTTTGCGGCCCTTTATAGCTTTTTCAGTTGCAGGGCTGCAAACAGTGTGACCAAAAGTCCTTCTCAGGACTATTCTAGTTGTATACAGGCAGGCAGGGTATAGCCAGGTCGGCGTACAGTAGCAGAGTCCTTCTCAGGACTATTGTTGCTATATACAGGCAGGGTATAGCCAGGTCTGAATACAGGCTAGTGACCAAAAGAGTCCTTGTCAGGACTATTGTAGCAGTATACAGGCAGGCAGGCAGGCAGGGTAGTGGTGACCGTATACCAGCCTTCATATCTGGGGCTGGTGTACACAGTGTAAAACAGTCCAGATAGTGTCAGACTTCTCAGTAATTGTCGCTCCTAAAAACCAGTTAGGTTCTTATTGCGTCCGTGCTTGCATTTAAAAACAGCACGTGTGTGGCAGTCGGTGGCAGCGTACAGGTGCGCGTTTTGCACAAACTATTATATAACGCACAAGTCTAGTGTATAATACACGTCAGTCAGCAGTGTCTGATAGTGTCAGACTTCTCAGTAATTGTCGCTCCTAAAAACCAGTTAGGTTCTTATTGCGTCCGTGCTTGCATTTAAAAACAGCACGTGTGTGGCAGTCGGTGGCAGCGTACAGGTGCGCGTTTTGCACAAACTATTATATAACGCACAAGTCTAGTGTATAATACACGTCAGTCAGCAGTGTCTGATAGTGTCAGACTTCTCAGTAATTGTCGCTCCTAAAAACCAGTTAGGTTCTTATTGCGTCCGTGCTTGCATTTAAAAACAGCACGTGTGTGGCAGTCGGTGGCAGCGTACAGGTGCGCGTTTTGCACAAACTATTATATAACGCACAAGTCTAGTGTATAATACACGTCAGTCAGCAGTGTCTGATAGTGTCAGACTTCTCAGTAATTGTCGCTCCTAAAAACCAGTTAGGTTCTTATTGCGTCCGTGCTTGCATTTAAAAACAGCACGTGTGTGTCAGTCGGTGGCAGCGTACAGGTGCGCGTTTTGCACAAACTATTATATAACGCACAAGTCTAGTGTATAATACACGTCAGTCAGCAGTGTCTGATAGTGTCAGACTTCTCAGTAATTGTCGCTCCTAAAAACCAGTTAGGTTCTTATTGCGTCCGTGCTTGCATTTAAAAACAGCACGTGTGTGGCAGTCGGTGGCAGCGTACAGGTGCGCGTTTTGCACAAACTATTATATAACGCACAAGTCTAGTGTATAATACACGTCAGTCAGCAGTGTCTGATAGTGTCAGACTTCTCAGTAATTGTCGCTCCTAAAAACCAGTTAGGTTCTTATTGCGTCCGTGCTTGCATTTAAAAACAGCACGTGTGTGGCAGTCGGTGGCAGCGTACAGGTGCGCGTTTTGCACAAACTATTATATAACGCACAAGTCTAGTGTATAATACACGTCAGTCAGCAGTGTCTGATAGTGTCAGACTTCTCAGTAATTGTCGCTCCTAAAAACCAGTTAGGTTCTTATTGCGTCCGTGCTTGCATTTAAAAACAGCACGTGTGTGGCAGTCGGTGGCAGCGTACAGGTGCGCGTTTTGCACAAACTATTATATAACGCACAAGTCTAGTGTATAATACACGTCAGTCAGCAGTGTCTGATAGTGTCAGACTTCTCAGTAATTGTCGCTCCTAAAAACCAGTTAGGTTCTTATTGCGTCCGTGCTTGCATTTAAAAACAGCACGTGTGTGGCAGTCGGTGGCAGCGTACAGGTGCGCGTTTTGCACAAACTATTATATAACGCACAAGTCTAGTGTATAATACACGTCAGTCAGCAGTGTCTGATAGTGTCAGACTTCTCAGTAATTGTCGCTCCTAAAAACCAGTTAGGTTCTTATTGCGTCCGTGCTTGCATTTAAAAACAGCACGTGTGTGGCAGTCGGTGGCAGCGTACAGGTGCGCGTTTTGCACAAACTATTATATAACGCACAAGTCTAGTGTATAATACACGTCAGTCAGCAGTGTCTGATAGTGTCAGACTTCTCAGTAATTGTCGCTCCTAAAAACCAGTTAGGTTCTTATTGCGTCCGTGCTTGCATTTAAAAACAGCACGTGTGTGGCAGTCGGTGGCAGCGTACAGGTGCGCGTTTTGCACAAACTATTATATAACGCACAAGTCTAGTGTATAATACACGTCAGTCAGCAGTGTCTGATAGTGTCAGACTTCTCAGTAATTGTCGCTCCTAAAAACCAGTTAGGTTCTTATTGCGTCCGTGCTTGCATTTAAAAACAGCACGTGTGTGGCAGTCGGTGGCAGCGTACAGGTGCGCGTTTTGCACAAACTATTATATAACGCACAAGTCTAGTGTATAATACACGTCAGTCAGCAGTGTCTGATAGTGTCAGACTTCTCAGTAATTGTCGCTCCTAAAAACCAGTTAGGTTCTTATTGCGTCCGTGCTTGCATTTAAAAACAGCACGTGTGTGGCAGTCGGTGGCAGCGTACAGGTGCGCGTTTTGCACAAACTATTATATAACGCACAAGTCTAGTGTATAATACACGTCAGTCAGCAGTGTCTGATAGTGTCAGACTTCTCAGTAATTGTCGCTCCTAAAAACCAGTTAGGTTCTTATTGCGTCCGTGCTTGCATTTAAAAACAGCACGTGTGTGGCAGTCGGTGGCAGCGTACAGGTGCGCGTTTTGCACAAACTATTATATAACGCACAAGTCTAGTGTATAATACACGTCAGTCAGCAGTGTCTGATAGTGTCAGACTTCTCAGTAATTGTCGCTCCTAAAAACCAGTTAGGTTCTTATTGCGTCCGTGCTTGCATTTAAAAACAGCACGTGTGTGGCAGTCGGTGGCAGCGTACAGGTGCGCGTTTTGCACAAACTATTATATAACGCACAAGTCTAGTGTATAATACACGTCAGTCAGCAGTGTCTGATAGTGTCAGACTTCTCAGTAATTGTCGCTCCTAAAAACCAGTTAGGTTCTTATTGCGTCCGTGCTTGCATTTAAAAACAGCACGTGTGTGGCAGTCGGTGGCAGCGTACAGGTGCGCGTTTTGCACAAACTATTATATAACGCACAAGTCTAGTGTATAATACACGTCAGTCAGCAGTGTCTGATAGTGTCAGACTTCTCAGTAATTGTCGCTCCTAAAAACCAGTTAGGTTCTTATTGCGTCCGTGCTTGCATTTAAAAACAGCACGTGTGTGGCAGTCGGTGGCAGCGTACAGGTGCGCGTTTTGCACAAACTATTATATAACGCACAAGTCTAGTGTATAATACACGTCAGTCAGCAGTGTCTGATAGTGTCAGACTTCTCAGTAATTGTCGCTCCTAAAAACCAGTTAGGTTCTTATTGCGTCCGTGCTTGCATTTAAAAACAGCACGTGTGTGGCAGTCGGTGGCAGCGTACAGGTGCGCGTTTTGCACAAACTATTATATAACGCACAAGTCTAGTGTATAATACACGTCAGTCAGCAGTGTCTGATAGTGTCAGACTTCTCAGTAATTGTCGCTCCTAAAAACCAGTTAGGTTCTTATTGCGTCCGTGCTTGCATTTAAAAACAGCACGTGTGTGGCAGTCGGTGGCAGCGTACAGGTGCGCGTTTTGCACAAACTATTATATAACGCACAAGTCTAGTGTATAATACACGTCAGTCAGCAGTGTCTGATAGTGTCAGACTTCTCAGTAATTGTCGCTCCTAAAAACCAGTTAGGTTCTTATTGCGTCCGTGCTTGCATTTAAAAACAGCACGTGTGTGGCAGTCGGTGGCAGCGTACAGGTGCGCGTTTTGCACAAACTATTATATAACGCACAAGTCTAGTGTATAATACACGTCAGTCAGCAGTGTCTGATAGTGTCAGACTTCTCAGTAATTGTCGCTCCTAAAAACCAGTTAGGTTCTTATTGCGTCCGTGCTTGCATTTAAAAACAGCACGTGTGTGGCAGTCGGTGGCAGCGTACAGGTGCGCGTTTTGCACAAACTATTATATAACGCACAAGTCTAGTGTATAATACACGTCAGTCAGCAGTGTCTGATAGTGTCAGACTTCTCAGTAATTGTCGCTCCTAAAAACCAGTTAGGTTCTTATTGCGTCCGTGCTTGCATTTAAAAACAGCACGTGTGTGGCAGTCGGTGGCAGCGTACAGGTGCGCGTTTTGCACAAACTATTATATAACGCACAAGTCTAGTGTATAATACACGTCAGTCAGCAGTGTCTGATAGTGTCAGACTTCTCAGTAATTGTCGCTCCTAAAAACCAGTTAGGTTCTTATTGCGTCCGTGCTTGCATTTAAAAACAGCACGTGTGTGGCAGTCGGTGGCAGCGTACAGGTGCGCGTTTTGCACAAACTATTATATAACGCACAAGTCTAGTGTATAATACACGTCAGTCAGCAGTGTCTGATAGTGTCAGACTTCTCAGTAATTGTCGCTCCTAAAAACCAGTTAGGTTCTTATTGCGTCCGTGCTTGCATTTAAAAACAGCACGTGTGTGGCAGTCGGTGGCAGCGTACAGGTGCGCGTTTTGCACAAACTATTATATAACGCACAAGTCTAGTGTATAATACACGTCAGTCAGCAGTGTCTGATAGTGTCAGACTTCTCAGTAATTGTCGCTCCTAAAAACCAGTTAGGTTCTTATTGCGTCCGTGCTTGCATTTAAAAACAGCACGTGTGTGGCAGTCGGTGGCAGCGTCAGGCTCCACGTTGTCCCTGGATAGAGACGTGCATGAGGGCCTGTAAACCTGAAGTGCCCATTGGAAGGAAGTGGGTCTATTGTAGTATAGCCCTTAGGCAGGGCAGCCAAAAATTGGGAGGCTCCACGTTGTCCCTGGGTAGAGACGTGCATGAGGGCCTCAAAACATTGTTCCCATTGCAAAGGAGCGGGTCTCCTGTCGTTGTAATGTCCATTCTGCAAAGAATGGGCGAAAAAATTTACCACTGGGGGTATACCTGAAACAAAGGCCTAAGTATTGCAATTTGTAACGGTCATCATCATGGTGGCGCATGAGGAGAAGGAGGAGCAGTCCAGCGATTATCCAAAGTCCAGAAGTGTGTACCCATGGGTGAGTGGAGGTACATGGCAAACTTTAAATTCCGCTCTCATTTGCTGGTGGTGTGGTGAAGTCTGGCCCAATCCAACCCTTGTTCATCTTGATCAGAGTCAGCTTGTCAGCATTTTCAGTTGACAGGCGGGTGCGTTTATCTGTAATGATTCCACCTGCGGCACTAAAAACACGCTCTGACAAAACGCTAGCAGCAGGGCAGGCCAGGACTTCCAAGGCGTAGAGAGCCAATTCATGCCACGTGTCCAGCTTGGATACCCAATAATTGTAAGGCACAGAGGAATGTCGGAGTACAGTTGTTCGATCTGCAAGGTACTCCTTCAGCATCTGGGCAAACTTAGGATTTCTTGTGGCACTACCCCGCACCTCAGGGGCTGTGGTACGTGAGGGGCTGAGAAAACTGTCACACATCTTAAAGACTGTTCCCCTACCTCTGGCGGATTGGACTTGTGCCTCTCTCGGCTGTACGCCTCGGTTGTCCACTGATTCATGACCTATGCCGCTAGCGTTTTGTGAGGGGAATGCTTTGCCTACTTCCGTGACTATGGCCTTCTGGAACTGCTGCATTTTGCCTGACCTCTCCGCCTCGGGAATAAGAGACAAAAAGTTCTCCTTTTAGCGTGGGTCTAACAGTGTTACCAACCAGTAATGATTGTCGGCCAAGATGTTCTTAACGCGAGGGTCACGAGACAGGCAGCTTACCATAAAGTCAGCCATGTGTGCCAGACTCTTAACAGCCATCACTTCAGTATCCTGACCAACACGATGACTGAACATGCTGTCCTCCTCCTCCTCATCATCTACCCTGTCCTCTGGCCAGCCACGCTGAACCGAGGATATGACTGCATGTCATATCCTCAATTTGGCCAGAGAGTTGCTCCATGTCTTCATCCTCCTCCTCGTCATAGTCCTCCACTGCACGTTGTGATGAGACGAGGCTGGGCTGTGTGTTATCATTCATCACCCACACCCACTACTGTTTCTTGCTGAAACTCATCGCGCTCCGCCTGCAATGCATCATGTTTGTTTTCTGAGCAGAGACCATTTTAGAAGGCAGAGAAGCGGTATGGTGACGCTAATAATGTCGTCATCGCCGCTCACCATCTTGTTGTAGTCCTCAAAGTTTTGGCGGATGGTGCATAGGTCGGACATCCATCTCCACTCCTCAGGTGTTATGTGTGGAGTTTGACCCATTTCCCGACGGCTTAGGTGATGCAGGTACTCAACAACTGCCCTCTTCTGCTCACATATCCTGACCCACATGTGCAGAGTTGAATTCCAACGCGTGGGGACATCACACACCAGTCTGTGTGCCGGAAGATGCAAACGGCGTCTTAAGCCGGCAAGGCCGGCTGAAGCAGTAGGTGACTTTCGAAAATGTGCAGACAGGCGGCGAACTTTTACCAGCAGATCAGACAGCTCTGAGTATGACTTTAGAAACCGCTGAACCTCGAGGTTGAGCACATGGGCCACGCATGGAACATGTGTCAGCTGGCCTCGCCTCAAAGCCGCCACCAGGTTCCGGCCATTGTCACACACGACCTTTCCTGGCTTTAGGTTCAGAGTTGTGAGCCAGTGATCTGCCTGCTGTTTCAGAGCTGTCCACACCTCTTCTGCATTGTGGGGTTTGTCACCTATGCAGATTAGCTTCAGCACTGCCTGTTGCCGCTTCGCCGAGGCAGTGCTGCAGTGCTTCTGTGTCGCCCTGGACAAGCCAGGGGCCACAGAGCACAACACTTAAACACCCCACACTCCCTGCAGGCATATCATAGTCAAAACACAAAATCCTTGTTGCCTTCCCCAGGGGCTGTTGTCCACACCAGGGTGTGGAGCCAGGCGGTTGGTCTCCACCCACCGAGGAGGAGGGAAAACACAGGCAGTGAGAGTTAAGCTAAGGAAGTGGAAGGAGGAAAGTAGTAGAGAGGAGAAAAGTGACAGCAAAGAGCCTGAAGTTGGTCCGGGTGTGTGGCCCGGACAGGACAGCAAGGTTGGCAGGATGTGGTGACCGTCTGCAGTGGAGGCCGATTGGAGTCTGCCGTAAGGACCGTGGACGGGTGGTGACCCGGCCGTACCGGACCGGTATACAAAGAGAAGCCAGCACCATTGGCAGAGGACTTTCGGATCCCGGCAAGGCTTGGTGTCGCCGTGAATTTGCCAAATCCGTTATTGAAGGGGACCTCAGGGTTTCCAAACAGCCAAGTCCAGATAGAAGGCAAGGCAACCGTACAACCGTGAAGGGGAGACACAGCCACCGCCAAGGGCAACCGTCTCCCAGGGCCAGCGCCTGTGGGCAAAAGGGGCTCCTCCGGCCCATATCCAGGTCAGGGAGCGGGTTACCGTTGGGAAACCATCACTACCAACACTTAACTTAGGTGCAGGGAGAGACAGTCATCACTAACCTGCAGGGAGGAACAACCGCAGCCGTCCGAGTGACCCGTCCATCCAGCCACTTGTTTTACCCTGAACTGTGTCATCATCATTGGGCTGAGTGAGTACCTCCGTGCCGTGCGGCACAGCGCTGCCCCTGCGACCATGCACTTCATCAGGCCCCGCAACCCGCCTGTCATCCATCTCTACCCCATCACCAGGCCCCGGGACAACCAACCCCCCTACCCACGGAGGGGAGAAATAACAACAAAGCTGCTCCCTGTCACAGGCTCCCGGGATCCCCGTCCAGAGCAGCGGTGGTGTCCACACAATCACCACAACCGTGGGTGGCGTCACGGACAATATCCCCAAAACCCAAACCACCCCTTTTCACTCACGGGCGAGTAGCGCCGCTCGAGTCCCCGGGATCCGGCCATCGCTCGAGCCAACGAGCAGCAGCAGCCGTAGAGCTGCGTCAGCCGGACCCGAGCAGTGGGAGAGCGCACCGTCCCCTCCTCCGCCAGCGACACTTCCAGCTTGGGACTGGTGTGGAGGGTAAAGTGGATCAGGATGCGCAGGAGGAGGAGGAGGCTGAGGAGCATGACATTCCGGAGCTGTAAAGTGTGTGTGAAACCCTGACTGAGGTAGGGCCTGCAAAACTTGGTGTGTGAAGGACGTGTTCCGTCCCTCGCTCAGACTGGGTCCCAGCTTGCACAATATTAACCCAGTGTGACGTCAACGAGATGTAGCGTCCTTGCCCACATGCACTTGTCCACGTGTCTGTGGTTAGGTGGACTTTGGCTGAAACAGCGTTGTTCAGGGCACGTGTGATGTTTTGTGACACGTGGTTAGTTATGCAATGCGGGGACGGCACACAGGGAGAAATAGTGGCGTCTGTGGACCGAGTAACGTGGGACAGCTGCCACCATCAGTTCGCGGAATGCTTCTGTCTCAACCAGCCTAAAAGGCAACATTTCCAGCGCAAGCAGTCGCGAAATGTTAGCATTTAGAACTGTGGCATGTGGGGTGTTGGCAGTGTATTTGCGCCTGCGCTCAAAGGTTTGCTGAATGGATAACTGAACGTTGCGCTGGGACAAGGACGTGCTTGATGATGGTGTTCTTTCTGCGTAGGCAACTGCAGGTGCAGGAGTGGAGGAGGCTTGTTCGCAGGCAGCATGGACAGGGGATTGGCTCGCATGCACAACCAGCGAAGACGTAGCAGTGACATCAGCAAGCACTGCTCCTCGACTCTGTTGTACTTCCCACAAAGTCGGGTGCTTGGCTGACATGTGCCTGATCATGCTGGTGGTGGTCAGGCTGCTAGTTTTGGTACCCCTGCTGATGCTGGCATGGCAGGTGTTGCAAATGGCTTTTTTAGAATCATCTGGAGCCAACTGAAAAAACTGCCAGTGTCAGAGTTCCGGGTTTTCCAGTTTTCTTTTGAAAGAGCTTGCCCTTTGTTAACATGGAGTTTTCTGTTCTGTTGCCCTACTTCCTGTCCATCTGTTTAAAAGCCGCCCCTAAAGCTTAGTCCAGTGCCTGAGTATACTGCTTCCTGTGTGCTCCTGCCCTGCTGCTTTTGGTTCCTGATTGTTATTCGGATCCTCTTGGAAAACAACCGACACCGACTCTGGACTTCATCTGGTATCATCTAGCTGTACCTGGACTCCGTTTGCCGTCTTTGGTCGGAACTTCTGCCCGGTTCCTTCCGTTTAATACCACTCTGGACTCACATCATGTACGGACATTTTTGGACTTACCTATTGCCCTTTTGTGTCCCGGCTGCTGCGCATTTAGGGCTTCTGGGGTGATTGCCAGACAGTCCCTGTATAGGGGTTTGCTGTTGGTGGTCTCCCTGGGGGAGTCCGGTGCGCGGTCCCGGGAATTCCCTTTCGCTCAGTCCCTGGAAGGTATTTCCTGTATTTATGTTCTACTGTGTTTTTGTTCCGTTTATGTACATATTTGCTGGTTGCATATTATAAATGTCTTGCACCAAGAACTCGTCTCTGGTTGTCATTGCCCTAACGCAATCGAAATCCTCAATACATACAATAGTATTACAGCCAGACTCGGGAAGACCTAACATTTGTACAGGCACCTTGTGTCGTGTTTTTCCGGGGAACAGTTGCCTGACGTCTGCCTGGGGCCACCACTCTGCTTCTTACTGCCTGTTGGGATGCTACGCCTCCCTCCCCCTGTGCACTGCTGTCTTCGCTCTGCATATCCTCCTGCCAGGTTGGGTCAGTTACTGGATCATCCACCACGTCGTCTTCCTCTTCCGCACCCTGCTCCTCCTCCTGACTTCCTGACAATTGTGTCTCATCATCGTCCACCCCTTGTTGAGACACGTTGCCAACTTCGTGAGAACGTGGCTGCTCAAATATTTGTGCATCTGTACATACAATCTCGTCATGGCCCACTTCAACAGGAGCTGGCGAGAGGCCAGAATTTGTGAATGGAAACGTGAACGAACAGCTATTCCGAGTGTCCAAGTGTGGGATCAGTAATGTCCGTGGACGTGTACTCGGCCTGGTGGTAGGAAGGAGGATCAGGTTCTGAAATGTGCGGTGCAGTATCACGGCTACTGACACTTGACCGTGTGGAAGACAGAGTGTTTGTGGTGGTGCCAATCTGACTGGAAGCATTATCCGCTATCCAACTAACAACCTGTTGACACTGGTCTTGGTTCAAGAGCGGTGTACTGCTGCGGTCCCCAAGAATTTGGGACAGGACGTGCGAGCGACTAGATGTGGCCCTTTGTTGTGGCGAAATTAGAGCTTGCACACAACCTCGGTGTCTGCCTGCACCACCATCACGTCCACTTCCTTGTTCGTTGACAACGCCCTTGCGCATTTTGCAATGCTGTGCTGATGTGTATTCACTAGACTTGTGTGTTATATCCAAGTTTTTGCAAAACTCACACAAATGCAGCGGAAAGCTGCCACCAACAGGCACACACGTGCGGTTTTTAAATGCAAGCACGGAGGCACTAAGAACCTAACAGGTCTCTATCCAGGGACAACGTGGAGCCTCTCAATTTTTGGCTGCCCTGCCTAAGGGCTATACTATAATACACCCACTTCCTTCCAATGGGCACTTCAGGTTTACAGGCCTTCATGCACGTCTCTATCCAGGGACAACGTGGAGCCTCCCAATTTTTGGCTGCCCTGCCTAAGGGCTATACTATAATACACCCACTTCCTTCCAATGGGCACTTCAGGTTTACAGGCCTTCATGCACGTCTCTATCCAGGGACAACGTGGAGCCTCCCAATGTTTGGCTTCCCTGCCTAATGGCTATACTATAATACACCCACTTCCTTCCAATGGGCACTTCAGGTTTACAGGCCTTCATGCACGTCTCTATCCAGGGACAACGTGGAGCCTCCCAATTTTTGGCTGCCCTGCCTAAGGGCTATACTATAATACACCCACTTCCTTCCAATGGGCACTTCAGGTTTACAGGCCTTCATGCACGTCTCTATCCAGGGACAACGTGGAGCCTCCCAATGTTTGGCTTCCCTGCCTAAGGGCTATACTATAATACACCCACTTCCTTCCAATGGGCACTTCAGGTTTACAGGCCTTCATGCACGTCTCTATCCAGGGACAACGTGGAGCCTCCCAATGTTTGGCTTCCCTGCCTAATGGCTATACTATAATACACCCACTTCCTTCCAATGGGCACTTCAGGTTTACAGGCCTTCATGCACGTCTCTATCCAGGGACAACGTGGAGCCTCCCAATTTTTGGCTGCCCTGCCTAAGGGCTATACTATAATACACCCACTTCCTTACAATGGGCACTTCAGGTTTACAGGCCCTCATGCACGTCTGTATGCAGGGGCATTGGTGAACCTCACAATTTAGGACTGCCCTGGCAAAGGAAAATACTACAAAGACTCACTTCCTCAAAATGGGCACATTAGACTCAAGAGGCCTTCATGTACGTCTCTTCTCAGGGACATCGGAGTGCCACACAATGTTTTCACGTAAAATCTTTCATGTATTGATCTCAAAAAGTAACATACACCAGCTCTATCTCACTATTGGGTATGTGCCCTTAACATTTCCGCCATGAAAAATCATTTTGGGGTCATTTTGGAAGGTTTTCTGATGAGTCCGTAAAAATGGCGTAAAACGCGGACAAAATTGTTCACAGCTGTGACTTTTGAGTGATAAATGCTTCAAGGGGTCTTCCCCATGCTGTTGCCATGTCATTTGAGCACTCTTCTGAGACTTTTGTGCCATTTTTAGGGTTTCTCCATGCTGCCGGGAGGTCATTTCACAAAAATACTCGGGTCTCCCATAGGATAACATTGGGCTCGTTGCTCGGGCCGAGTACACGAGTATCTTGGGAGGCTCGGCCCGAGCTTCGAGCACCCGAGCTTTTTAGTACTCGCTCATCACTAGTAACAAGTCTTAAGAATGTTCCTCTTGCCTTAAAGAGACTCTGTCATGACGTTTTTGCTATGTAATCTGAAGCCAGCATGCTGTAAGAGCTGACATGCAATTTACAACCAATCATCTCTTATTTCAAAGTGTGTTTTTGTTTACCTGCAATGTTAGCGTAAGCCTCTTAGCTTTATCATTAGTGGGTCTCAGTGGCTTGTGAGCTGGGGTCCGACTCTGCCCTCCTCTTTGATTAGCAGCTTCTGTCTATGGAAATGTAAACTGAAAGCCTGGTGTGGGTGGCGGCAGCTCTCCTAGTAACCTAAGTGATACATCATTAGATTCAAAATCTCTTTGCCTACATCATGCTGCTGTTAGATGAGGTAGCAAAAACCTGCTGACAGATTCCCTTTATTTGAAGCTAAACCCCACTACCAATTCTAACCTTTCATTTTTAGGAAAGTTGTATTCATGATATGAAAAGTTTACACATCTCAAGAGTATCATTTGCCTGGAATGTTATCTAATATTAGACATGACATTTTTAAATATTTCCTACTATAAATTATCATTTGGACTCCAGTAGTCTTCTGTTTATTGTCAAGAATCAGGTCATTAATGTGTCAAATATGTTTCTCATTGCTTGTAAAACAGGTGGTGGATCCTTTCCTTTCCCGTCCACTTACTTAAACTAAAAAGCTATTTTTAATGTTTTTCATATAAAAGAAATGTTGCAGTACGGTATGCGCCAAATGCAAGTATTTTAGAGATATAAATAGAAATCAGCAGGTTGCAATCCACTTTCTAACGTGAAATCATATGGTTGCAATAGTCGAATCGTATTATCACTCCCTATATAATCTGCAGTCCTAAACATTACACTCCTTAACTACAATAGAGATGTCATTTACACATAGAGGGAAAACTTGATACTCATATTCGTTAATACTCGTAAGACACATAGGAAATTGTTGTTACCTCTCTAATAATTTATTGTAAAAGCATAGACTAGAAAGGCTGAATTTATTAGTACGAAAAGGTGGGAAATGGATACAGGTGAGATGGGGAGTTACTGTGGCAGATCCCAGCTAGGAGACATAAAGACAATTTGACTCGTAGACAAAGACAAGCTTTGAGCAAGCTGGGCAGTTTTCAAAATATTGTAATTAAACCGGCAGACAAGGGGGGCAATATTGTGATCTGGGCAGTGGTAAACTACGAGAAGGAGGCCTTTAGGCAGCTCCGTGACAGGAACACTTATTCCAAATTATCCTATAATCCCACCCAGTCTTTCTCACGTGACCTGTCGCGGATCTTGGAGGCGGCATCCGGGAGCGGTTTAATCAATAAAAGGATGGTGGAAGGGCTCTCCACTAAATATCCCAAGGTACCTAACTTTTATTTACTACCAAAGATCCATAAAGATGCCCTGAATCCCCCGGGGCGCCCCATCGTGTCCAGGCACTGGAGGCTTGGGTGACCCAATTTGTAAATTTTTTGATCATCATTTAAAACCGTTAGTGGAAACCTTGCCCATCTTTGTCCGTGACACGACTGATGTGCTCCGGCGGATTGATGGCATCTTTATGGACCATGACATGCTGATAGTTACAGCAGATGTGGAGAGCCTGTATACCTGCATTTCCCATTCTGACGGATTGGAGGCTGTCCGCCTCTTCCTCGAGATAAGCGGTCGTGATGGCGAACTCTATAAATTCATCCTTGAGCTGCTCCACTTTGCCCTCACCCATCATTTTTTTTATTTTTAAGGATTAATTTTATCTGCAGCAACGCGGCACTGCCATGGGGGCGGCCTGTGCCCCCTCGTATGCCAACCTCTTCCTCGGCATGTGGGAGAGGTTGGTTTTTGGCGAGGGTGGCATTGGGCTTAGCCCCCATGTGCAGTGCTGGCTCAGATATATTTATGATGTTCTTTTCATTTGGCAGGGCACAGTGGAGCAGCTTGACGTATTTATGAGGCATTTAAACACCAATAACTTGAATATTAAATTGACCTACAGGCATAGCAGCAGGTGCATTGACTTCCTAGATATTAACATCGAGGTGGATCCTTTGTCAAACATACAAACTAGCATTTATCGCAAATCCACCTCAGTCAATGCCCTGCTGCATGCCTCATCTGCCCACACACCAGCTACAATATGTGCCATCCCGACCGGCCAATTTTTGAGGACGAGGCGGATCTGTTCCTCCGACGATTCATTCGAACAGCAATCGGCCGATCTCGGGTGCCGTTTCAGAGACCGTGGGTATAGCAATCGCTGTATCAGGAGAGGATATTTCCGCGTGCACTTCACGTCAACAACTGCTTAATTATACACCTAAACAACTGCAATCTGATTCTCCTATTCGCTTCATAGGCACCTACAATGGTCACTGGCAGACTATGCGAGAAATTCTAAAGACGCATTGGCCTGTTCTTCGATCAGATCCCATCCTAGCCGATATCCTCCTGGTCCTCTCATGACAGCTCGCCGTTCCAAAAATCTCTGCGACATCCTGGTAAGAAGTCACTATGTTCCTCCTATTTCCAACACTTTCATCACTCGTGGTCCCTTGGTGGGATGTTTCCCATGTGGCCGATGCCTGGCTTGCCCCAACATTCTTCGGGCAACCACCTTCACTTCATCTGATGGAACAAGGACTTTGAACATCCGGTGCCACATCACATGTGCTACAACATATGTGATTTATTATGCCACCTGTCCGTGCTCCCTCGTGTACATCGGCCTCACCTCACGTGAGTTGTGGGTGCGCACGAGGAAGCACGTGTGGGACATATGTGCCACTAGAGATGTGACTGACTTAACACTTCTTAAAACTCTCCCTCGACACTTTAGAAAATTCCACAGCAGTAACCCGTCGGGTCTGAAAGTGCGAGGGATTGACGTTGTGCATGGTGGTTCTCGTGGTGGCAATTTAAAAAAGCGGCTGGCTCAGGTTGACGCCCGGTGGATTTCTATCCTGGACACATTAGTCCCCAAGGGACTTAATGAAAATATTAGTTTTGTGCAATTTTTGTGATCGATACATTGGTTCCGGCATTCTTTCAGTGTCTCTTCTTTGGCATGCTCTAGTTTTGTTAATCTTCATTTTGTGTTTTTAACAAATTACATCCTCCTTGTTAGTTCTACCATGAGTGATTTTTACTCAATGGTGGTGACCAAAGTCCGTTTTTTTCTGATATTTTCATATTAATTTTCCTCCTCTTTCTTTATAATAGTTTACATTGCTGCGTCCTCCCTCATGTGACCTGTCCGTATGCCATGGTACATCGTATGAATCGCACTTCCTGCTACATCTGGAAACAACATGCGGCATTGGATGAATTTTTCCTCTTTTCCTGGACTTATTTATTCAATGAATTGATATATTAAATAACCCCTATTTATAGGATTTGTGTATGCATTTTCACTCTTTTTTGGGTACATTTCCCTTTCCTTCCCCTTTTTTTTTACCATTTATTGATAATATCAGTATATATATAGGTGTTGGAGGGGTTTATATGTTTTTCCAAAACTTATGCCATTTGTGCTTCTTCCCCCTTTACCTATAAAGATATACCTCCTGCCCTCTCTCCAGATTAACCCCGGCAATCCCTTGGTGGCTTGCCCAGTCCCTCCTAGTGTGCGTTTTAGCATTATGTCTTTACCTCCCCGCGCCAGTAGCTGTGCTGTCATGCGCGTCCGCATTGTCTCCAGGGTGACGCGTCCCTTGGAGCATGTGGTCACGCTGGCGCCATGTGTTACGTAGGCTAGGGGTGTGTAATCGGTGCACGCCTCCTCCCTAACCTGACTATGTGTGGCGGGGCGTGGTTACTGGGATGACGCGTCCCCGGAACCACGTGGGGCCCTCTGACCGGGTTGGTTGGTTGAGCGTGACTCTCTCTTTACGTAGTCAACACACATTGATGGAGACATACGTCCATCATGAGGTTATATTAATATGATTGGGTGGTAGTTGCCTTCTGATTGGTGACCACTTCCGGCCTTGCGGTAACCAAGGAAGCGCGTCCGTGACACCTACACCGTGGCTGTCTTTCTCTTTTGTATAATATATGTCACTTTCGGTTTCGGCGGTATTTGGATTGCATCTGTTTTCTACTATCTCCTTGAGGATGGCCATTTAATGAGACTGCCGGTACTGTTCTCACCAATGAGGCTCTCCACCTTGACAAAGCTTGCACCTCTCGCGAAACGCGCGTCGGTTGTGATCCTGAGCGTTCTTTGGGGACTGTACTCATATTCTGGGACTGCAGTTTGGGTCTTCTGTACTGGAAATACTATTTGGGAACTACCCAGTAACCACTTGCACTTTAGGTAAGATAGCGATATCCCATTATGTTTTTATATGCTGGCTGTTTGTAATGTGATATTGACACATGTTTTGTTCAATTGAATTCACTCATGTTATTGCAGCAACCATCGCCACCATGGCTTCTCCTTACCCCCGGTCGGAGAGACCATGATGACTTGATGTATCAATTACCCTACCCCAGTCCTTATCAGTAATACCTTTACTGTTTACAATTGTCCTGTGTGATTTAACCCATAGCCTGACAGTCATCATTTTGATAATTCCAGTATTTCACTTTTTGATTAATATCTGGGCTGTTAGCACTTCATTATACCTGGACTGTTGTATTTTGTGTCCCTTTTTGATATGGTAGTATACCTTTATTTTAATGTTTTCCTGTTGTGTATTGAGATATGTGTTGTTAATATGGTTAGGGGAAAGTTTACCCCCCTTTAAAAAAAAAATGCAGGTCTCCTTTCCCAGGATCATCATACGTACCAGACTCCGGGCGTCTGCATGGCTTTCAGGTTCTCCTGCGATCCTCGGCTGATGCTCCCAGCAGGTATGCGCCACGCATACATACATACACACACACACGCACACACACGCATGCTCACACACACACACACACACACACATACACCTCTACAACATGCACAGTTACTCTTACATACACAGCTCTACTGCACAGTTACACTTGCACAGCTCTGCTATGTGCATGCATATACACTCATACACAGATGTACTGCACAGTTACACTTACATGCATAGCTCTGCTACGTGCGTACACACATAGCTCTACTGCATAGTTACATAGTCATAGCAGGATGATGTTACCTCTGACAGTGACACCATCAGTATAAATCAGTGTTCTGCAAAGAATGATTTGTCTGATCTCACATGACTAAGCAGGATAATTTTTCGACTCTTTTTTTTTTTATAATAAAAGAAGTACAAAAAACATGAAAAGTCTGTTAGTGTTTTTTGTTATTGAATAAGCTGTTGGCCACTACCAGTTACCATCTCTTTCTATGGTAAGATCTCTTTGACATTACTAAGACTATGTTTGTGTTAAATTGCTTGAAAGATGTGGATAGAGTTATAGGAGACCTCAGAATTTTACACACAACTGTTTTGGGCAACTGGAGGCTTTGCAATATTGTTATTCACAGTGAATCAATTTACAGAATCAAATTTTTGGGAAAAATATGATGACCCTGGCAAGTTTGAATTTCAAAAGGTTTGATCATCTTTAATGTGAATCCATTCTACTACCAACTGTAGTCTATAAAGATTGCATGGCTGTTTGTTATTTTATGCCTGTGTTGGGATATCCACCTATTTTTGCAGTATAGTTTACATTATATAGCAACAATATGTTTTAAAGTACCGTGTTTTTCAGAATATAAGACACACTTTCCCTTCCAAAATTTAAAGGCCTTAAGGAAAATGGCACCCGGAGCTGGTGTGTGCGCAGATAAGATCTCGTTTTGTCATTAAGCTGATAGCTGTCAGTTTATGGATGCTCTCCTACCTCAGCGCCCACAGCGAGCATCCGTGATACCAGCCGCATTGTCCTACTCCACCACCGCGCCTGCCTCCTGTGACCCCGTTCCACCACCTCTGTCGCCCCTTTCCCCTCCGGTAAAATACGAATTATAAAACAGACAAAATATTTTTTCCCCTTTTTTTCTCTAAATTTGGGGTGAGTCTTATAATCCAGTGCGTCTTATAAAATGAAAAAAGAACGGTATATCACAGAGAAATTATTTCATGATATAAGTCTACTGTATGTGTTTTTGGAATTTGGAAACTTAAATAGCTGGAGTTTTAAGGCAGCTTTACCACCATGGTATTTTACATGCCAATCTTTCGTTCTACTTAACAATGTGAGCTGGATCTGCAGTGCCGCATTACTGATTCTCAGTAATATTTGTCTCCTTAATCAATAGGGAACACTGTTAGCCTTAACCCTCATCCTGCCCTTGAAAATAACTTAAGTGCTGAATAGATCATTGCGTTTTCTATGCTTTATTCATAATCACAAGGCACAGGATTCCTTCCAACTACATTCACCAGAGCTTGGATGTCTGATGTGTGCTCCAAGACACAGGCTGCTTGCCATCTGTATCTTCCCTTTAAGCTGTTGAAACTAAAGGACGTATTTTACTGAAAAAATTTGGAAAGTGAAGCCATAAACATTCACAAAAGAAAATGACTTTCCTGTGCACTGTGGAGGAATGTGACATGTGGATACGAGGGTGTTTTCATGTGGATCAGTAAAATGGGAATTACAGTGTCTAACATTTGGACATTATAGTATAGGGAAATGAATGAAACATTTGTTTTTTGCTGAAATGGCAGAGATTGTACAGGTCAAAAGTACAAAGTTATGGCATTTATTGTTAAAATAATTGGTTAACATTTGCTTCACTACTACAGACCTTGGATAAATGGACAAACATGTGCCTCATTTCCCAAAAATGTAATCGAAGACATCTGATAAAAATTAAAGCTGTTTTTAGCTCTTTATCCCATGATTGAAATAATTTTACTTATTTTGTATTTGTATTTTGTGTGTTGTAGCTAAACGGTCACTCTTAGTTGATTAGCAAGGCAGTGGTCATCTAAAGGGGGCTTTACACGCTACGATATCGTTAATGTTTTATAATCGGGGTCACATTGTTAGTGATGCACATCCGGCGTCATTAACGATATCGCAACGTGTGATACTTACCAGCGACCTTAAGCGACCTCAAAAATGGTTAAAATCGTTCACCATGGAGAGGTCGTCCCAAAAACAAAAATCGGTAATGGTTGATTATCGATGTGGTTCGTCGCTCCTGCAGCAGCACACATCTCTGTGTGTGACACTGCAGGAGCGAGGAACGTCTCCTTACCTGCCGCCAGCCACAATGTGGAAGGAAGAAGGTGGGCGGGATGTTACGTCCCACCCATCTCCGCCCCTCCGCTTTGATTGGCCGGCCACTTAGTGACGTCGCGGTGACGTCGCTGTGATGCCGAACATCCCTCCCCCTTGAGGGAGGGATTGTTCGGCAGTCACAGCGACGACGACGACCAGGTAAGTGCGTGTGACGCTGCCGTAGCGATAATGTTCGCTGCGGCAGCGATCACACAATATCGCATCCACGACGGGGGCGGGTGCTTACAAGCTCGATATCACTAGCAATTGCTAGCGATATTGTAGCGTGTAAAGCCCGCTTAAGAGTATGTCCACACTCTGCAGTTTAACGTTCAACACAAGACTGCACCCTGTGACCACAAAAATGCAGCCTGTCACCCAAAAACATATCAAAAAAAGCATGTGTTTTCCATGCGTTTTTGATAATGCAGTTTATTTTTAATTCAATGGGTAAAAAACGCAAGGAAAAACACAAAAATATTTGAGATGCTGCAGTTTTGTGGTCACCACAAAACTGCAGCCATAAAAAAAGCAATGTGTGCACGGCAAAACTGAAATCTCATAGACTTTTCTGGGGAAGAAAATGCATGCAGTGCACCGCAAAAAATGCAGCGTGCCCATGGGGCCTTAGAGATTTGTCTGGTGTTGTTATCATGTTGGAATCCTACCCTGTGGCTTTGTTTCCAAAGAGAGAGGATCATGCTCTTTTTCAGTATGTCACAGTACATGTTGGCATTCATGGATCCCTCAAATAACTGTAGCTCCCCACAGTCGGCAGCACTCATGCAGCCCCAAACCATGACACTCCCACCACCATGTTTTACTGTAGGCAGGACACACTTGTCTATGTGCTCCTCATTTGGTTGTCACCACACACTTGACACCATCTGAACCAAATAAGTTTATCTTGGTCTCATCAGACCACAGGACATGGTTCTAGTAATCCATTGTCCTTAGTATGCTTGTCTTCAGCAAACTGTGGGCTTTCCTATGCATCATCTTTAGAAAAGGCTTCCTTCTGGGATGACAATCATGCAACCAATTTGATGCAGTGTGTGGCATATTGTCTAACCATTAACAAGTGGACCTCCATCCGTGTAACCTCTACAGCAATGGTGGCAGCACTCTACAACATCTGTTATGAAAAGACAATCTCTGGATATGACACTGAGCACAAGCACTCAACTTATTTATTCGACCATGGTGAGGCCTGTTCTGAGTGGAACCTGTCTTGTTAAACTGCTGTATAGTCTTGGCCACAGTACTGCAGCTCACTTTCAGGGAGTGAACAACCTTCTTATGGTCTAGGCCATCTTTATGTAGGGCAACAATTCTATTTTTCAGATCCTCAGAGAATTCTTTGCGATGCCATGTTGAATTTCCAGTGACCAGTATGAGAGAGTGTGTGAGTGATAACACCAAATGTAACACACCTGATCCCCATTCACACCTGAGACCTTGTAACATTAATAAGTCCCATGACACACGAGAGGGAAAATGGTTATTTGGGAACAATTTGACCATTTTCACTTATGGGTGTACTCACATTTTTTACAGCGGTTTAGACATTAATGGTTGTGTGTTGAGTTATTTAGAGGGCACAAAATTTACACTGTTATACAAGCTGCACACTGACTACATTACATTGAATCAAAGTAACATATCTACAGTCATGTCCCACGAAAAGATAAAATATTTACAAAAATGTGAGGAGTGTACTCAATTTTGTTATATAGTGTATGTCTGTGGTTGTTGACCTGCTACAGAATAAATTTTGAGCCAGTACACCTCCATGATGGTATTGCTCCTCCCTTCCTGTATTTTGAAGCATTGAGGACACCATTAATCATGACCAAATCCCCAATCCTCACCAATCCATTTTTTGAAATGCACCTCCAACGTGCTTTACTATTGCCTTCAGGCACTCATTATTGTACTGATCTCCAGCCGTCTGGAGAACAAACTCTTTTTGGTTACAGGCAAATGTGACGCCCCGGACTAGTCGGGTCATCCCAGGTAGTCACACACAACACCACACCCCCTCCCGGTTAGGTGACATCAGTCAAACTAAAAACATTGATGTCCACACCAGGGGGGGGGCGGAGCCAAGTGGTTGGCTCCGCCCACCGAGGAGTTCACAGGCCTGGAGGCAGGAAAACACACAGTCTAGAACACACTAGTTCAAGTGCAAGTCAAGAGCAGTCAAGTTCACGGGCAGTCCTGTGTCCAGGCTGCCAAGAGACTACCAGGTGGCTGGGTCGGGGCCCAGTCACCATTGGCAAGGAGGCAGATGGTGGTGGCCGCCTGCAGGAGACCGGGAAGACTACCGGTGGAACTGTAAGGGACCGGGACAGGGTAGTGGCCTGCCGGAACCGAATCGGGGAGCCAACTGGATACCGGAGCACCAGGCAGGGCACTCAGACCCAGTACAAAGCCCTGAACCGACAGGGCTGAGTCGAATCAACTGATTGCGGACTGGACCTTAGGACCTATCCCACACAAGTCCCGTTAGAAGACAACAGCCCAACCATACAGGGTAAAGCCACCGCCAAGGCATATAGACCCAAAGGGCCAGCGTCTGCGGGCAAACGGGCTCCTACGGCATATGCAAGTTGGGGAGCGGACTACCAGTGTCTAGGCATAGGAGTCAAACAGTTACACACAGAGGTGCAGGAGAAAGGCGGAAACCACCAACCTATTCTGGGAGAAGCTGCAGCCGGCTGCGGGCCCTGTGTCAGAATGAGTACACCAGTGCCATCAGGCAACGCACCGCACTGCACCACAACACTTCACCCTGCACCCCGGCCCTCGCCTACCGGGCCCCGGGACCAACACCCCCTACCCACAGAGGGGTTAACACCTAGCTGCATCATTACACCGCTCCCGGGAGCCCCCATACATTCACCGCAGCGGTGGTGTCTACAATCACCCCAACCCGTGGGTGGCGTCACGAACTATCATCCCAAACCAAACCACCGTGGCCCCGGCCGTGGGACTCCTCATCTAAATCCCCGCATGTAGCACCAACTCCCTTGCAGAGCAACGTGACCCCCGGGTCCGTGAGAGGCTCGAGCCACCACCCGCAGTACGAGCACAGATCTGAGCGGCTCGGCGGCCGCAGCCGAGCCCGCGGGGCGGTACACAAATATTTAATGTTTTTTACTTATTAGCACCTAATCTCATTTTTCAACACCACAGTTACAATGTTTTCTGGCATGGTTGAGTCGCTTGATCTTGGTTGCTTATCAAAGATATGGCTACTTGGCTGCAGTTCTTCCATAAAGACCATTTATGGCCGCACTTCTCCTAACTGTCGATGGCTGTAGCTGGGACTCATTAGTTGGTGCTAGTTATGAGCTGTTGACACTGGTGGACTTCTTCCAAATTTCAAAGGGAAGTAAGCCTATATATCCAATATATATATATATATATATATATATATATATATATATATATATATACAGTTAGGTCCAGAAATATTTGGACAGTGACACAATTTTCGCGAGTTGGGCTCTGCATGCCAACACATTGGATTTGAAATGAAACCTCTACAACAGAATTCAAGTGCAGATTGTAACGTTTAATTTGAAGGTTTGAACAAAAATATCTGATAGAAATTGTAGAAATTGTACACATTTCTTTACAAACACTCCACATTTTAGGAGGTCAAAAGTAATTGGACAAATAAACCAAACCCAAACAAAATATTTTTATTTTCAATATTTTGTTGCGAATCCTTTGGAGGCAATCACTGCCTTAAGTCTGGAACCCATGGACATCACCAAACGCTGGGTTTCCTCCTTCCTAATGCTTTGCCAGGCCTTTACAACCGCAGCCTTCAGGTCTTGCTTGTTTGTGGGTCTTTCCGTCTTAAGTCTGGATTTGAGCAAGTGAAATGCATGCTCAATTGGGTTAAGATCTGGTGATTGACTTGGCCATTGCAGAATGTTCCACTTTTTTGCACTCATGAACTCCTGGGTAGCTTTGGCTGTATGCTTGGGGTCATTGTCCATCTGTACTATGAAGCGCCGTCCGATCAACTTTGCGGCATTTGGCTGAATCTGGGCTGAAAGTATATCCCTGTACACTTCAGAATTCATCCGGCTACTCTTGTCTGCTGTTATGTCATCAATAAACACAAGTGACCCAGTGCCATTGAAAGCCATGCATGCCCATGCCATCACGTTGCCTCCACCATGTTTTACAGAGGATGTGGTGTGCCTTGGATCATGTGCCGTTCCCTTTCTTCTCCAAACTTTTTTCTTCCCATCATTCTGGTACAGGTTGATCTTTGTCTCATCCTGTCCATAGAATACTTTTCCAAAACTGAGCTGGCTTCATGAGGTGTTTTTCAGCAAATTTAACTCTGGCCTGTCTATTTTTGGAATTGATGAATGGTTTGCATCTAGATGTGAACCCTTTGTATTTACTTTCATGGAGTCTTCTCTTTACAGTTGACTTAGAGACAGATACACCTACTTCACTGAGAGTGTTCTGGACTTCAGTTGATGTTGTGAACGGGTTCTTCTTCACCAAAGAAAGTATGCGGCGATCATCCACCACTGTTGTCATCCGTGGACGCCCAGGCCTTTTTGAGTTCCCAAGCTCACCAGTCAATTCCTTTTTTCTCAGAATGTACCCGACTGTTGATTTTGCTACTCCAAGCATGTCTGCTATCTCTCAGATGGATTTTTTCTTTTTTTTCAGCCTCAGGATGTTCTGCTTCACCTCAATTGAGAGTACTTTAGACCGCATGTTGTCTGGTCACAGCAACAGCTTCCAAATGCAAAACCACACACCTGTAATCAACCCCAGACCTTTTAACTACTTCATTGATTACAGGTTTACGAGGGAGATGCCTTCAGAGTTCATTGCAGCCCTTAGAGTCCCTTGTCCAATTACTTTTGGTCCCTTGAAAAAGAGGAGGCTATGCATTACAGAGCTATGATTCCTAAACTCTTTCTCCGATTTGGATGTGAAAACTCTCATATTGCAGCTGGGAGTGTGCACTTTCAGCCCATATTATATATATAATTGTATTTCTGAACATGTTTTTGTAAACCGCTAAAATAACAAAACTTGTGTCACTGTCCAAATATTTCTGGACCTAACTGTATACATATATTGTATATATATATGTACAGTGTGAGGTAGCACAGGGATGGATGCTACACCTCACCGGCTGTCATGCCCGCCGATTCTCCACCATATGTGAGGTAGCACGGTCGGCTGCGCAGCAGAAGACACGGGATCAAGGCATTAAGGTTCACAGCACACGGTTTTAATGTCCAAAACAAAAGTCCACAACAATATACATGTGCCTCTCCAGCAGAGAGCTCAGGAAGTTCTGCTCACTCCCTCACACCCGGCACACCTGCTCTCGTTCCTGTTTCCATTTAACCCTTACTTCAGCCTGTAGGGAAACAGCATTAACCCTGGAGTGGATTTACTTTCTATCATGGAGGGAGCACAGCCGGGGCGAGACATACCGGCCGTCATAGATAACCCCGGTCACAGTCTCACAACAGTATATACAGTTAGGTCCAGAAATATTTGGACAGTGACACAAGTTTTGTTATTTTAGCTGTTTACAAAAACATGTTCAGAAATACAATTATATATATAATATGGGCTGAAAGTGCACACTCCCAGCTGCAATATGAGAGTTTTCACATCCAAATCGGAGAAAGGGTTTAGGAATCATAGCTCTGTAATGCATAGCCTCCTCTTTTTCAAGGGACCAAAAGTAATTGGACAAGGGACTCTAAGGGCTGCAATTAACTCTGAAGGCATCTCCCTCTTTAACCTGTAATCAATGAAGTAGTTAAAAGGTCTGGGGTTGATTACAGGTGTGTGGTTTTGCATTTGGAAGCTGTTGCTGTGACCAGACAACATGCGGTCTAAGGAACTCTCAATTGAGGTGAAGCAGAACATCCTGAGGCTGAAAAAAAAGAAAAAATCCATCAGAGAGATAGCAGACATGCTTGGAGTAGCAAAATCAACAGTCGGGTACATTCTGAGAAAAAAGGAATTGACTGGTGAGCTTGGGAACTCAAAAAGGCCTGGGCGTCCACGGATGACAACAGTGGTGGATGATCGCCGCATACTTTCTTTGGTGAAGAAGAACCCGTTCACAACATCAACTGAAGTCCAGAACACTCTCAGTGAAGTAGGTGTATCTGTCTCTAAGTCAACAGTAAAGAGAAGACTCCATGAAAGTAAATACAAAGGGTTCACATCTAGATGCAAACCATTCATCAATTCCAAAAATAGACAGGCCAGAGTTAAATTTGCTGAAAAACACCTCATGAAGCCAGCTCAGTTCTGGAAAAGTATTCTATGGACAGATGAGACAAAGATCAACCTGTACCAGAATGATGGGAAGAAAAAAGTTTGGAGAAGAAAGGGAACGGCACATGATCCAAGGCACACCACATCCTCTGTAAAACATGGTGGAGGCAACGTGATGGCATGGGCATGCATGGCTTTCAATGGCACTGGGTCACTTGTGTTTATTGATGACATAACAGCAGACAAGAGTAGCCGGATGAATTCTGAAGTGTACCGGGATATACTTTCAGCCCAGATTCAGCCAAATGCCGCAAAGTTGATCGGACGGCGCTTCATAGTACAGATGGACAATGACCCCAAGCATACAGCCAAAGCTACCCAGGAGTTCATGAGTGCAAAAAAGTGGAACATTCTGGCCAAGTCAATCACCAGATCTTAACCCAATTGAGCATGCATTTCACTTGCTCAAATCCAGACTTAAGACGGAAAGACCCACAAACAAGCAAGACCTGAAGGCTGCGGCTGTAAAGGCCTGGCAAAGCATTAAAAAGGAGGAAACCCAGCGTTTGGTGATGTCCATGGGTTCCAGACTTAAGGCAGTGATTGCCTCCAAAGGATTCGCAACAAAATATTGAAAATAAAAATATTTTGTTTGGGTTTGGTTTATTTGTCCAATTACTTTTGACCTCCTAAAATGTGGAGTGTTTGTAAAGAAATGTGTACAATTCCTACAATTTCTATCAGATATTTTTGTTCAAACCTTCAAATTAAACGTTACAATCTGCACTTGAATTCTGTTGTAGAGGTTTCATTTCAAATCCAATGTGGTGGCATGCAGAGCCCAACTCGCGAGAATTGTGTCACTGTCCAAATATTTCTGGACCTAACTGTATGTGTGTTGTACATATATGTATATATATGTGTGTTGTGTATATATATGCATATGTATATGTATATATATATATATATACATATATATATATGTATATATACACTGTATATATATACAGTCAGGGCCAGAAATATTTGGACAGTGACACAAGTTTTGTTATTTTAGCTGTACAGTCATATGAAAACGTTTGGGCATCTTTTTTCTTTATAACAATTTGGGTTTTTGCAACAGCTATTTCAGTTTCATATATCTAATAACTGATGGACTGAGTAATATTTCTGGATTGAAATGAGGTTTATTGTACTAACAGAAAATGTGCAATCCGCATTTAAACAAAATTTGACCGTTGCAGAAGTATGGGCACCTCAACATAAAAGTGACATTAATATTTGGTAGATCCTCCTTTTGCAAAAATAACAGCCTCTAGTCACTTCCTGTAACTTTTAATGAGTTCCTGGATCCTGGATGAAGGTATATTTGACCATTCCTGTTTACAAAACAATTCCAGTTCAGTTAAGTTTGATGGTCGCCGAGCATGGACAGCACACTTCAAATCATCCCACAGATGTTCAATGATATTCAGGTCTGGGGACTGGGATGGCCATTCCAGAACATTGTAATTGTTCCTCTGCATGAATGCCTGAGTAGATTTGGAGCGGTGTTTTGGATCATTGCCTTGCTGAAATATCCATCCCCTGCGTAACTTCAACTTCGTCACTGATTCTTGCACATTATTGTCAAGAATCTGCTGATACTGAGTTGAATCCATGCGACCCTCAACTTTAACAAGATTCCCGGTGCTGGCATTGGCCACACAGCCCCAAAGCATGATGGAACCTCCACCAAATTTTACTGTGGGTAGCAAGTGCTTTTCTTGGAATGCCGTGTTTTTTTGCCTCCATGAATAACGCCGTTTTGTATGCCCAAACAACTCAATCTTTGTTTCATCAGTCCACAGGACCTTCTTCCAAAATGTAACTGGCTTGTCCAAATGTGCTTTTGCATACCTCAGGCGACTCTGTTTGTGGCGTGCTTTCAGAAACGGCTTCTTTCGCATCACTCTCCCATACAGCTTCTCCTTGTGCAACGTGCGCTGTATTGTTCACCGATGCACATTGACACCATCTGCAGCAAGATGATGCTGCAGGTCTTTGGAGGTGGTCCGTGGATTGTCCTTGACTGTTCTCACCATTTTTATTCTCTGCCTTTCGGATATTTTTCTTGGCCTGCCACTTCTGGGCTTAACAAGAACTGTACCTGTGTTCTTCCATTTCCTTACTATGTTCCTCACAGTGGAAACTGACAGTTTAAATCTCTGAAACAATTTTTTGTATCCTTCTCCTTAACAACTATGTTGAATAATCTTTGTTTTCAGATCATTTGAGAGTTGTTTTGAGGAGCCCATGATGCCACTCTTCATAGGAGATTCAAATAGGAGAACAACTTGCAAGTGGCCACCTTAAATACCTTTTCTCATGATTGGATACACATGCCTATCAAGTTCAAAGCTCAATGAGGTTACAAAACCAATTTAGTGATTTAGTACGAGCCAGTAAAACGTAGTTAGGAGTGTTCAAATCAAGAAATTGATAAGGGTGCCCATACTTTTGCACAGGTCAAATTTTATTTAAATGCGGATTGCACATTTTCTGTTAGTACAATAAACCTCATTTCAATCCAGAAATATTACTCAGTCCATCAGTTATTAGATATATGAAACTGAAATAGATGTTGCAAAAACCCAAATTGTTATAAAGAAAAAAGGTTAATAAATTAATAAATTAATAGGGGTGCCCAAACTTTTTCATATGACTGTATATATATATATATATATATATATACACAGTCATATGAAAAAGTTTGTATATATGACATTTTTTCCACTGTTTGCACAAAAAATAACTTTTTTAAACATAATTTTGGTTGTCATATTTTGCAAGCTATAACTGTTTTTCTAATTTCTCAGTCCTTGTTTTTGGCATAGCATGCTTAGGTTTTATTGGTAGAATTGGTATAATTTCGGAATACTTACAACTTTGATTTACTTATTTTTATTTCATTTTTTTATTTCGTTATGAAGTGGGATGAAACAAACAGCAATTTTGCTTTATATTTTGGTGTTCACAATACAGAATAAATAATAAAATAATTTATGGTTCAGGTTATTATGGACTGGGAGATATCAAATGAGTGTCTTCTTTAGTGTGTTTAATTCAGGTTAATCCAATTTTTATTGGAAAAAATTTGGGGAGATTTAAATATGATCTTTACATTTCTTTTTTCAATATTCAATAATAGTCTCACATAGCGACTTGAACATGTGACCCTTTCCTTGCATAGGTAGTGTAATGCACAACTTACAGTAGGTGAGATAAATATTGAATACATCACCAAGTAAATATATTTCTAAAGGTGCTATTGACAGAAATTTCTCACCAGATTTCAGATTTCAGTAAAAACACATCCAATCCACACAGGCAAAGAAATCAAACCTTAGATGTCAATAAATTTAGTGATGTATAATAATGAGAATCGACACAGTGAAAATGTATTGAACACATGAACAAAGAGCAGTGCAAAACGCCATGGAAAGCAGAGTCCATCTTCTGTCCAGTTTCAGCTTCTGTCCAGTTTCAGCTTGTGTCCAGTTTCAGCTTCTGTCCAGTTTCAGCTTCTGTCCAGTTTCTGCTTTTGTGGTTTTTATCTGCCCCTAAAACACTGCTGAATTAAAATTTCAGATATTCAATTGCTCTCCACTATTCTTGGTGTTGTTCACACCATTATTATGTGACACCCTGGACTAGCTGGCTGACAATCCGATGTGCTCCCTTTTTTACGGACACGAACAACTTGAACAAAGGTAGATGATGGCCAAAAAAGGAAAATACTTGAATGGATCTCAAGTGGTCCAACAAGTGCCCTCTCCGCCACCGTAACTACCGCATCCAAAAAACACCAGTCCTCTGAGTTGTCAGCCCAATCACACTTGCTTTCTCCCAGCTCTGAGGTCTCCATCCGCCCTGCACAGTATGGTGGAACAGAGATGGCTGAGTCTGCAGAGCTGTTCAGTCACACTATAGCCTGGGAATCAGAGGTCTGCTCCCAAGCTACAGTGAGTACAGACCCGGAAATGGTCTGCAGTGATGCCCAGAACCTTTGTGACTCTGATTCAGGCCGTGAGGACCAAGTTTCTGAGCATAATGTTGACCCTTTTTCACAAACTGTAACACCTGTTGTTATAGACAATGAGGAACATACTGATGACGATGAGACGCAGATACCAGATTGGGATGACAAATTAAATATTCTGTCAGGGCAAGAAGAGGCTCGGTCTGAGGGTGAGGGGAGTGCAAACACAACAATTGATGAGGAAGTTCTAGATCCCACCTATTGTCAACCCACAGTCAGGCACTCGAGGAGGTCAACAGAGGCGGTGGAGGAGGATGCAACCGACGACGAAGTTACCTTGCGCCTTCCTGGACAGAGTCGGAGCACTGGTAGCACGTCTACAACTGCATCCACAGCCACCACTCTGCCTCTGAGCACTAGTCGGGGTGGATCAACAGGTCGCATGCCCTCTAAGCCTTGCCTAGCCTGGTCCTTTTTTGACATAGCAAAAGATCGCCCAAATTATGTGATCTGTAAAATTTGTCGTGATTCTGTTAGTAGAGGTCAAAACCTCAGCAGTTTGACAACTTCTCCCATGAATCGTCACATGAATAAATATCATATGTCCCAGTGGGAAGCTCACCGTGCTGCAATGCGGCCTAGCGGAGCGAACCATCCACCGCCTGCCCCTTCCAGTGCATCCGTGCACTCTTCATCTTCTAGGACTGTGGGGACAGCTGTCACACCTGGTTTTCCATGCACAACTTCCACCACTGTAACCGCAACAGGCAGTTTGCTTGGTAGGTCGTCAGTTGGTTTGGAAGGGGAAACAAGTGCGTGTGTACAGCTCTCTCAGTCATCTATAGCACCAACGTTGGATGAAGGCAACATCATGTCTACACCTGCACTTTCCTCACAAACCTGCATTTTTCCAGGGACACCCTACTCAACACCGTCTACACAGAGCAGCCAGATCTCTGTCCCTCAGATGTGGACAAATAAAAAGCCATTTCATGCGACCCATGACAAAGCTAAGAGGTTGACTCTATCCCTCTGCAAGCTCTTGGCTACCGAAATGCTGCCTTTCCGCCTGGTGGACACACAGGATTTTAGAGACCTTATGTCTGTCGCTGTGCCCCAGTACCAGATGCCCAGTCGCAACTACTTCTCTAAGAAAGGTGTGCCTGTGCTACACCAGCATGTCGCACACAACATCACCGCTTCCTTGAGAAACTCTGTGTGTCAACGGGTGCATTTCACCACCGATACTTGGACCAGTAAGCATGGACAGGGACGTTACATGTCGCTGACTGGGCACTGGGTAACTATGGTGATAGATGGTGAAGGGTCTGCTGCACAAGTCTTGCCGTCCCCACGACTTGTGTGTCAATCCTCTGTCTGTCCAAGTTCCGCCACTGCTTCTGCCTCCTCCACCTCGTCTGGGTCCTCCACCTCCGCCCCAAGCCTGCCTGGTCAGGCCACCAGCGTTCTAACTGCGTAGAAGGAATCACGCACCCCTCATTACTATGCTGGCAGCAGAGCGCAATGGCATCAGGCGGTCTTTAGCTTGAAATGTCTTGGAAATAAGAGTCACACAGCAGCTGAGTTGTGGGCAGCTCTGGAGACTGAGTTTAATAAATGGTTGTCTCCACTCAACCTGCAGCCTGGTAAGGCCGTGTGTGACAATGCTGCAAACCTGGGTGCGGCCCTTCTCCTGGGCAAGGTGACACCCGTGCCTTGTATGGCTCACGTGTTGAACCTTGTTGTCCAGCAATTTTTAATACACTATCCCGGCCTAGATGGCCTTCTGAACAGGGCCCGAAAACTGTCTGCTCACTTCCGCCGTTCAACCACCGCTGCTGAGCAACTTGCATCGCTCCAGAAGTCTTTCGGCCTGCCGGTTCATCGCCTGGAATGCGATGTGCCGACACGCTGGAATTCGACTCTCCACATGTTACAGCGACTGTGGCAGCACCGTCGAGCCCTGGTGCAATCCGTCATGACGTATAGCCTGGGCCAACGAGATGCAGAGGTGGGGCAGATCACCCTGATGGAGTGGTGTCAGATCAAGGACCTATGCACCCTTCTGCACAGTTTCGACATGGCGACGAATATGTTTAGCGCTGACAATGCCATTATCAGCATGACAATTTCAGTCATTTACATGCTGGAGCACACGTTAAACACTACAGGAGGATTCATATGCGCAAGAGACAACAACATCACCAAGGTCCAGACGTTCATCATCACCAACGTGGCAGGCATTGGACCATGTAGGGCAGGGATCAACAAGGGCGCATGGTAGCAGGCGAAATGTTGAGGAAGGTGCAGGAGAACATGAAGAAATGGAGGATGAACTGTCCATGGACATGGAAGACTCAGCGGTTGAGGGAGACCTTGGTCAAATTTCAGCTGAAAGAGGTTGGGGGGAGATGTCAGAGGAAGAAAGAACGGTTAGCACCTCTATGCCACAAACACAGCGTGGACTTAGTCTGCATGGCTGCGCAAGACACATGAGTGCCTTCTTGTTGCACTACCTCCAACATGACCCTCGTATATGCAGGAGTATCAGCAGAAGCTGTTACTCGATCTTAGCTCGGCTTTTCCACCAAACAACCGTGCAGGTGCAGGGAGTGAATCTCCCAGTTGTAACTTGACAAACATGGGAGACGGTCTCATCATCTTCAACAGTCTACCCGTACCAGTAGCACCGTATCTGGTGCTGGTAACAGCAATTTTATTAAATCTTTTCATAATTTTTTTAGACCCTCCTTTGCAAGGCCACCAGAGACAACAAGTCTGACACATAGTCAACGGCTGGAGAGGATGATACAGGAGTATCTCCAAATGAACATCGATGCCATTACTTTGCAAATGGAGCCTTGCTCATTTTGGGCTTGAAATCTTGAAAAATGGCCAGGGCTCTCCACTTACGCCTTGGAGATTTTGTCGTGTCCAGCTGCCAGCGTTGTCTCTGAACGTGTCTTCAGTGCTGCTGGGTGTGTGCTGACAGATAAGCGCATGCGTCTGTCCAGTGACAATGTTGACAGACTAACGTTCATCAAAATGAACAAGTCATGGATCCACAAGGAATTTACTACCCCTGTGTCATCCTGGGGAGAATAAATGCTTGTGGATTTGGAATGTGCTTGATGCAAATGTACCTCTGAAGTGTACAACTGGGGCACAACTGCTGCTACTGAAGGGGTGGGTGTCTGTGTGGCCCAATTTTTGGAAAAAAGGGAGACTCTTCTTGGAGTAACCCTTGCTGTGTTTTTTAAAAGGAGCCAAGATGAACAGAGCTGGGATCAGGAAAGACTTTGCTACCTACCCCGGTGTCATCCTGGGGATGGTTAAGGATGGCATATTTTTGAATGTGCTTGATGCAAATGTACCTGTGAAGTGTACAACTGGGGCACAAGTGCTGCCACTGAAGGGGTGGGTGTGTGTGGCCCAATTTTTGGAAAAAAGGGAGACTCTGCTTGGAGTAACCCTTGCTGTGCTTTTTAAAAGGAGCCAAGATGAACAGATCTGGGATCAGCAAAGACTTTGCTACCTACCCCGGGGTCATCCTGGGAACGGTTAAGTATGGCGTATTTTTGAATGTGCTTGATGCAAATCTAGCTGTGAAGTGTACAACTGGGGCACAAGTGCTGCCACTGAAGGGGTGGGTGGGTGGGTGTGTGTGTGGGTGTGGGTGGTTGTGTGTGTGGCCCAAATTTTGGAAAAAAGGGAGACTCCGCTTGGAGTAACCCTTGCTTGCTGTGTTTTTTAAAAGGAGCCAAGATGAACAGAGCTGGGATCAGGAAAGACTTAGCTACCTACCCCGGTGTCATCCTGGGGACGGTTAAGGATGGCGTATTTTTGAATGTGCTTGATGCAAATCTACCTGTGCAGTGTACAACTAGGGCACAAGTGCTGCCACTGATGGGGTGTCTGTGTGGCCCAATTTTTGGAAAAAAGGGAGACTCTTCTTGCAGTAATATAACCACACTTTCCACATTTTTTGCACTGGTATAATCAGGCTCGCATCCTATCAACCGATATCACCACTTATCCTTAAAAAGGAATATATGATGCCAAACTTTTTAAAAAAAAAAATACTTTATTTATTTTGAAAAGAATAAAAAACATATAAACAAACAACAACGGCACAGCAGGGTAGAGAGATACAACTGTGACTCCCACGGATTGGGGGAGGGGTGGGTGAAGATAAATCTCTCCAAATATGCATATAATACTTCAAAAAAGTCACTGGTCTGAATAAGCGTATAGCAATAGCCCAAAATATGTACATAACCATCATGTTTCACGTATGGCTAGCATGGAAGTGGTCAATAGTACCCTGTGTGAGCACTCCGATTGTCACTATCAACAATTTAACAAAAGTATCCACTAAATTCCATGGACCTTTTTGTTACGGTAATAATTCACAATAACGTATGACAATCAGTCTGCTCCCTAACAGGGAACTCGGCCTCATGCAGCCAAATGGGCCCGTCCTATAGTTGCTGCTAGGGAATTCTCCTATGGTCCTCCAATACCCTGCGGGTAGTTACCTTACCTCCAAGTCACAGGAGGGAGCTTTTTTTCCCATAAACCCCCAAATATTCCACAAGTGAGGTATGCTCCTTAGTAGCCTCAATATTCTCTCACTCCCAGACTCAAGAGGCACGTGTACCCCCAATAGGGCAAAAGACGCCACAGGGAAGTCCCACACCAGGAATCAATCAATGACATAATTGGCAACAAGACATTTATAATATACTTGCTGAAAAGGAAGTTTCCAATATTAATAATAATTCAGCACTCTGTGGGTGGCTGCTACATCCGTAGGTCCCAGGGAGGAATCTCTAATCAAGTACTCATCCCCCTGATTTAACATGCGTAGGGTATGCACCTTAATGGTATCCACCCCCTCTCACTATCTGAGTACTGAGATCATAGGGCATATAGCCCCCAATATCTCATGCCTAGGACCCACCAGTCAAGCACGTCACCCACAGAAGCATTTCACAGCAAAATTCAGCCCATAAAGTCATGAGTGGTACAAAATTATACAGCAATATACAGACCTGACCAGAGTGATATCGAATCCCACCCACCACACCTCAACGCGTTTCACCGCCTAGGGCTTCGTCAGGAGGCAGGTACATATATTGTGTGGTTAACCCCCTTTATATATCCATCTGAGGTCATGTGCATGTGGTGCATAATTGCGTTTTAGGTTCCATGTTCGTATCGGCGCGGCATAGTTCCGGCCGGAGGATTCACCAGAAGTTACCTCACTCTATTTCCGGCCGGTATTTTTTTTTAAAAAAAGTTTGGCATCATATATTCCTTTTTAAGGATAAGTGGTGATATCGGTTGATAGGATGCGAACCTGATTATACCAGTGCAAAAAATGTGGAAAGTGTGGTTATATTACTGCAAGAAGAGTCTCCCTTTTTTCCAAAAATTGGGCCACACAGACACCCCATCAGTGGCAGCACTTGTGCCCTAGTTGTACACTGCACAGGTAGATTTGCAGTGTACAACTAGGGCACAAGTATCTCTCTACCCTGCTGTGCCGTTGTTGTTTGTTTATATGTTTTTTATTCTTTTCAAAATAAATAAAGTATTTTTTTTAAAAAAAGTTTGGCATCATATATTCCTTTTTAAGCCACTGATGGGGTGGGTGTCTGTGTGGCCCAATTTTTGGAAAAAAGGGAGGCTCCGCTTGGAGTAACCCTTGCTTGCTGTGTTTTTTAAAATGATCCAAGATTAACAGATCTGGGATCAGCAAAGACTTTGCCACCTACCCCGGTGTCATCCTGGGGACGGTGAAGGATGGCGTATTTTTGAATGTGCTTGATGCAAATCTACTTGTGAAGCGTACAACTAGGGCACAAGTGCTGCCACTGATGGGGTGTCTGTGTGGCCCAATTTTTGGAAAAAAGGGAGACTCTTCTTGGAGTAACCCTTGCTTGCTGTGTTTTTTAAAAGGAGCCAAGATGAACAGAGCTGGGATCAGGAAAGACTTTGCTACCTACCCCGGTGTCATCCTAGGGACGGTTAAGGATGGCGTATTTTTGAATGTGCTTGATGCAAATGTACCTGTGAAGTGTACAACTGGGGCACAAGTGCTGCCACTGAAGGGGTGGGTGTGTGTGTGGCCCAATTTTTGGAAAAAAGGGAGACTCCGCTTGGAGTAACCCTTGCTTGCTGTGTTTTTTAAAATGATCCAAGATGAACAGATCTGGGATCAGCAAAGACTTTGCCACCTACCCCGGTGCCATCCTGGGGACGGTGAAGGATGATGTATTTTTGAATGTGCTTGATGCAAATCTACCTGTGAAGTGTACAACTAGGGCACAAGTGCTGCCACTGATGGGGTGTGTGTGTGGCCCAATTTTTGGAAAAAAGGGAGACTCCGCTTGGAGTCACCTTGCGGTGTTTTACATGATTTTAGAAGGGCGTGCCATGCCTATATCTATGTCTCCTCCTCTTTTTCCTTGTCCAGCTTTTTTGTTTTCGCATGAGTATATGTCCTTGTCACTTTCCCATGTGTTTGTGTTGTGTTGTGAGTTGTTTGTCACCTTTTGGACACCTTTGAGGGTGTTTTCTAGGTGTTTTTATGTGTTTGTGATTGCCTCCCATTGTTTCCTATGCGGTTCGAGCGGTTCGCCAAACCGGTTCGCTGAACCGAACTTGAAAGGGACCTCTGTTCGGTGAACCGAACTGGAGCCGAACCACGGCCGGTTCGCTCATCTCTAGTCCTCACAGGCGGACGGGACGGGATCCGCTGCCGGTGTCGGGGGCGCAGCGGCAACCGGCACGGGTGGTGAGGGAAGCAACATGGAGGTCAGGGGCAGACTGGGTCCCTCAGCTGCAGCGGCCGGTCGCTCGTGGACATAGGGGCGTGGGTCGGTTACCCGCTCTCCAAAGTTTGCCTCCACTTCTCGCACCTGACGGCCGCGGCTATCTCCTCCATCTCGGCCACCCATCGTTCCATTAGGAACTGCACCTGGGCTTGTAAGCGGCAACACATCAGGGTCCTCCGGGCTTCCACCCACGCCGCTGTTCCAGGCGTGGGCTCCGGGAATTCTGGCTTGCCTGACGGGGCGGACATGATGCACTGTCGGGGTCCAGGAACCAGACGGGTGGCAGAGTCCTGGAGTCCCTGTCCTTTATCCACTCGGTCACATGAGGCAGGATCTTCACCCGCCCCCCCCTTGGCCTTTTTGGGGCACTCTGCTCTCTTTCTGCACCGCTCTGCTCTCAGGGGGCGGGGCTTCACTTTCGCACACTTTTGCTTGAAGAAGATGGCTTGCGTGGGAAACTTCGCGCCACTGGACAGTGACAAGATTGCGGATTCTGAAATTTTGCAATGGGGACTCCGCTGATGATAACTTCAAGGCGCACTTCCACAGGTAAGTGAATGGGTTCAATCCTGTTCGTGACGCCAGAAGAGTCGATGTGTACCGCCCCGGGGCTCGGCTCCATGCTCGTCGGTGGGTGGCTCGAGCTCCTCGCGGATCCGGGGGTCACGTTGCTCTAAAAGGGGGGGTTGGCGCTACACGTAGGGACTTCGGTGGGGAGGTCCACGGCCGGAGCCGCGGTTGTTTCTAGGGGATTTGAGTTCGTGATGCCACCCACGGGTTGTGGTGAATGGATGGACACCACCGCTGCCGTTGACTAGGCTCCCGGGGACGGTGTTGCGTAGCTTGATATTGACCTCTCCGTGGGTAGGGGGGATGATGGTCCCGGGGACCCCGGGGAGGTGCTGAGGCGGGGGATTGGATGCGTGCTGGAGTGTCGGTGCGGCTCGGTGCGAGGCCCGAAGGCACTGTTGTACTCACTATTACAAACACGCTGGAGTCTCTGGTAAACCAAACAAGATGGTGGATGGTGCCCACAGCCAGCTGCGCTTTTCCCCTTTGTAGGTTGGTGGTTTCCGCCTTTCTCCTGCACCTCACTTTTGAGAAATGATGACTCCTATGCCTGAGCAATGGTAGTCCGCTCCGCAGCCTGGTGTGTGTCAGTAGAGCCCCTTTTGCCCGCAGACGCTGGCCCGTCGGGTCTCTATGCCTAGGCAGTGGCTTTCTACCCCTATGGTTGGGCTGTTGTCTTCAGTCGAGTCTTAGGTGGGAAAGGGCGTAAAGTCCAGTCCTCAATCAGTTGATTTGACTCAGCCCGGTTGTTTCTGGGCCTTGTACTGGGTCTGAGTACCCCTCCTGGTGCTCCGGTTTCCAATCAGTTCCCCGGTTCGGTACTGGCGGGCCACCACACATCCCCGGTCCTTACGGTTCCACCGGCTGTAATCCCAGCTCCTGCAGACGGCCACCACCATCTGCCTCCTTGCCAGAGGTGACTGGGCTCCAACCCAGACACCTGGTGTTAGACTATAGCAGACCTGGGCACAGGTCTGCACTTGAACTCCACTCCACTCTCAAGACTAATCTTCACTGTGCTCACTCTCTGCTCCCCACGGGGAACTACACTGTTTTTCCTGCCTCAGGTCCTGTACCCTCCTCGGTGGGCGGGGCCAACTGCCTGGCTCCGCCCCCTAGTGTGAACATCAAACCCTGAGGTAGGTGACAAGGTTTTATAGGTTGGCTGCTGTCACCTTATTAAGGGGGGGTGTTTGTGTAAGGGCCTACCTGTGACAACCTGGCTAGTCCAGGGAGTCACAGATGTAACCGATGCGTTGCATATAGTGGCACAACTGATGTGACGGATCCTGCAAAACAACGGAATCCGTTATAGCTTTTTTTTTCAGCAATATACTCAACTGAGCATGCGCAGTTCTGTAAAGATGGATCCATCACAGGAATCCGTCAAATGATGGATTCCGACGGATTCCGCTACTATAGGCTTTCATTATAAAAATGACGCTAACGGAATCCAGAAAATTGCGTTTTTTTTACACTCTGGGATGCGCAGAAAAACCCTACATGCTGCGTTCTTTCCGCCCGGCGGATGTAATGCAGGGCCATCAGTCGCAATGCATCTTCCATACAAGTCTATGGGAAGACGTTAACGGATTCCGCTGTTTTCCAAAATGGCGGATTGCGACTGAAAGAAAAAAGCGCAAGTGTGTGTGCAGCCCCGTGCCCCGTTACCTTCAGGGTGCCTCAGGGTCTTCAGGGACTCCACGTACGGGATTCTTCTAGTCACAGGTAGGTTGACTTCTATGGGATTCGTGACGCCACTCTCGGTATTGCGGTCAGGGTGACCGCCACTGCAGTTTAAGGGGCACCTGGGGCTGATGAAAGGCGCAGTTAGATGTGATAGCCTCCTGAGAGTGAGGCTGGCCCCAGTGCCCGGTGTAGGTGCGTGGAATCACAGGTCGCAGAAGAACTCACACGCACAGAAGGTATGTTTTTCAGGGGTTTTACTCACTTCAGGTGGCAGGGGTGAGTTAACCCGGGCGATGCTGTGATGTTCCAAGGTAGGAACCAGGCTCCTTTAGGCTGGCTTAGGGGGTGGCTACTGACTCGCCTTCCTAGCACTCTTGTTTTTCTGGTGACCCAGACTTGTAGTCCTACGAGGTCACCCAGGGAAGTTGCTTCTACCTGTTCTCCCTTTTCGGCCTGTTTGCTTGTAGCCTGGACCAGGAAACTCCGGCTGCTTGCCTCTCGTCACCTATGGGCCCTGTCGTTGCTATGTGGCTGCGGACTCTGTGTTTTGGTTGACAAAGGGCATGAAGTGCCCTGACCTGCAGGTTGAGAAGGCCAACTGAATGGGCCCCTGCTCTGGGGACCTGTAACCCCGTGCGGGCCTGGTTCACCTGGCTGTACCCGTACTCAGCCACACCTTTGCGCTCCGGCCTCGGGTGGTTTTCGGGCGGCACTACCAAGTGACCGTTCTCCTCCACCAGCAACCACTGCACCTGAAGTGTCCGACTAGTGACAGCCTCCAGGTTCTTCCTCTGCGACTGCTCTCCCTGAGCTTCAATGACTGACTGGCTCACTACTCCCTTCCCTCTGTGCCTGCCTCTGCAACTCTAGAAACCAGCCTCTCTACCACACTCCTTGAGTGGAGATGGAGGCCACGCCCCCTCCTGGATTCCCCGGGGGTCCCTTCAAAGGTCAACGTGGGAGACCTGGTTACTATCTGCCTGTGTGTCCACACCCCGGTCAGCCTTCTGGATTACCTGTGTTGTACTGCCCCCACGCATGGTTGCAATACTCAGTGGTGCCTGACCAGGTCAGGGGCGCCACATGTGAAACTAGCCTAAGCTGACAGGTTCACTTTAAATGAAGACCCTGCTTTTATTCTCAGCCAGTTCTAAAGTAGGTCACATATTAGATATACTTCCATGATCACATCACAGGAATGATAAAAAAAATACTTTCATAGCCGGAACCAACTATTTCCTTTATGGAAAAACAATGCCTGAGTTTTTTACTTGGATACATGTAAGCCCTTTTCCTGAATATGTGACTGTTTTCAGTAATGGAAGTTTTCAGGAAATTGCTAACAACATACTCTACATAGAGTACACAGAAAAGTTTCTTGAAGAATAATGTAACGCCTTCATTGGATGTAATGTACTGAGATGAATAAAAATGTTTTTTTTTGGTTTTTTTTACTAAGTAAATTATATAAACACGTTGTAACCTTTGAAGACTTGTCTGCTTCCCCCTCTATCTCTACTATAAAATATATATGGTAAACTAGCCAAAAGTAGGGGCCACATGGATACAAAAATGGGGGAGATTTATTGTTGTCATCACATTCTCATTATTGACCAGATAGACAAACGTTTCAGACGATTTATCAGAGGGCTGCAAAATATTAGCGGAAAGCATGCCAGGTAGGAGATGGCATAAGAAATAGAGATGTCTAACAAAACACATCCACCATAGTGACAAATTTAGCATAATTTCTACTCATCTATTCCAGTTTTTTTCCTCAAAGTATTAACTTGGTTAACTTTAGGATATTATTTGTAAATCTGCCTAAGGATGTGTGTTATAGGCATAGTTTCTCTACTCCATTCTTCAGATACCGCCAACAGGTTATGATTAATGATGGGTGAGCTTGAACTTCTCATGGACTTCTGTTCAGGTTCGGCTGCCCAGATAAAGGTCTAAGGGGCCTACAAAATGGGAATTAAAGGAAGACAATACTTACCTAGATTCCCCGCTGCTCCGCTGCTATCATACTTCTTCTGGGTCGGCTCTTTAAAACTTATGAATATTAATTGCTTCTCCTTCCATCCTCTGTGACAGTGTCTGTGATTGGTTGCAGCCAACTGCACCCCCATCCTCTGTGCCGACGTCCTTGATTGGTTGCCCTCACACAAGCTGTCTGGGTCCCCAAAGTAGAGTGTAGAAATAAATATTTGGAAAAATTGGCATAGGGTCCCCCGTGTTTTGATACCCAGCACAGATAAAACAGACAGCTAGCGCTGTGAGCTTCTTTTTGGCTGTTTATCAAAATAAAAGGGACCCCATGCATTTATATTTTTTAATAAATTATTTAAATAAATAATTAAAAAAACTATGTGGGGTTTCCCTAATTTTGATACCCAGCCAATATAAAGAAGACAGCTAGAGGCTGGTATTCTCAGGTCTCAGGCTGGGAAGGCCCATGGTTATCGGGCCCTCCCAGTCTATAAACAGCAGCCTGCAGCCACACAGGATCGTGGCATCCATTAGATGCACCAATCCTGGTGCTTATCCAGCTCATCTCGATTACCCTGCAAAGGGGGCAATAGGAAGTTAACAACAGCTGTAGTTTGTAAAAAAAAATCACAGCTGCCACAAAGCCCTGGATTAGTAATGGATCTATGAGACCTCCCCTTTACTAATCGTGTAATTAAAAAGTAATAAACATAAAACACAGAGAAAAATCCTTTATTTAAAAAGGCCCAATGTAATCCCCACCATGACGATCTCGGCTCTGCTTTATCCTGAGGTTATAGTGCACGGTCACATTACAAAATGTAACTGATCACCGAAGCGTTTTTCTGCCAAGAGATGCAGATTGGTGCAGAAATGTCTCCAACTAAATGCATAAGTCACATAATCTAATCTGGTAATCTGGCTGTGAATTCAATGAGTTCACCTCAGGTGAGTTCACCTAATGTCACAGCCGGGGTACCATGGGAATCAACAGCTGTGACCTCAGGTGAACTCACTAATGTCATCCCTCTCACAGCTGCGGCTCCATCAGTGTGTCCCACAGGGTCAAGTTTTCTAATATGATTGTGCACTGTGACTTCAGGATGTACTGAGAGGGGATCGTCATAGCACGTCATTGTGTGGATTACGTCAGACCTGCAGGGATGTTTTGGGAGTTACTGAATTGGAGAAAGTGGGGCTGTTTTTTTTTATATAAAATGATATTTCTCAGTGTTTTCTGTTTATTTCTTTTTACTTACATGATTTACCGCTCCCCATTACTAATCCACTGTTTCATGGCAGCTGTGATTTTTTTTCTTTACAAATCACAGCTGTCATTAACCCCTTATATCACCCCAATTGCCACAGTTTTTGAAGGCAATAGGTGGTCATAAAAAATATTGAGTTTATTTAGATTGAATTAGCTTTCCCTTTTGCTCATTCACTTTCCATTTTGTTACTTGATAAAAATAAACTATTAACAATTCTAATTTTTAAAGCATTTTTACGTTACATCTTTTTATCCACACTTGACCTATACTTTTGCACAGTACTGTATACTGACTTACGTAACACTCCGAGTTACAAATGGGTAGTATTGGTTAAATAAAAAAGTAACTTCTCTGGCGTCTTTGCTGTTCGTCGTCCGGTCTTCTTTCCACTGTCACTTGCCACATCTCCAAGACCTAGGAACCTTATGACACACAGTAACCTATGAAGCCTGGTGCCGGCCATAAGTCCTGGTCTATAATGAAAAGGACAGATATATGGTGTGCCTGACGATGGAAAGAAGAGAACCTAATGGTGAGCACTGATTATCAGGGGCAAAATATGCTACATTGAAGCAAATGCAAAACTCGGAACTCAGATATGTAACATCTACAGTATTTATATATATATATATATATATATATATATATATATATATACATATATATGCATCAAATATAATATATACATATATATATGTATAATATACATAAATATCATATATATATATATATATATATACCATATATATATATATATGTAGGCATCAAAACTATGAATTAAAACATGTGGAATGAAATACTTAAAAAAATGTGAAACAACTGAAAATATGTCTTATATTCTAGGTTCTTCAAAGTAGCCACTTTTTGCTTTGATTACTACTTTGCACACTCTTGGCATTCTCTTGATGAGCTTCAAGAGGTAGTCACCGGAAATGATCTTCCAACAGTCTTGAAGGAGTTCCCAGAGATGCTTAGCACTTGTTGGCCCTTTTGCTTTCACTCTGCGGTCCAGCTCACCCCAAACCATCTCGATTGGGTTCAGGTCTGGTGACTCTGGAGGCCAGGTCATCTGGCGTAGCACCCCATCACTCTCCTTCTTAGGACAAATAGCCCTTACACAGCCTGGAGGTGTGTTTGGGGTCATTGTCCTGTTGAAAAATAAATGATTGTCGAACTAAACGCAAACCGGAGGAATAGCATGCCGCCTGCAAGATGCTGTGTTAGCTATGCTGGATCAGTATGCCTTCAATTTTGAATAAATCCCCAACAGTGTCAACAGCAAAGCACCCCCACACCATCACACCTCCTCCTCCATGCTTCACGGTGGGAACCAGCCATGTAGAGTCCATCCGTTCACCTTTTCTACAAAGACACGGTTGTTGGATCCAAAGATCTCAAATTTGGACTCATCAGACAAAAGCACAGATTTCCACTGGTCTAATGTCAATTCCTTGTGTTCTTTAGCCCAAGCAAGTCTCTTCTGCCTGTTGCCTGTCCTTAGCAGTGGTTTCCTAGCAGCTATTTTAAGATAAGCAGACCTGCCAACAGGCAGGGAGATGCAGCCAAAATCCTAAATATGATATATTGTATAGCAAGGATTTAAAATATAACTTTTAATAAATATAATAATAAAATAGATCAAAGTGCAAAGTGAAGTACAATAAAAGGAAGGATCTCACCCAGTTCTTCTCCTGAGGGATCCACACCACTGTATAGACCAAGGCGGGCGGGCATCAGACCAATGACGTAAAGCCGGGGATAAACAGTATAGTTACATTACCCCTGTCGTGCCCCTGCAATAGCTTCCGCCCTTACAAGGGCAGCACCCAAGTCAGGATAACTACCCCAGTAAATACACAATAACCCTCCCAACGCGTTTCCCTCTCCGTGTGACAGGAGAGTTCCTCAGGGGAGAAAAAGAAAGTAAAGCCTGCAGTGGCAGGTCAATACATTACACTACTTGCTTTCAGTCAGTGTGTTCACACACCGCTTTCAGTGTATGTGCTAATGGCCAGTTGCTATACAATCTAGCAGCTATTTTACCATGAAGGCTGCTGCACAAAGTCTCCTCTTAATAGCTGTTCTAGAGATGAGAAGGTATGTCCAATGTCAGTACTGTATATACATATATATATATATATATATGTATATATATATATATATATATATATAAAAAATCGTTTATCGCACATATTTTAGATGGAGACCCAGGTCTTGCTTAACCAATTGGATGAAAAGCACAAATCTTCTCCCCGATAATAAGACCAAAAGAAGAAGATAAAAAAGAATGGAGATGTATAATAAGCAAAAAAATTCCCAAAACCTGAATATATCAAGGAAATTACTGAGTAATCCTCCTAGGGCAAGGCTCTTTAACGGACACCAGGCAGGATATTATGTGACTTGTTATGTAGATAATAAATATTCCTATTTCTTTTTTCTTTGGCTAGAGAAATGCACTACCTGAATAATGTATTGATTTTTCAGCTGACTGGCTTGTGACATTGCTTGCCCTGCAGCTAGAAAGCAAAAGCAAAGAGAGAAGAACTGATAGAACAGAGCATAAAAAAGTGAGAGTAATGCACTAAGTATCTGATTGATAGAAAAAACTGACTTCTCATAGATAAACCCACTCATTTCAGCAAACTGATGTTGCTCCTTTAAAGAGGTGGTTCTGTTTCGCCCAGGGAAGGGGGTACTCAGTCCTGGGCGGTTGCAATTGGCAATGCCACTTTGGGTGGCCGTTGCCTGGTCCCGCGCCCTGGGGACGCTTAATGAAATGGCAGGGGCTATTTAGAAGGGATAATGAAGTTAATGTTCATGAAGCCACCTGCGATTTGCGGTTAAAGATAGAGAACCGTCGCTGCTAAATGTGGGTACTCCCAGAGCTGGTGGTGATTGCAGCAATGGTGTTAGGCCCTCCGCAAGTAGGGCCGTGCCTGGGAGATGATAAGGGCCCTGTGCCCCATGCATGCTCTGGTCCCAGCGGTATCTCCAGTACCCGACCTGGCGACCTCTCTCCTGTGCCCCCGGGTGACCGCTGCACGAACCCAGCTCAGGCACATCCACACACCTCTCCTGTGTGCTACACTCTCTCGACTCTATTTCTCACTGACTGCTGACCCCTCCCACCAGGCTGGCTAATCCCAGGGACTCGTTCCTTTCCATGGCGACCATACCCTTACATGGTTAACTCTCTATGCCTGGTGTGCAGTGGAGAACTAGGATTTTGGTTATGCTTTGGTGGTATCGGCACTAATACTCCAGGTCCCAGTAGGTAAGTCCTGTATCCCCTAGAGCAGAGGTTCCCAACTCCAGTCCTCAAGGCACACCAACAGTGCATGTTTTCAGGATTTCTTTAGCATTGCATGGGTGTTGGATTCAGCACCTTTGCAGGTGATTAAATTATCACCTGTGCAATACTAAGGAAATCCTGAAAACATGCACTGCTGGTGTGCCTTGAGGACTGGAGTTGGGAATCTCTGCCCTAGAGAATGCAGTTCCCTGTAGTGCCCTGAGGGTCTCAGGGGCGCTACAGTTCACTACTTTGTATTAGTGTCCACATCTCTGTAAAACTGATAGGAGAGGCTTTATCTAAATACCTTGTTCAGCAAGTTTTGCATCTGAACAGCGCTATTGCGGTCCGCTCATCCCCATCATGTGACCCCCCTCCAGGCTCTGTGGCCTCCGAGATCCGGTGAAGTCAAGTCAACTTCCTGTTGACCCAACATTACTGAACCCGGCCATAGTCTCCCTGAGTGACTGGGCTGTGGGCAGAGTTTCACCGACCGTCACAGGCCAGCATCTCGTGTGTGCTGTCCTTGACTGCAGAGTGCCGCAAGGAGGAGCGATGCTGGACTGTGTCTAATGGTTAAACTCCACCCACAGCCCAGTCACTCAGGAAGACTGGGGCTATATTGGTGATGTCGGGTCAACTGGAAGTTGATGTGACATCACCGGATCTCAGAGGTCACGGAGCACGGGGGTCACTTCATGGGGATGAGTGGTCTGCAATAGTGCCGCTCACAGGCAAAATTGGCTGAACAAGTGTCACGGGTGGAGGGGACGCGCTCGCCACTCTTGGGTCCGGGGCTTCTTCTGCTGCTGCTCGGTGGCTCGAGCGGTGGACCGGACCCGGGGACTCGAGCAGCGCTCCTCACCCGTGAGTGCAATGGGGATGGTATGTTTAGGGAGATTGTTCATGAGGCCACCCACGGGTTGTGGTGATAATGGCACCACCGCTGATGGTAACGGGGATCCTGGGAGAGATGGTAGGGTGCAGCTGAGATGTTGTCCCCTCCGTGGGCAGGGGTTGGTGATCCCGGTGCCCGATGGTGTAACGGGGAGGCCGGATGGCTGGGGTGCAAGGACTGCGCGGCGCGGTGCCGGACGGCACTGGTGTACTCACTCAGACAATCACTGACAGAGCCGTAGGTAAACCAAAATGGCCGGATGGACGGGTCCCACAGCCGGCTGCAGTGTTGTTGTTGTGCTCTCCCCGGACGGCTGATGGTGGCTGTCTTTCCCTGCACCTTTGAGAATGTTCTTGACTCCTGTGGTTGCCCACTGGTAATCCGCTCCCCGGCGTATAGGTGCCGTAGGAGCCCGTTTTGCCCGCAGGTGCTGGCCCTTGGATCTCTAGCCTGTGGCGGTGGCTGTATATCCTCTCTGGGTGGACGGTTGCCTTCAATCGGGACTTGGTTGTTAGGAAACCCCTGGGGTTCCTGTCACATTCGGATTTGACTATTGACGGTGGCTCCAAGCCTAGTCGGGGTCCGATGGCCCTGCCTGTGTGCTTAGCTTCACTCCGACGCCCGACCCCAGTCCTTACGGCTCTGCGGAGTTCCACCAACTCCTGCAGACGGCCAACACCGTCTACCAACCTTGCTGTCAGTGTCTGGGCTCCAACCCAGACACCTCAAGTGTTCACTCCTCTCACTTTCACCTCCAAGACTAAACTGTCACTTTTCCCGCCTCCAGGTCTGTGAACTCCTCTGTGGGTGGGGCAAACCGCCTGGCTCCGCCCCACCTGGTGTGGACATCAGACTCTGGAGGGAGGCAACAAGGGTTTTTGATTGACTGTTGTAACTGCCTAGGGTGGGGGTGTATGTGTTGGTATGTATGTGACTACCTGGCTAGTCCAGGGCGTCACACAAGGTATTTAGAAAAATCAGTTTTACAGGCATGTGGTTCTATTGCAGAGTAGTGAACCACCCCTTTAATGAGGTATTCCCATCTACAAGACCCTATCCCAATATGTAGTAGGCGTAATAATAATATTATTAGCAAATACCTCAGATTAGAAATTTAGTATAGTTCTCCTGATATAGTTGTGTCTCTAACCTCATGTGAAGGGCATTACAGCTGAGGTATGCATGGTTACATCTACTTATATAGTGACAGTTAATTGATTAGTTACACGTGGTCATAACCATGGATACCTAAATTGCAATACCCTGCACATGAGGTAAGAGACATGGCTAGATCAGGAGAAATATACTACATTTCTAATTGGAGGAATTCGCTAATATTATTATTATTATTATTATTAATCATACTACATATTGGGATCGGGTCATGTAGATGAGAATACCCCTTGAAACTATGTGGAGATGTTGTGTAAAAATAATATTTATAAGGAACGACACATTTGCGCATCATAGTGTGCACATGGTGGCATGGTTGCTCACTGCTAGGGTGACTTAGTGGTGAATAATTAGTTATTTCAAGTTGTCTATAAAATTAAAGCGATAATGATAATTTTAACCCTGAGGATTTAGGATAGTAAAGGGGGCAATAACAATAACTAGGTAGTTTAGAGTGTCTAAGGGGGCAATTTCAGCATCTCTGGTGGTCTAGGAAAGTGCAAGTTGTGAAGAGCTGTGTTCAGTAGTGTCCATTAGATTACTAATTTGTCAAGTTTCCAATGGTTTCCCTATGGATTGAGGATTGGAGAGTGTTTTTTTCTTTACTGATCCTCCTTTATCTTCATATCGCATTATTTTATGAAGTTTCACTCCTCTGTTGAATTATGTGTTTACTCTGTAATGTCTTTATTGTCTGTACATGTCCCCTCTGAATTGTAAAGTGCTGCGGAACATGTTGGCACTATAGAAATAAAAATTATTATATATTTTTTATTAGTGACTATTTGTACAGTTGTAGTTTCTGTGTTTCGAGCCTTGCTGTAATAAAAAAATCATCTTTACATTCACTAGATAATAGTGAGGCTTTACTAGTACACAATGGCCAGTCTGAATAAACAGAGCTTCAGTAAAACACAAAGGAGAGACAAAGGATCAGGCCAAATCATTGATTATAAAATAATTCAGACTACCAAATACCATATCAGTTTATAAGACGCACTGGATTATAAGACGCACCCCAAATTTAGAGGAGGAAAATAGGAAAAACTAATTTTAATGTTAAAATGCGGGTCCATCTTAAAATCCTAGTGTGTCTTAATCCTAATGCTTACCAGGGGGTAGCGGGGTGGTAGAGTGGCTCAGGAAGGTCATAGGAGGAAGGGTCAGTGATGCTGTGGGCTCAGAGGAGGGGGTGTTGTGTCTCAGGAGGGTCAGTGGACGGAGGGTCGGCAATACTGCAGCCTCAGGGGTGTCGCATCAGTGGGCGCAATTGATCTGCTGGTGTACTGTGGGCGTGTCACTGCAGTGGAGCAACTCCGTAGGGTCATCGGACTAGTTGTTGGGGTGTCGCTGCGGCGGCGGTGGGCACCTGATCTGACTGTGGGCTCCATTAAATTCATTAAGTTCATTGCATCAACCGCGGGTGATTCAATAGATCCCGCAGTCAGATTAGGTGCCCTCTGCGGCGGTGACACTGCAGTGACACCCTCAATATCGCCGACCCTGCCTCCCATGACTCCACTCCACCACCACCACCCCGGTAAGCCATATCCACATTGTAACATGCATCTTCATTTTACCCCCAGTTTTGGGGGAAAAAAGTGCATCTTACAATTTGGAAAGTAAGGTAATTACATGTGACCAAAAATACAGTGACAAGCAAAAGGGTAACAATGTTTTGAACTTTTGACTTTCAGGCTCCATATCTCACCATCTACTACAGCTTTGAGCATGAAACTACCTTCATTGTATAGACAATGATTTTGGTTATCTCACACTTAAATTTGACTTTCAAATATTTAGTATATGATTAGTTATGCAGATTCTTGTCATTTCACTGCATTGTTACTGTTTTGCTCCTTGTGTTTGAATTTTTTTTTTGCATATTACAAATTATAGCCTGTTCTCACATTTCCCAATAGTTCAGTGGATTATTAGATTTATTCTCAAGTTAAAATCACTGGTTCAAATTGAGAAGCAACCATGAAGAAGATTTCCCAAGAAAAGAGAAACAGCATTGTCCAGCTCATTGGTATTTGGTTTCTCAGCCAAGAGAATTGCCAAGCTGCATCATGTGAGTGCCATGACAGTATGAAGAATACGAAATGAAGTCTGTCCAAGAGGTGGACATCCAGGCAAAATATTGCAGTCAACAAGTCGGCTCATCACAAGGTCTATCAGTTCTGGTGTGACAAATATGACAGTGGAGGTGGCTCGTATGCTTCATAATAGTCTGGAATTGTTGCCTCGTAAAAAGGTGAAGAAGCCTCAACTTCAATATTATTATAAGAAGCTTGGGCTCGACATTGTAAAGGAGTTCAAAGAGTGAACAGTAGAAGATTGGAAACGGGTGATTTGGAGCAATGAAATGAAAGTCAATATAGGCTCTGATAATAATAATAAGTTTTATTTCTATAGCGCCAACATATTCCGCAGCGCTTTACAATTAAGAGGGGACATGTACAGACAATATGAGACGATACAAAATAACAAAATTAAGATACCAGGAGGAGTGAGGGCCCTGCTCGTTATCTTACATTCTATGAGGAAATAGGGGAGACACAAATTCTGAATGGGGATGGATACAAATTGGTCTGGAAGAAACAAGGAAAAAAGCGCTAGCGGATCGAGAAATTTAAGGAAATGTCAAGTTCAATGGAGGAAGAAAGATGATATGGAGTAGTCACAGTCAAAAATGTTGGGTAGTTGACAAAGATCAATGGTGGACTATTTGTGAGGATCCTACAAGATGAGTTACTTCATACATTCGAGTACTATGGGTTTGAAAAGGATGACATAGTTTTCCAGCAGGACAGCAAACCGAAGCATCAATCGAGGTTGATGAAGAAATAGTTCAATGACAAAAACGTAGAGGTGTTCGATTGGGCCCCATAGTCCCCAGACATCAATCCAATCAAATACTTGTGGGTAGAGTGGAAGAAAAATCTGTATACATACCCATTTGAGTGGACCAGTATGCACCAATATTGAGAACATGTAGAAGAAACCGGGGATCAGATTTTGGTTGAGACATGCTTGAATCTGATTGAGCAGGATTCAGGCAGTGTTGAAAGCCAAAGAGGGATTTACAAAATACTAAAAAACTAATAAAAATGTAAATGTAGAATATTAGTAGCAAAACAGTAACAATGCAGTGACATGACAAAACTTTGCATAACTAATTATAAGCTAAATAGTTGAGATTTATGTATGAGATAACCAACTTTGTCTATAAAATGAAGGTAGTCTAATCCTGAAAGAAATATTGAGCCTGAAAGGCAAAAGTTCAAAACATTGTTACCCTTTTGCTTGTCACTGTATATTGCTGGTACGTTTTATCCTTAGGAAGTAAGGACTTACCTATAATCCTATAGAATAAACTGTACTTCACTCTGACTCGGTTTTCAAGACCACAATTATCAATTTTAAAACCCTAGGTACATCGGATATGTTTATTTTTCTGACCTTAAAATTGAGGCATCAAGTGTCGTACATAGACCACATGAAAACAAATAAGAAACACTGCTCCTTTATCTATGCAAATGTCATCTGGCAGCTGTATTGAGGGCAAGCCAAGGAACAAATTATATTGCATGCAGACGAGATTGTGTGGATGTGGCTTTATGAGCAAACAGACTGAAATAACACAAAGGCAGAAATTCCTTTTCTGAAGTTACTTTGTCATTTGTGAAGAACATTTACCATATTGTAAAAGCAAGGAAAGAGCAAGGAGAGAGTGAATGTTTAACGTACCGGGACAATCAGCTCTTCGGCATTGACATGTTGAGCTACAATTGTACCGTACTTAGGCTACTTTTACACAAAAGTATCTGGGCGAAAAATGTATCATCATGTCTGTAATAATAATAAACACATTGATATTTGCTGTATATAAAACCTTTGTTTAAAAGATTTACATTATTGCAGATAAAATTGCTAATTCTCTTATTGTATTCAATCATTAGTGAAACTACCACTATGTCTAGTTGAAGCCACCAATTAGGATCGTAAAAGCTACTGTATGCAGCATTCAGGGCCATATTTGTCACTAGGCCCCAGAACGTTAGGTGCCTATGGTGGCGTTCTAAAAGAAAAAAAATCTTCTTTAATCCTCTTTGACCAAACCAAATAATTAAAATGACATCTTTGCGGAGGAATGATACAGATTCCTTGCATTCATTTGCATGCAAGTCTTTAAGGCACAAGTATAAATGTTGATGTGTACGAATCGGCATTTCCGCAGTCAGAGAAGCACTAGTCAGCTTCCCACCGAAATGCAGCAGAGTGATCCCACTGCTGATGTCGCTGCAGCATGATGAGTTCTCCTCATCACATGGCTCACAACCCTGTTGAGCTGTAGGGGCAGCAAAGAAACATGAGCCAAGAGAAGGTAAGCGCTCTTAGGCGGGCTTTGCACACTACATCGTAGGTGCGATGTCGGTGGGGTCAAATCGAAAGTGACGCACATCCGGCGTCACAGTCGATATCGTAGTGTGCAAATCCTTTTTGATATGATTAACGAGCGCAAAAGCGTCGTTATCGTATCATCGGTGTAGGGTCCGACATTTCCATAATGCTGGTGCAGCGACAGGTACGATGTAGTTCCTCGTTCCTGCGGCAGCACACATCGCTGTGTGTGAAGCCGCAGGAGCGAGGAACATGTCCTACCTGCGTCCTGGCTGAAATGCGGAAGGAAGGAGGTGGGTGGGATGTTTACATCCTGCTCATCTTCGCCCCTCCGCTGCTATTGGCTGCCTGCCATGTGACGTCGCTGTGACGCCGCACAACCTTCCCCCTTAGGAAGTAGGCGGATCGCCGGCCAGAGCGACGTTGCAGGACAGGTAAATGCATGTGAAGCTGGCGTAGCGATAATGTTCGCTACGTCAGCAATCACAAGATATCGCTGCTACAACGGAGATGGGGACTATCGCGCTCGACATAGCAGCATCGGCTTGCGATGTCGCAGCGTGCAAAGTACCCCTTAGAGCTGAAGATAAAAGGAACTTTCACTAAAGAAGCAGGGGTACAGGGAGGTCCGTATACAGAGTAAAGGAGAGTGTGAGAGCACAGTAAGAATAGGGGCAGCATGAGGGGGACAGTGGGGCATAATATGGAGAGATGTCTGCATAACGGAGAGACAGTGTAAAAAGGAATCATAATATTAGGAGGGAACAGTGTGAAGAGGGGGCACAGTATCGAAAGGGGCAGCATGGGGAGCAGTGCAGAGGTAAGGATAGTGTGAGTAGAGAGAGTCTGGGGGCATAGTTCATAAGAGAGGAAGGTGCGATGAATATAATTCATAAAGGGGTGGTGTGGTGGATATACTTCATAAGGGAGGACAGTGCGGTGGGTATAATTCATAATATATGAATTATATATATGAATTATACCCACCGCACTGTCTTTATTTATTCAGGACCACAACGGAGGGCCTATTTATGATGACTGTTTTGGAGCTATATTCATGTACTAATGGTGGTTTTGGTGCTATATTCATTTAATGATGTTGGATCTGGTGCTGTATTCCTGTACTGATGATGGTTCTGTGTCATGAGGGAACCATAACAGAGAGTTGCCCCCTCTATTTCACACGTCAGGAGATTTCAGTGAATGGCTATACACATACTTGTGTGGGTTAAAACTACTGGCTGTGCAGAGTTCCCTTCGTCCAATGCTTCAAGAGTTTAGTAGTTTTTCTGCATGTAAAGCCGGGTCTCAACTGGTCTAAGTTTCCTATTCACCTCTGCTATAAATACTCCCCTCTCAGCTCAGAGATTTTCCAGTGATAGTGCTGCTATACAGTGACGAGCAAAAGTGTAAGAATGTTTTGAACAAAACATTGTTACTAGGGATGACTGAATACCAAAATATCCGCTTCGACGAATATCCGATGAATAGGTCACGGCTATTCGTGTATTCGCGAATATTCGACGCGCAATGTGAGTTTATGGGAAACCCTAATAATTTCATGTTGGACCTAACGGCGAGCTGGTGACTGAGGAAAAGGATGAAATGGATGGGAAAAGGCAGAAACAATATGGGCACAACCTGTAGAAGGTGCGTGACTGCATTTCTGGTGTTGTGGAATAACGTGCTCAGAGCAGCACGCGGCTTTTATGTAGTTGCCAGAACAGCTCTCAAACTAAATCGCTTTTTTGACAAACAGAACGCAGGTCTTTCGATCTCTCTCTCTGTCTGTTGGTCTCTCCCTCTCCCCGTCTCTCTCATACTCGCCGATCACTGACTGATCACAGGCACGGCGCAGCACGGCTGTCTCACTGCTCTGGCGGATTCTCCAGCTTTTGAAAATGCCGGCCACTCATTATTCCATGTCGTATTCCCTGCTTTCCCCTCCCACTGGCGCCTATGATTGGTTGCATTCAGACGCGCCCCCACGCTGAGTGACAGCTGTCTCACTGCAACCAATGGGCAGGTCTATGTAGTGCAGTAAAATAAATAAATAAAAAAAAACGGCGTGCGGTCCCCCACAATTTTGTTACCTGCCAAAGTAAAGCCACATGGCTGAAGGCTGGTATTCTCAGGATAGGGAGCCCCACGTTATGGGGAGCCTCCCAGCCGAAAAATATCAGCCAGCAGCCATCCAGCTCATCCAGATTTGCCCTGGTGCGGTGGCAATCGGGGTAATAAGGTGTTAATGGCAGCCCATAGCTGCCACTAAGTCCGTCCTAGCTTAATCATGGCAGGCGTCTATAAGACACCCCCAATGATTAACCTGTAAGTAAAAGTAAATAAACACATACACCCGAAAAAATCTTTATTTGGAATAAAAGACAAACCCCCCCCCCCTTTCACCATTTTATTAAAATCCCTAAATACCCCTCCAGGCAGCAGCATAGCAAAGCGGGCGGGCGGCATGTGTCACAGGGGCGGCATTTTGGGGGTAAAAAATAAAAAATAGAAAGTTTATAGAAAAGGACCATCAGCTGCATTCCTGAACATCTTTAACCCCTTAACGACCCATGACGTACTGAGTACGTCATAGTGACCTGGTACTTAATGACCCATGACATACCCAGTACATCTTGGCGAAATCGCGGCCCGGAACCCCGGTGGCTGTGATCGGTGTGCAAAAACCTTAGATTCGGGGACTCCCCCTTGGACCTACGGAGGCTGTGATTGGCTGACGAACGCTGCTCAGCCAATCACAGCCACTGTGATATTTCAGCCATTGAAAATGGCTGAAACATTGAAATCCTGCTATGATCAGTGCAGCTATAGCACTGATCATTGGCTGGAGCTGCATGAACTTTGTTTCACCCTATCCCAGCTCTGATTGGAGAGATCGGCCTTGTGACTGATCTCTCCAATCACCTTGCATCTGGGCGTGTAGGTGACCACTTCCCTCAGATTCACTCCATCCGTGAAAGCTGAGGAGAGTGATCCCTGCAAGTGCCATTTGGTAAGTGCCCCTGATCCACCGCTGCACCCGATCAGTCCCCGCAGCAGCAGCGGCAGCAGCAGTAGTCACCACCCCCGATCCACTGCCGCTACTGCCACCGATCTGCCACCGCCCTCCTCCATCTGCTGCCCCCCCTCCATCTGCCACCATTCTCCCCATCAGCCGCTGCCCCCCTTCATCCACCACCGCTCTCCCCATGAGCCGCTGCCCCCTCCCCAATCTGCTGCCCACTCTCTCCCACCTGTCACCCCCTGCATCTGCTGCCCCCTCCCCACCTCTCACACTCCTCCATCTGCTGTCTTTTCCATCTGCTGTGATACTGCTGTCTAGACCCATCCTGTAAGATAGCTATCCCCAATCTCCCCTTCCACCCTCCCTTCCCCCCCTCACCCCTCGCCAACGGAGGGGGGCGGCAAATTTGACGACCACCCTGGGTGGCAAAAGCAGCTGCTACGCCACTACCTGCAGGTCCGGCATAATCTACACAAGGTTCCATGACGCATCCAGCTCTGCTACATGAAGCTGACAGGAGCGGCCGTAGAACACCGCCGCTCCTGTGAGCTCCACACAGCAACTGAAGTGAATCGCGGTGTCAGCTGTGACGTCACTCAGGTTACCCGCAGCCACAGCTCTCAAGAGGAGGACTGCAGCTGGCCGCGGTTAACCTGAGTGACGGCACCGCTGATCGCGTGGCTCACTTCAATCACTCAGAGGATTTGCGGTCACCGATGAGTCCTTCACATGTGATTGCAAATCAGCCGTGGCACACACACAGAGCCGCACGATGACAATGAAGTTGGGTGAAGTTCATCCGAGTTCATTCTGATCATGCGGCTCTGTCTCGCAGCCACCCATGCTCTATGGGGATGTAGCAGAGCCGAATGGGAACGCACTGTCAAAAATGCTTCCAAAATGCATTCAAAATGCATCCAAAACGCATCAAAATAGGGGAGGGGGCTCCACGCCGTTTTTTTAAATTATTTATTTATTTTACTGCACTACATAGACCCGCCCACCGGCGGCTGTGATCGGTTGCAGTAAGACAGCTGTCACTCAGCGTGGGGGCGCGTCTGAATGCAACCAATCATAGGCGCCGATGGGTGGGGGAAGCAGGGAATACGAGATGTAATAATGAGCGGCCGACATTTTCAAAAGCAGGATAAGCCGCCGAAGCAGTGTGACAGCTGTGCAGCTCTGCGCCGGTGATTGTTCAGTGATTGGTGAGTATGAGAGAGGGGGGAAGAGGGCGAGAACGACAGACAGAGAGAGAGACAGAAAGACCTGCGTTCTGTTTGTCAAAAAAGCGATTTATGGAGCTGCTAGCAGCTACTGGACACTTTGTTCAACCCTTACAAGGACTATTTATTAGTTGGATCTACGAACGCTCTCCCGCACACAATACAGTCTATCTACACCGCCAGCTCCCTATCACTGGGTGTTTACAAAATGGCCGCTGGCTTATATAGCCCCTATGACGCTGTGCGGCCAAGCGAATCACAGTAACACCACAACAAAGATGGCTGCGGCGTTACTGTGAGGGCAAGCAACATCAGTTGTGTTCATTGGCTGGAAAACAGGCGCCAGGAAGTCAGAAATGAAAATGAAAGTATCGGAGTGGATGTTGCTTTATCCGTCGGATACCGAATGGTGCGAATAGCCTGTTATCCGTCGGATACCGAATAGTGGCGAATACATTTGCTCATTCCTAATTGTTACCCTTTTGCTTGCCACTGTAATCATCTTTAAGAAAAATGAACATATGCGCTAACCTTTTGAAGCTGTTCATACCAATTAGGTGTCAGTTTAACTTTTTTTTAATCACTCAGCAAACTGAACATTATATACGTTAAGACCTTGTGTGTACTAGACAGAATTTCCCACGGATTACCCGTGGATTTACTGCATGGTTTGCTGCAGAAAATGTTCATAACATCTCTGCAGTGATTCACCAGCTAATCCTATGGGAAAAAAAATGCTGTGAGCACTAGGCGAATTTTGACAGCTGCATGTTATGCTGCAGGATTCTCGCAGCAAAAACAATTGCATATCACTTCTTTTCCGCAGGTAGCTGCAGGACTGGCTACCGGAGGAATCTCCAGTAATGCCAGGCCTGGCCGCGGTTACCTGCACTGAACTCCGGAGCTGTCACCTGAGCTCCGGAGTGCAGCGTAGACTAAACTGCGAGCGCCGAGTGATTGATTCCCCGGCAACTGCAGTTTAGTTCAGGCTGGGCTGATCTTCAGAGCTCAGGTGACAGCTGTAGAGAGGCCGGCTGCACACCGGAGCTGTCACCTGAGCTCCAGAGATCAGCCCGGCCTGAACTAAATGGCAAGCGCCGGGGAATCAATCTCTCGGTGCTCGCACTTCAGTTTAGGGTACAATCGCCGGGGAATCAATCACTCGGCGCTCGCAGTTTAGTCTAGGCTGCACTCTGGAGCTCAGGTGGGAGCTCCGGAGTTCAGTGCAAGTAACCGCGGCCAGGCCTGGTATTACTGGAGATTCCTCCAGTAGCCAGTCCGACGCTGGCTGCGGCATTTCCGCACCAAATCCGCACCAAATCCGTACAAAATCCGCAGCAAAACGCAACAAACCGCATGCGGATTTGGATGCAGATTTCGGTGCGGTATTTTCCCGCAGGTGCGGAAATCTTACTGAGCCTCTGGAATTTTCTTAAGAAAATTCCTTTTTCTAGTGCGCACAGGACCTAAAGGAGGCTTGTCAGTACAATTTATGTGCCTAAGGCCCCTTTCACACGTCAGTGATTCTGGTACGTTTGTGCTTTTTTTTAATACCAGAATCACTGACATATGCAGACCCATTATAATCAATGGGTCTGCTCACACATCAGTGATTTTTCACTGACCATGTCTCCGTGCAGCGTTCACGCGTGTCCGTGATTGCCGCACAGAGACATGTCCATTTTTTTTATGGCATCACTGATGTCCCACGGACCACGCAGTGGTGTGATCCGTGAAACACGTGCCAGAAAAAAATGTGCTTTTAAAATAAAAATCATTTTTACTCACCCGGCTCCAGCGATGTCCTCTGCAGCCCGTTCTCCCTGCTGCTTCTAAGCCGGCTCATTACTGTCGCGCATATTCATGATGCACGACACAGCCAACCCGGAAGCAGCTGCTGCGGGGGTCAGCGCCGGCCGGATGCTGCACCGCGGGAGCGTTCAGCACCATGGAGAGCGGGAGCGGGCACAGGGGAGTTAGGGTATGTGCGCACGTTGCTTTTTACCTGCTTTTTACCTGCTTTTTTGCTGCTTTTTCTTCTGCGCTGTTTAATGCCAAAATGGATGTCTTCTTCTATTCAAGCAAAGTCTATGGGAATTTGGGTTTCTTGTTCACACTATGTTGTTCAAAATGCTGCCTTTTTGTGGCAGAACTTTGGTCAAAAACTCAGCTTTTCAAAGAAGCAACATGTCAATTGTTTTTGCCATTTGGGTTTTGCACTGCAAAGCTGAGTTTTTGACCAAAGTTCTGCCACAAAAATGCAGCATTTTGAACAACATAGTGTGAACAAGAAACCCAAATTCCCATAGACTTTGCTTGAATAGAAGAACACATCCATTTTGGCATTAAACAGCGCAGAAGAAAAAGCAGCAAAAAAGCAGGTAAAAAGCAGGTAAAAAGCAACGTGCGCACATACCCTAAATCTCTAAGTGCAATCACGGGCCACGGAGAACGGAGCCCGGATTGCACTTAGACAACCCACGTGTGCCGTAATTCACGGCACACGGAGGGACATGTGCGTGTTTTACACGCCAGTGAAAAACGTCAGTGTTTTTCACTGACGTGTGAAACGGGCCTAAATCTGGGGTGTACTTCTATTTTAACACCTCCTTGTAAAAACCCAAAAGCACAGAAAATGCATGGTCTTGTTGCCCACAACCCAACAAGTTAAAATTGCACATACTAGTCAAAATATAACCTAAAATTATCCTGATTCTCATGCTTTGGAACTTGCCACCAGTCTTTTTAATGAGTGTTTCCACTTCATTAGCATTTTGCCTTCACTACAGAACTTTCCCATCATGACATCTCTATGAGGGATACTTCTGTCTTCATAAATTATACCCACTTAATTACTATATCTATAAATAATGACAAGACAACTTCCATTGGACGAATGGCCACAGTTTTATTTAACAAGTATATATATATATATCTTTCCCGCGGCTCAACATGCCGCCCCTTTAATTAAAACCATAACTGATATATATATATACATTCTAAACACCACAAACCAAACACCGATAGGTCCGTCCCAGAAGCAACCAATTCTTCCTATCCCCGGCCGTATCCTAAAACCAGCCCAAGGGACCACCACGGCCATGACCAAAATCGACCCGAGGTGTGAGAGGTATTAACGTTCCATCGTTAAATACCCCTCCCCCGAATCTGCAGGACCTACGCCCACAAGTTCCCAATTTCTTACAAAGCCACTACCCCTGAGTGACTTCATACCACCAACCGAGTATCGGTACTCCCAGCCTCTGACAACGGACCTATCCCCCGCCACCGACCGGCCACGTGACCCCTTAAATGGCCCGGGCCCTCCACACCCCCACTGCGTGCTCCAAACCTTCCCGCAAACCGAGCATCCACAGATCCAAACCAATATCAGTGAGATGAACTCCGTCCTGCCGCAAATATTGATCCGACGACTCCTCTAAGTCCCTGTGCCGCACGACAAAGCCTCCATTCCTCGCCACAAACTGGCCACTCGCCCTGTTCAACTTGCTACACGCCCTGTTAATCCACTAGACTGACCTGGCAAAACGCCAACTCATCCGAGCCACGATATCTGACCAGACGATAACAATACCCGGAAACTCTCACCACACTAGCCAAAGGTCCAACTTAATTTTCCGCTTCAAATCTCTGGCTGCCCGCACTCCCAAATAATTTCCTCCCGCATGTAAATTAAAACCTTGGGATCCTGGTCAACCCTAGCATAATATGCCACCTCTGCGCATACTCTCCCCCACATCAATCCCCAAATCCCAATCCATTTTACTCGCGCCTCCCCTCTCGCCATTCCGAGTTGTCGACCGTCCGTATTCACGTCCGCCCGCAATGCCCCCCAGTACACGTAGGAATACCCGAGTACACAGACAAGACACACAACTATAAGCTTATAAACACCATTAAGAACAGAAAAAACCCACATGCCGCACAGCCATTAAACATCCCCTATTAACCTCCAAACTGAATCGATCGCCCTCACGCGATTCCTTGGCACTGCTCCCACCCGTGCCAAACAAGACTTCAATATTGCTACAAATTTAAATTTGAACAACGATGACCCGCCCTCATGCCTCAGGAAGGAGCCAGGGTAAGCGCGCATCCTTAAAACCTGCCACCTGTGCAACCGGACACCAGTGGTGTCCTGGAATGCCATACAACACCGTCAAATGTCCACGACCCATCTGATCCGTTTTGGAATGGTGCAAAGTACATTCAACTCGACCGTCCCCCAGCCCAACATCCCCTATTAAAAGGCCTCCTGCCACCTGCTTTGCAGGACTAATCAATTCACTAATGCGAAAAGCACAAAAAAACGACAAAACAAGCGCCACCGCAAACCATGCCTGCTCATACTGTGAACTGTGATAAACACACCTCGCCCAAACAACGCACCATAAGTGCCAACAAGTGAATAGAAATTGGTCTTCTTGTGTCCCGAGCCCTCGGCCCTTTCCTAAAACCTTCCATGGCTTGCCGCACCAGAAAATCTTTTGTAGCATCTGTAACCACGTGCAATTTAGACAAAAACGCTAGTGACGCCAACCTGTGTCCCATCACGGCCCGACAAAAATTCTCAGCTAACAAACGTCAAAACCCCCAACACCCGTCCATTGTAACCAGGTCCCATTAAACCCTCTCGTTCCAAGTCTCCCCATTTCTTCCACACCGACTGATATCGGCACCAAGTGATCTCGGTCACCGATCTCCTAATCCGTTCGAAAGGGACACCGATGCCAGATCACACAGCCAGCCTGGACATTGTTCTCCATCCTCGTCCACCCCCGGCACCAGTCTCCTGAACCTGCGACACTGAAATTAAAACAGTGCGTCAGCCACCCCAATTTTGTACCCCCAGCACATGCCTTGCCACCACACAAATGTTGAAATCCAAGCAATGCAGCACCAAATGCCTTAAATACCCCACTACTGGAGGTGATTTTGCTGACAAAGTGTTAATAGCATGGACCACCGCCATATTATCGCAGTGTAAGCAAACCTTTTTTCCAACAAATTCTGAACCCCCCAACTCGATTGCCACTACAATCAGAAAGGGTTCGAGCAATGCCAGATTTTTTACCAACCCTTTCTCCTTCCACAGCCGTGGCCACTCCCCAACACCCCAGTGAGTCTGAAAATCGCTCCAAAACCCACCGCTCCTGCCGCATCCGTAAACAGTTTCAGCTGACTATAGGACATTGTTATGCTCATCCACAACGTCTTTCCATTGTATTTGTCAAAAAAGGAGTCCCAAACCAGCAAGTCCCCTTTAATCACCTTTTCCACTCTAACAAAGTGATTTGGCGATACAACACCTGAGGTCGCACTTGCCCATCTTCTATTGAATATCTGCCCCATCGGCATAATGCGACATGCAAAATTCAATTTACTGAACACCGGCTGCAAAACCCTCAACCTTACCTTTCTTGCCTGATACAACGCTCTAACAAACGCTTTAAATCCACCAACATCTCTTCTGGCAGCCGGCACTCCATGGCAACCGTATCGATTTCGATGCACAAGAAACATAAAAACCGTTGCTGGTCCTTCCGTTTTTTTCTTTGCCAACGACATACCAAAACTCAGCGCAATCCGCTCCAAAGTAAACAATAACAAGGAACAAACCGAGGAACCCGCCGACCCAACGCACAAAAAAATCATCCAGAGAGTAAATTACTGAATGAACCCCTGCCACGTCCCGCACTCCCCATTCCAGAAAGGAACTAAATGCTTCAAAATAAGCACATGAAATAGAACAACCCATGGGCAGGCAGAGATCACATAATATTCTCCATTCCACATACACCGCAACAAATGATGGCTATCTGGATTGACCGGAAGCAAGCGAAAAGCCGCTTCCACATCTGATTTCGCCATCAACACCCCCTGTCCTGCCGCTAACACTAATTCAAACGCCCTAGCAAATGAAATGCAAGAAACTGCAGACAGATCCGGTGAGATACCATCATTAACCGACAACCCGGCCGGGTAAGATTACTGATGTAAGAGCCTGCATTTCATCGGCTCTTTCTTGGGCACAACCCCCCAATGGCGAAATCCTGAGATTAGGGAATGGAGGGTCCTTACACGGACCCGCCATCCGACCTAGCTCCACCTCCTTAGTTAGCTTGTCCCTCCCAACTTCCGGGTGTTCCATTGCAGACCTCAAATTACCTGGGCGAAAAACTGGTGCCCGAGAAACCTGCAACCGTCAACCAAAACCGTGCCGCAATAACCCTGCCGCCTGCACATCCGTATACCTATTTAGATAGGGAAGCAACCCTCTACTTTCACTGGCATCCTCCCTCTTTTCAGCCCCTTCCCCTGACTTCCCCTTTTCTTTTTAAAACACCTGACCAACGGGTGGGCACCTCAGCAACCGGAACTCTCGTGCTTGAACCGACACGAGGCCCCAAACTTGCAGTGCTCCTCATTACACTGTCAATATGCCCCCTTTCTTTTGCCAGCCGGCGACCCGTTGCTCATACCCGGGATCCCGGCACCCCCACGAAAGGGCTGAGCCAGAGCCGTCATCAACCGCATCCACAAGGATATATCCTTGTGGTCCCATCTAAGGCCAGGACGCAGAGCCTTCCGTTGCCGGAACTGCTCATCATACCTTAACCACTCCAAACCTCCGTACACTCGATATGCCTCCCCACTGGAATCCATATAGCCTAAAAGGGGCAGAGCAATGCTCCGGCTCCCTCTCCCTGATGATACTAGCTAGTATGGCAAACGTTTTCAGCCAATTAGTAAAGGTTCTGGGGATGAACCTATATCTCCTCTTCTCCTCATCCTCTTTTTCCTTCTTTGAATCGCTTAATTTAACTTTAATCGAGATTAAACTTCTCCAGGGGGAGCAGGGAAAATATTTCCCCATACTCCCCCTTCCAAATTGTTTCCCTCACCTCCTTCTTCAAATGGAGCCCCAGCGGACTCTCAAAGCACACATACACTTCGCTCCGCGCCCTGTCATCTAAACGAACTACTTCATCCTCTTTCTCCTTGTCTGCATCCTTCTCCTTCGCCGTCTCAACCCCAGCCGAAACCCGACCACTTGTGCTTCCACCGCAACCGCAACTCCAGCTCCCTGCACCCCTTCCTCCTGTACCACTCCAACCGATTGCCCAGCCCCAGTGGGGCCCACTCATGCACCCGCCGAAAACACGGACCCGCTTGCTCCCGATCACTTTACCACCAACCCCTGAAACATGTACTTACAGCCGCAACTGACCCCTCACCCCCAGAACCCACAACATTATGCACAATCGATGATCTCTCACCGGGCTGCCTCTGGTCCGATCCTGGAGCAGCCGTGACAAGATATTCCTGCTGTCGCTGCTCTCCTTCAGATGCGTTCATTCGACGTTCCTCATCAGCGGAATCCGTGGTGCTGCTGGCGTCCTCAGGGGGGACCCTCGGAGGGACAAACCGCTCCCGGCGGCCATCAACCCCCGCGGTCATCGCCCCTTCTCCGCCAACTGTCTCCTGCTGGTCGTCCGCCTTTTTAACGGACGCGGCGTCCTGCCGCCATCAGCCCTCGCCAGATCACTGCCCATCTGTGAAGCCACCGCTCCATCGGCCGTCCTCCGAGGTCTCCCTCCCTGCCAGCTGCAGGAAGGCCGTATCCAGTCCGCCGTCTGCCAGGTCCGCCCTCCAGCCAGATCCCCGCTGGAGGGGACCGTCACCATTGATCGCAGTCTGTGGCCCTGCCGACTGCAGGAGCCACCATCCCCTCCTCCCTCGCTGCCATCCTCTGGCTTCTCGCTCTCTCCAGCCCACTGCCGATTCCGCCACGGGCGGCTCCCCTGCGGCCTGCAGGGAGTCTCCACTGCTGCCACCTCAAGCTGGGCTCTGCCCCCCGGCCCGCACGTCACCGGGGGCTGCCGTACGGCTGGTCCGGGTCCTTGCAGGCCGCGAACCGGAAGTAGGCCTTAGTGTAGCTCCGCCCACTTTCGGCTCGCGGGGTCACAGACGCGGATTCCTCCCGGTGACCGTAGGGGAACCAGGGAACGTCCGCGGGCTCACCTGTCCAGGAGGGTCCCCGAGGGGGCTCCAAAACTGTATTCTAATTCCCCCAGCCGGGGAGTAGCGCTCCGGTGGCCGCGAGCCTGAGCGCGCAGCTCAGGCCGAGGTGCAGGATCAGGCACCACCGGACCGGGAGCGCACACTGCAGCCAGCTGCTCACGCAGTGCCTCGACTCCCAGCACTCCAGAGGCTCCCCGGACCATCTCCATCAGGGCCTCCAAGTCAGAAATCCTGCAGCTCTCCCGATGATGATGATGACCACCAGCACTTCCAGCAGCATGTGGCCACGCTGATCTTCCTGCAGCAAGAGGAGGTAACCATTGCCTCACCCCACCTATATACCCCCCTGATCAGCCAGCCTCCTACCCTATCCCCCCAATCACAACTGCCCCCTTTTCACCAATCCCATAACCCCATAGAATGCACACCTCTGCATTCCAAACATTAACCCCTTCAGACCCTAGCCCCCTCCAGATTGTCATGGGCTTATTCGCCCTAAGGCTATGTTCACACACTGCGTTTTTTACCTGCGTTTTGGGTCTGTTTTTGCTGCAGAAATTTCTTGAGAAATTCTTGTAACCTTTCTGCAGACATTCCCCAGCAAAACCTATGGCAACAAAAATTAGCTGTGCACACACTGCGTTTTTTTCTTAAGAAAATTCTTTCAGTAGATTTTCTTAAGAAAAAGAATGAGCATGTCACTTCTTTTCTGCAGCAAACTGCGTTTTTTGCCATAGATAATTGGCACAATAACGCATGGAGCAACCAGCGGTAAAAACGCACCGAAAACGCACCGAAAACGCACCGAAAACGCGGCAAAAACGCAGGTGCGTTTTTGGTGCGTTTTTTAACACAGGTGCACTCTTAAGAAATTTCTTAAGAAAAATCATTTTTCTAGTGTGAACATAGCCTTATAGGGCTCACTGGCCCTCTCTACAGTCTGCATCAGTAGCTTAGCTGCCTGTCCCTGCTACAAGAGGAAGCAAAGAGATCTGCGGTGCATGCAGGCAGCGCCACACAATCTGTATTTGAGTATTGCTATTATTTTATATTTAGACAATGGTGGGTTCTGTGTGAAAGCAAGAGTCTGGGTAACACCTTTAAAGTCTTGGAAATTAAACCTGCTTTTATTAATTTATATTTTATTTAATATTTACTTTTTTTAAATAGGACTTCTAAAGCAGACAACCTTTTAACCCCTTCACCCTCGGTTGATTTTCCGTTTTTTGCTTTTTTTTCTCTTCCCTTCTTCCGAGAGCTGTACTTTTTATTTTTCAGTCAATCTTGCCTGTGAGGGCTTGTTTTTTGCAGAACGAGGTGTACTTTTAAATGAAACCTTAAGTTGTACCATATAGTGTACTGGAAAATGGCAAAAAAATTCAAAATGCAGAAGAATTGCAAGAAAAGTGTGATTACACGATTGTATTTTAGATATTTTATTCACGGTGTTCACTATATGGTAAAACTGATGTGTCGGTGTGATGCCTCAGTTCAGTGTGAGTTCGTAGACACCAAACATGAATAGGTTTACTTTTATTTAAGAGGTTAAAAAAAAAACAGAAGTTTGTCCAAAAAAGTGGTGCCCATTTTGTGCCATTTCCCACAACCCGTAGTCTTCTCATTTTTCAGGGTCTATGGCTCAGTGATAGCTTATTTTTTGTGTCTCGAGCTGACGTTTTAAATGGTACTATTTTTGTGCAGATGCTATGTTTTGATCGTCTGTTATTGCATTTTGAGCAAAATTTGCAGCAAACAAAAAACATAATCTTGGTGTTTGGAATTTGTTTGCCGCTACGCCGTGTACCGATCAGATTAATTGATTTAATATTTTAATAGATCAAACATTTCTGAATGCGCCAATATCAAATGTGTGTATATTTTTTTATTTTTTTAAACCCTTTAATTTTCAATGTTTTTTCAAAACTTATTTTTTACTTTTTTTTAGTTTACTAGTCCCACTAGGGGGATATAAGGATCAGCAGTCTGATCACTCATTCTTTTCCCCCGATCAGAGCAACACCGCTCAGACTGGAAGAAATGATCATCTCTTGTAAGCTGCAGGACTCAGCTGCTTGTTACAGGACCTGAGTCATGTGAGCTACAGGAGTCATCACATGACCCTGTGCCACCATGGCAACCATGGCAACCATCGGATCCACATGATCACATCATGTGGCTTACGGTGAATGAACTTTTACCGTGATCGCCATTAAAATGGCGCTGTCACATTTTGACAGCACCATTTAAGGGGTTAACAGGTATGGGTGGATAGTGATTCCACTCGTGCCTGCAAGGCACACGTCAGCTGTATAAATCAGCTGCCATGTGCGCGGATCCCCGCCGACAGCCTACAGCAGCCGGTGGGGATTAACACTATGACCGCTAGGATGTAACTTTACTGCCCGTGCTTGTTAAGGGGTTAAATGGAATCTATCAGCAGGATTTTACCCCTCAAACTGTTTATATGTGTATGTGGCTCTTTCAAAGACAAGTCCAGTAATAGTTTTACATGGCCAGTATGTTTCCCCCTATTTCTAGTCCACTGCCACCTCTCTGCTGTGTAACTTCAGGCAAAGGAACCATCAGTGAAGTAGGAGAAGACAGAATAGAGCTGGAGTGACAGAGGCTTCAGATCTACAGCCTCATTTGCATACCAATTCAAACACTGATTTATCAGTAATGGTCTGGCCTTGTAAAGCTATCACTGGAATTGCAAATTGGCATTGGTTTTATAGCGCTAGCTCAAAAAGTTTTCTACAATACACAATATTCTATATAAGTTTACTACTGCAGAAAAATCAAAACATAAGTGTAACTGTGCTGCCCCCACGCCTGTAGCAGCCGGGCTGCTCGGATCCGGACCCGCTGTGTGGCTCGAGGGATCCTCTGGTCCCAGGGGTCACGCAGAAACGCCAAATGAAAAGGGCGACGTAGTTGTACGGCCTTGGCCGTATTCAGTTTGTGACGCCAGCCATGGTGTGTGGTGAAGTGGGACACCACTGCTGCTGTTGTGGGACACCTGGGGGAGATGTAGTGGCAGCTGCATGTTAACCCCTCCGTGGGTAGGGATGGTTGCCCCGGGACCCTGTGTCTCTGTGCAGGGTATGGCGATGGCAAGGGCTTGCGCGCCTGGACATACCAGGGGATGTTTGGTTACTCACAATTAAATGAATCACACGAGTCTTTTGGTAAACCAAGGTGCTGGTGGCTGGCCGCTGCGGCCGGGTGTACTCTGGTCCCCCACCCGGGCTGGTGGTAGCCATCTTTTCCCTCTGCACTGTGTTTGCTTATGTTGGATTTCCCGGTATGGAACACGGGAGTCCGCTCCCGGCTTGTTGTGTACCTGAGGAGCCGTGCCCGCTGACGCTGACCCGTGGGATCTATGGGCCCTGGCGGTTGTTCTATCCCTCTCTGTGGGTGATTGTCTGCTTTTGGGACTTTGGTTGGGACAGGACCTATAATCCTGCCCTCAATCGGTTGATTAGCTAGGCCGTTAGTTCTGGTCCTGGCTTCAGGGTCCGAGTACTCTCTCTGTGCACAGTTTCTGGGTCGGGTCTCTGGTGTCGGTACTGGCGGGTTCCAACCCTGTCCCGGTCCACCTCGGATCTCCGGCTGCCGTCTTCCCGTTGCCTGCCGACGGAGACCACCGTCTGCCACCTAGCCAAGATACCAGGGCTCCAACCCTGGCACCGTTCAACTTGGGTTTCTCCTCTGCTGGAGCTACACCTAGCTCCAGCCTCCACTCCTCTCAACTTGAACTACAACTTAATCTGTCTGTTTTCCCGCCCCGGGCTGTCTAGACCGCTAGGTGGGCATTCCCTATCCGCCTGTTCCCGCCCACTGGAGTGCCTGTCTTGCCCTGAGGGGGTGACTAGGGTTTCAGGTCGGCTGTATGTAACCCTGTGAGGGAAGGTGTTATGCGGGGGCCTGATGTGTGACTACCTGGTTCTGCCAGGGCGTCATATAACGTCATGCAACAATGTAATCATGCAACCTCTTACCTCTTTCCGACACATTTCATTGCTGAATCTGCTGTAAAGAGTACATTGATGAGAAGACGTGACACAGAGTATCCCGAGGGCAATAGCTTTGGGTTTTAAACAATAGAAAATATGGTTACATAGTACTATTTACTCATGTGAAGTCAAGAGGTGGTTCACTAGTTATTTTTCCAAGGCACATCGATATTATGTTGAAAATCAAGGATTCTCTCAAATACCTTGTGTTGCCAGTAGTGCATGTGAGCAGTGCTATTGCGGTCCGCTCATCCCTTATCATGTGACCCCTCCTAGCTCTGTGACCTCTGATGCCAAGTCAACTTCCATGAGTGACTGGGCTGTGGGCAGAGTTTCACTGCTCATCACAGTCCAGCGGCGCTCCTGCTTGCGGTGCTCTGCAGTGAAGGAGGTGGGAGCACGGAGATGAAGGTCTGTGATGCTGGGCTGTGATGGGCAAAGAAATGCCTCCCATAGTCCAGTCACTCAGGAAGACTGGGGCCATCTATGGTGATTTCAGATCAACTAGAAGTTGACGTGACATCACCAGATCCCAGAGATCACGGAGCCCGAGAGATCACGAGAAGGGGGTGAGCGGACCGCAATAGCGCTGCTCACAGGCATTACTGGCAACACAAGGTATTTGAGAGAAAGCTTGTTTCCCAAGATAATATCAATGTGGCTTGGAAAAATAACTAGTGAATCACCCCTTTAAATTAAGTCAAAACACACAACAGTATTCACACAGTGTAATTAAAGAAGAAAGGATTGACAGCACTGGCCACAAGTGCTGTTACTAGACTATATGTTCCTTGAGAACAAAATATTTTTATGCAAAGTGTTAGAGGGTTGTCCTCTTTAAGAAAACTTTCCCCTATATGGAGTTAATTTAGAAAAAAAACAAAAAGTCAATAAAACCTCTTTTACTTACCCCTTTCCAGGGGTTTCCGGTGGTGCCTAATGCGGGCTTTGCACACACGCAGGTGCGATGTCGGTGGGGTCAAATAGAAAATGACATACTTCCGGCATCGCATGCGACATCGTAGTGTGTAAAGGTTCGATGATACGATTAACGAGCGCAAAAGTGTCGTAATCGTATCATCGGTGCAGCGTCGGCGTAATCCATAATTACGCTGACGCAACGGTCCGATGTTGTTCCTCGCTACTGCGGCAGCACACATCACTGTGTGTGAAGTCGCAGGAGCGAGGAACATCTCCTACCGGCGTCACCACGGCTCCCGTAGGATATGCGGAAGGAAGGAGGTGGGCGGGATGTTTACATCCCGCTCATATCCGCCCCTCTGCTCCTATTGGCCGCCTGCCGTGTGACGTCGCTGTGACGCCGCACGACCCACCCCCTTAATAAGGAGGCGGGTCGCCGGCCAGAGCGACGTCCCAGGACAGGCGAGTCCATGTGAAGCTGCCGTAGCGATAATGTTCGCTACAGCAGCTATCACAAGGATATCGCAGCTGCGACGGGGGCCGGGACTATCGCGCTCAGCATCGCAGCATCGGCTTGCGATGTCGCAGCGTGCAAAGTACCCCTTAGTCTTCATCGTTTGGTTAAAGTGGAGACGTCATGTTGACAGCACTGCAGTCCATCACTGAGCTCAGTAGCTCATAGCCGTTCATGCCATCCAAATGTGCAGAGCATGCCATCATCAGCGCATCCCTGGCGTAGATAAGGATTAGAAAGTAGCCCTGGCACACAGGCCCCACCAGCCCACATTCAATATACCTGCCCTCCAGCGCCATATGAGAGAAATATATTCATAGCTAATAAATGATGTGGCAAATATTTATACTTTGTCCCCTTTCCTTACGTGTTTGTTAAAAAGATGAAAAAACTGTCCAGTTGTTGCTCTTATTGTATTCCTGCTGGGAAGTATTATTGTTATTTTTAAATCCAACATATGGTCACTGAGACATGCGTTTACAGCGCTTTTTCACCCACTGACTTCAATTCATTGACTTTCTTGATGACCCAAAAAAGCGCATCAAAAACGCACCAAACCGCATCCAGTTTTCATGTGGTTTCTTTGACACAGGGTGCAGATCTGGTGCGGAAAATTTCTCCACCAAATCTGCAGTGCGTGCACATAGCCTAATAGGTTCTCTATCAAGGAGAAATGGATATTATCATTTTGGACATTTGTGATACATCATGATAATAAACTATAAATATCTGATAGATGCAATTCCTACTTTGGAAATTAAGAGTTACAGTATATCAAAAAAGTAAATACACCCCTCACATTTTTGTACATACAGTGCCTACAAGTAGTATTCAACCCCCTACAGATTTAGCAGGTTTGATAAGATGCAAATAAGTTAGAGCCTGCAAACTTCAAACAAGAGCAGGATTTATTAACAGATGCATAAATCTTACAAACCAACAAGTTATGTTGCTCAGTTAAATTTTAATAAATTTTCAACATAAAAGTGTGGGTCAATTATTATTCAACCCCTAGGTTTAATATTTTCTGGAATAACCCTTGTTTGCAATTACAGCTAATAATCGTCTTTTATAAGACCTGATCAGGCCAGCACAGGTCTCTGGAGTTATCTTGGCCCACTCCTCCATGCAGCTCTTCTCCAAGTTATCTAGGTTCTTTGGGTGTCTCATGTGGACTTTAATCTTAGCTCCTTTCACAAGTTTTCAATTGGGTTAAGGTCAGGAGACTGACTAGGCCACTGCAACACCTTGATTTTTTCCCTCTTGAACCAGGCCTTGGTTTTCTTGGCTGTGTGCTTTGGGTCGTTGTCTTGTTGGAAGATGAAATGACGACCCATCTTAAGATCCTTGATGGAGGAGCGGAGGTTCTTGGCCAAAATCTCCAGGTAGGCCGTGCTATCCATCTTCCCATGGATGCGGACCAGATGGCCAGGCCCCTTGGCTGAGAAACAGCTCCACAGCATGATGCTGCCACCACCATGCTTGACTGTAGGGATGGTATTCTTGGGGTCGTATGCAGTGCCATCCAGTCTGTAAACGTCATGTGTGTGGTTGGCACCAAAGATCTCGATCTTGGTCTCATCAGACCAGAGAACCTTGAACCAGTCTGTCTCAGAGTCCTCCAAGTGATCATGAGCAAACTGTAGACGAGCCTTGACATGACGCTTTGAAAGTAAAGGTACCTTACGGGCTCGTCTGGAACGGAGACCATTGCGGTCGAGTACGTTACTTATGGTATTGACTGAAACCAATGTCCCCACTCACATGAGATCTTCCCGAAGCTCCTTCCTTGTTGTCCTTGGATTAGCCTTGACTCTTCGGACAAGCCAGGCCTCAGCACGGGTGGAAACTTTCAAAGGCTGTCCAGGCCGTGGAAGGCTAACAGTAGTTCCATAAGCCTTCCACTTCCGGATGATGCTCCCAACAGTGGAGACAGGTAGGCCCAACTCCTTGGAAAGGGTTTGTACCCCTTGCCAGTCTTGTGACCCTCCACGATCTTGTCTCTGATGGCCTTGGAATGCTCCTTTGTATTTCCCATGTTGACCAAGTATGAGTGCTGTTCACAAGTTTGGGGAGGGTCTTAATTAGTCAGAAAAGGCTGGAAAAAGAGATAATTAATCCAAACATGTGAAAGCTCATTGTTCTTTGTGCCTGAAATACTTCTTAATACTTTAGGGGGAACCAAACAGAATTCTTGTGGTTTGAGGGGTTGAATAATAAATGACCCTCTGAATAAACTTTTCACAATTTAAAAAAAAAAAATAAATAAATAAATAACATTCTTTTTTGCTGCAGTGCATTTTACACTTCCAGGCTGATCTACAGTCCAAATGTCACAATGCCAAGTTAATTCTGAATGTGTAAACCTGCTAAATCTGCAGGGGGTTGAATACTACTTGTAGGCACTGTATATTATTATATATTTTCAGGGAACAACACTGAAGATCTGAGATTTTGATACTATATAAAGTAGTCACTATACAGCTTGTATAAAGCCGGTGTCACACTTGCAAGTGCCTTGCGTGTATCTTATGCGAGTCTCGTGTTGCATCACCAGACATGGACTCACACTCTCCTCACAGGAGCGTCTCAGCTGCATAGACATACAAGCAACCGACCCCCTCCGGTGAGGAGACTGTGACTCTGTGCCGGGTGATGCACTGCAAGACTCGTGCGAGATACATGCGAGGCACTCGCAAGTGTGACACCAGCCTAACAGGGTAAATTTGGTGCCCTCTACATAACTCAACACACAGCCATCAATGTCTCTCCCACCAACATAATTACATACATTTATGATTCTGTGAATTCCGACCTTACCATTAATCACCAAGTATCGCTCATACTATACCTTCCCCTTCTATTCTCCAAGTTGAAGCCCAGTACGGCTATAGCCAAATTCAACTTATACAGTATATAGTGATGACTCTATTTCTTCCTCTATTCTTTCTTTATTGTTTGGAGTCTAGCAAACATTTACATCAATAATACAACACTTACAGACCTTGATGAATGGAAGCAGTTGTGCATACAGCCATAGACAAAGCTTATTTTGACATTGAAGTTATATATCATGTTCAACACACTGACATCTCATCTCCATATTTCATGTATCGAATTATTTTTCCCAGATTTACAAAAGAAACCTGTGTAAAATTATCTTTCAGTAAAGTAGGCCTCATAAAATACCTTGGGGGGGTCATAGCCTTAATGTACAAATACTGTACCTACACCATGACATTGATGTCTGGTGAGGTGGGACATATAGGTCATTTATTGCACTCAAGACAAGAAATGTTGGTATTTACATTGTGAAAAAATATTAAGGCTTAAGGCTGCTTTACACGTATAAATTTATCGAGCGTTCGCATGTGCGATCGCACCTGCCCCCATCGGTTGTGCGTTATGGGCAATTTGTTGCCCTTGTCACACAAACTCAGTCACCCCCGTCACACGCACTTACCTTCTGAATGACCTCGCTGTGGGTGGCGAACATCCTCTTCCTAAAGGGGGAGGGACGTTCGGCGTCACAGCGACGTCACACAACGGCCGGCCAATAGAAGCGGAGGGGCGGAGATGAGCGTGATGTAAACATCCCGCCCACCTTCTTCCTTCCACATTGCCGACGGGACGCAGGTAAGCTGCAGTTCATCGTTCCCGGGGTGTCACACGGAGCGACGTGTGCTGCCTCGGGAACGATGAAAAACCGGAGCACAGAAGGACGTTCAATATGAGCGACATGTCAACGAGCACCGATAAGGTGAGTAGTTTTGCTCGTTCACAGTTGCTCATTTGTGTTACATGCTACGATATGTGAAACGAGGCCGGATGTGCGTCACTAACGACATGAGTGACCCCGACGACATATCGTTAGATATATCGTAGCGTGTAAAGCGGCCTTTAAGCTCTGTTCACATCTGTCAGAAGCTACGCTGAATCTCCACTGCAGATTCCATCTTTTTGACAGATTGAGTAGCGCTGAATGCATCATTATTCTTTTAGCCAAAACTATGAACCCCATTATTAGTCAACAAGGGTCTATTTAATTCCATTATGTGATAAATGTGTATCATGATTTCTTTTGCATGAACTATTATAGAAACCTTAATGCAAGTGTGAACAGAACTTAATCTATTGTAATTGTGTCATAAAAGAGTGAGTCCAGCTGATTCAAGAAAGCGGACAGTAACTGTACAACATTCTCTAAGCAAATAATCACAAAGTTTTAAAGCGTTTATACTAAATTTTAAATTTTCATCTATTCAATGGATAGGTGATATTCTACTAATCACAGGTAGTTTAATTGCTGGGATCCCCCCAGATCAATACAATGAGGCTCTGCAAAGTCTTGTGTGAATGAAGCAGTAGTCGATCATGCGCACAATCACTTAATTCATTCTTCATTGGACTGCTAGATATACAGTAGTCAAGCGCTATAATCGGCTATCTCCAGTAGTCCCATAGATAATTAAAAGGAACCTGTCAGGTGCAATATGCACCCAGACCCACAAGCAGTTCTGGATGCATATTGCTAATCCCAGCCTAACTGTCCCTGTATCTAGTACAATACATAAAGAGATCTTTAGAAAAAGTATTTCTAAAGATCCTTTATTTTCATGCTAATTTGTGCAGGGACTAGTCACAAGGGAGTTACTTCCCCCAACTAGTTCACCCTCTTAGCATGTTAGTATGCCCACAGAGGCGTACTAACATGCTATTCAATGCCCATTGACCAGCATCTTCAGCGGTGATGCACATATGTCACCGCTTCAGATGCCAGGTTTAGTCTCATTGGGTATGATCATAACTTCCGGTAATACGCACTATGAAGTTGGGTGTACACGTCCTGGCTGCAGAGAGGTCTAGAGCGCAAGACTGGAAATACTGGGACATCTGATCATGTGCAGTGACCCTAAGGGGGATTTACACGCAACAACATCACTAACGAGATGTTGTTGGGGGTCACAGAATTCGTGACGCACATTCGGCCTTATTAGCGCCTTCGTTGCATGTGAAACGCACGAACTACCACTAATGATCAAAATTAGTCACCATATCGTTCATCGTTGACACGTCGTTCTAATCTCAAATACCGTTGCTGTTGCAGGACGCAGGTTGTTCGTCGTTTCTGCGGCAGCACACATTGCTACCGTGTTTACCCGAAAGTAAGGCCCTGTCTTACATTAATTTTACCCCCAAAAGTCCCACCCTGCCTTACTTTCGGGGGAGGCCTTACATTGGAAAAAAAATGACAATCCTCCCCCCTGCAGCCTCCCCATTGTTTGAGAGTCTGGCATCCACCCCATCCTCCCCCCTGCAGCCTCCCCATTGTTTGAGAGTCTGGCGTCCACCCCATCCTCCCCCCTGCAGCCTCCCCATTGTTTGAGAGTCTGGCATCCACCCCATCCTCCCCCCTGCAGCCTCCCCATTGTTTGAGAGTCTGGCATCCACCCCATCCTCCCCCCTGCAGCCTCCCCATTGTTTGAGAGTCTGGCATCCACCCCATCCTCCCCCCTGCAGCCTCCCCATACAGTGGTTCTGCCCCCCACTCTGCCACCACACACACTGACACATACGGTACCGGTACAGCCCCACACAGCACCCACACAAATATCGTACCGGTACGTACACACACACACACACACTGACACATACAGCCCCATACGGCACCCATACACATACCATACACATACCGTACACATACCGTACACACACACACACACACACACAGAGAGTTTCGGAACTTACCGTTACTTTCCTTCTGTTTCGATCTCCTCTGCGGTGCCGGGCTGACGATTCAGATGCAAGGGATGCTGGACCAATCGGAGCAAGCCTGCAGGCGGTGACGTCGCGGCTGATTTCGGCCAATCAGCTGCGAGCCGGCTGACTGGCCAATCGCAGCTCGAGCTGAGGGCCAATCAGCTGCGAGCTGGCTGACTGGCCAATCGCAGCTCGAGCTGAGGGCCAATCAGCTGCGAGCCGGCTGACTGGCCAATCGCAGCTCGAGCTGAGGGCCAATCAGCTGCGAGCCGGCTGACTGGCCAATCACAGCTCGAGCTGATGGCCAGCAGGGAGCCTTGCGGGGGCCATTCACCGGAGGCGGACCACGGGTGGCACGAGACTGGAGAAGGCCTGGATGGAGCGAGGGAACAGCGGCAAGTTCCTGTACTGTCCCCAGTGACCCCACCCATATGCGGCCTTACATTATGCCGCGACCACCACCCATAGGCGGCCTTACATTCCCCGGGCCCCCCGCTACCCTGCCTTACAATCGGGGGGTGCCCTACATTGGCGGACCCCCCCGAAACCCCCACCCTGCCTTACTTTCGGGGGGGTCCTACTTTCGGGGAAACACGGTATGTGTGACACCGCAGGACCGAGGAACAACAGCGTACCTGCGGCCGCCGTCAATGAGGAAGGAAGGAGGTGGGCGGGATGTTCCGGCCGCTCATCTCCGCCCCTCCACTTCTATTGGGCGGCCGCTTAGTGACGCTGCTGTGACGCCGAACGAACCTCCCCCTTAGAAAGGAGGTGGTGTGCCGGCCACAGCGATGTCGCTAGGCAGGTAAGTATGTGTGACAGGGACTAACGATGTTGTGCGCCACGGGCAGCGATTTGCCCGTGACACACAACCGACAGGGGCGGGTGCTTTCACCAGCCACATCGCTAGCGATGTCGCTGTGTTGAAAGTGGCCTTTAACGTGGTGTTTGAAGCAGTGACAACGGACACAGGTACGGCAGTGACAACAGATGCAGGTGTGGGTGTGCTACCATGCTAAGAGGGCGGACTATTCAGGGGAATTAATGCCCTTGCAACTAGTGCCTGCGCTCATTAGCATATCATGAAGGATCTTTTTAATTACTTTTTCTAAAGATCTCTTTATCTATGCTAGTGTATACAGGGACGGTTAGGCAGGGATTAGCAATATACACCCAGAATTGCTCATGGTTCTGGGTGCATATTGCACATGATAGGTTCACTTTAAGTATTGGTGCACTGCTACTTTGTCCACCACTTCATTCAAAAAGGTCTCAGGGTTAGTGGGCTCACAAGTAACCAGCAGGTTATCACCTATTCTAATAAGTTAGTACAAATTATTTAAAGAGGACTTATAAGTAGTGATGAGCAAATGAGCACAGTAAAGTTCAGCGTTCGTACCGAACACCTAGTGTGCGTCTCTCGAACTCAAACACAGACTTCTCAGGAAAGTCCATGTTCAAGTTCAGCATAATAGGTTTTTTAAATATTATTATTATATTCTGAGGAGAGCAGGGAAATCAATGAAATTGCAGAAAACAGCACTCAAATGAATGAGAACAGTAAAGATCAGCTATTCACATTTGCCGAGTACTGACTAAAACTCCCATCAGAGGCATGACTCAACGTTGTGCTCAGCGGAATGCCGTGGCTCTGATGGGAGTTGTAGTCAGTACCTGGCAAATGAGAATAGCTGTTCTTTACTCGTCCCATTCATTTCAGTGCTGTTTCCTATGATTTCAGTAATTTCCCTTCCCTTTCCAGCCCATAATTTAAACTTTAAGAAAATGACGTGGGGTACCCCTATTTTGATAAACAGCCAAAGGTAAAGCAGCAGCTGGGGGCTGATATCAGGCTGGGAAAAGGCTAATGTCCATGGCCCTTCCTTGCTTTATAAAATGATCCCCCAGCTGTCTTCTTTACCTTGGCTGTTTAGCAGAAATAGAGGGGACCCTCACATAATAAATAATTGAACAAAATGCCATGGGGTCCTCCCTATTTTTTTACAACCAGCCAAGCTAAAGCTGAAAGCTGTAGGCTGGTATTATCTGGCTGGGAAGGTCCTTGGTTATTTGACCCCTCCCAGCCTGAACATACCAGCTCATAGCCACCCCAGAAGTAATGCATCCATTAGATGCGCCATTTATGGCTCTTCGTTTTGGCTCTTCCAATTGCCCTGGTGCAATGGCAATCAAGGTAACAGTTTATAGAGTTGGTGTCAGCTATGAATTGACAGATGGTATCAAGTCCATGGGTTAGTAATGGATAGGTGTCTATCAGGCACCACCATTACTAACCCTGTAGATGTAAAGTCAAAAAACCACACACACATTAAAAAATATTTTATTTTATAAAACACTCCCCAACACCCTCATTCACCAATTTATTATTAAAAAAAGGAAGATCAGATGTAATCCAAGAAATCAGATGTAGTCCAATAATGGGAACCTGACAGACATAAAAAGAGAGATGTTAAATAAATAAAGACAAAACACAGTCCCTCGTTCACCAATTTATTAGCTCCCCCCAAAAAAAACCTGCACGTCCAACGTAATCCATAGCATATAATGATCCTACAAATCCAGTGATACTTTAGTGGATCCTATGCAGCCCGGTTCAAGTGAACAGGGCTCCATAGGTCCATCGCGATCATTTTTTATGAGCGATGACGTCAGTAACTTTACATTACCTCATTGCTCTCGCAGACTATCATGGAGGGCAGCGACAGACTTGAATTTTCCCATGAGCACTGATGTCAGTCTAATGGATGCACCACTTCTGGGGCGGCTGTCTACTGCTATTTTTAGCCTTGGAAGGGCCAAATAATCATGGCCCTTCCCATCCTGATAATACCAGCCTGCAGTTGTTTGCTTTACCTTGGCTAGTTATAAAAAAATAGAAGGACCCCACACCCTTTTTTTTTTTCTTTTTTTCAATTATTTATTTATTTAAGACATGGAATCCCTTCTATTTTTGCTAAACAGCCAAGGTAAAGCAGACAGCCTGGGGATAGTATTATCAGGCAGGGAAGGGCCATGGAAATTGACCCCTTCCCAGCCTGATACCAGCCTCTAGCTGTTTGCTCTATATTTGGCTGGTTAGCAAAAATAGAGGGAACCCCACATCAGCTTTTTGAATTATTTATTTAGTTTTACACTATACTTAAAAAACTCCTAAAATTCTGTTTAATAGTAATACATCAATAAAAAAGGAATAAATCCCACTGAACACCAATATTATCAAGTATATTAAGTAACATCAATAAACAAAGTCTTGCTGGGATCACCCAGGGAATTCGCATACGCCGTTCTCCCCTTTCTGGCCCATTTGCGGGCAGCGTGGACCAAGTAATTCTGGCTGCTTGCCGTCAGTCACTTATGGGCCCCTCGTTGCTGCTGTAGCTGTGGACTCTGTATAAGTTTGGTGAGGCGCATAAAGTGCCCTCACCGGCAGGTAGGGCAGGCCAACTGAATGGGCCCCTGCTCGGGAGACCTGTACCCCGTGCGGGCTGGGTGTACTGACAGTCCCCTTACTCAGTCATCTCTGTACTAGTTGGTTTTCGGGCGGCAATGCTGAGCAGCCCTTCTCCCCCGCCAGCAGCCACGAACGGTGCAGTGTCTGGAAGGGCCCTGCTCCTCTGCCCTGCCCTCCAGATGTGGCTCCTCCACTTCCTTCTCCTTTGGCTGCCTCTGCACAACTCCCTGTTCCCAGTGACACCACCCAACACTAGCTGGGATGCGAGGGCTATGCCCCCTACCTGGATCTGCCCAGGGGTCCCCTCTAGCTATGTGTGTGTTCCTGGTTACTTGTGTTCCGTGTGTCGACACCCTAATCAGCCTCTGGGATTACCTGTGTTGTACTGACCCAGCATGGGTGCAGTACTCAGTGGTGCCTGACCAGGTCAGGGGCACCACATTCCCCCTTAGTTACCAACAGCACGTCCTCGGGCTGTGAAGACAAACATTTAAAGAAAATGCAAAACATTTAAAACATCATAAAGCATCATAAAACATTCCAGGTACCATACATCACCACCCTCCACCCATAAGTCCGTTACCCACCCAAAACCCTCTCAGGAGGCAGGTCACCAGTCCTTTTAGAAACCAGGCCTGGGCTATCTGTTTCCCCAGACCTTTCCTCCAATCTTCCTCCCATAAACAGGCGTGCTCCCTGGTCACAGACGAGCCAGGCCCCATATACGGGCGTGCTCTGGTGGTGGTACCTCAGAGGTAAACGTCATACACTGCGAGAATTTGTGGCTATAGCTAGTTCATAGCCTAATGGTCCTTGTTTTTGAAAGTGAACAAACCAGGTGCAGAATTTTTAAAGAGTTCTCACATTAGTTCATGTGGGCACGAAATCTTAAAACTTGAACGTTGCAAACTAGTAACTTTCTTTACTTTTCTTGGCTTACATGGACTCTATCCTCTCACTGGCGCTTGATGCTGTTCTTGTGCTGTCGTCTGATGCTTCATCTGGATCTGTATTATCTGTAGTATCTGTAGCCTTGTCTTTATTTGTTTCTGTTCCTTTGTTTTGTGGTGTTGACTTTGGGGGCTGGGTGGAGACAGCAGGGTTGCAGTAAGGATTCCTGGGGCATGGCACCACATACAGTGCATACCAGCCGCGTTCACCTTGGTGCTTGGTAAATTCGACCAGGTCTCCCATATCCAAATCCCGGCCAGGGTGTCCTCGGGGCAGGTGGGAACGGACATCTCTCCTGCTGACAAAAATGCCCCCCTTTACGCCCGGCGCTACTGTAACGCCCCTGCAACCGGGTCGTTACTGGGTGTTAAATGTTGCCCCTATTTTTCCCGGGCAGGAGGAGAAGAGTCCACACACACACACACACACACTGGCAGGAAGGAGTTAAAAATTCTTCAGAATGTAGTTGAGCCTGCATGACTCATCCTGTCTCCTTAATGAGCAGGTGGCTGCACAGGGCAGGTTCCCATGACAACCTGAGGGGAGGGGGGCCTGAATGAGTGAGTTTAGTGCAGAGCAGACTGAAGTTTTGGTCAGAACATGAGAGGATGCTAGAGAGTACAGACCTCCATAGAACAGCTCCTGTTGAAGAGATGCCACGAAACCAGGGCTGATAACATCTGAGGAAGGGATTGGAGCTGAGTACTGGGGATCTTTGGAGAGTGTTGTACCCGGTGGCGGTTGGTGTTGTGCCCACTACCGGGCAAGAGAGAGACAGAGAGGCGGCGAGTTCCCAAGATGTTCTAAGCCACGGGGACGGCATTAACGCACCGAAAAAGAGGGACCCCAGATCACTCAACCGGACCCTTCCTCCTACCTGCCCGGGACCAGCCAGAGGCTACAGGCGGTGGCAGAGGAGACCGAGACCTCAGTGGCCGCCGTGAGTGATGGCAAGCTCCCCAGGAACCCCGTTACCCTCCTTCCATCCCCCTTGTCACACCGGACTGACTGTCGGACTTTCCCTTTTATTGAAACCCGCCGGGGTCACGGAAGCCGGGTCGGGCCACTAACAGCCTGACCCCGAATACCATCGGCCCGGTGACCGTACGAGCCCTGCAATCCCCGGTGCGGGCGTTTCACTACAATAAAGCCATAACCAGTTTTTAGGCTGAACACCTCCACTCTCCACTACTCCATGGTAGAGAGGACCTCTAACCTGGTGGCGGGCTTTCCTGAGCGTCTGCTTGCCCTCCAAGTCCCGGCCTGCCACGTCTTCCTTCTGCCGGTCTGGGGAATGCTGCACAGGGGGTTGTCTCGCTCTGGCGTGGTGCAGTGCTCTGCTGGCTGGACTCCTCTTTTCTGCCACCTCGCTGCCTGCGGGCTCCCAGGTGACGCACATGCTGGGTATCATGATGACCAGCACTTCTTCCTCAGCAGGGGGTCTCGGGCTCTCTTCATCCCAGCGGGAGTAAGGCAACATCTCGGCCTCCGGACCTCCCTCAACTCTGCAGGATGCTGCAACCTCCTCTGGCTGTTCAGGAGCCTGCTCTTCATTCTCCAGGCCTCTCCTCCCACGTAGTGCTCTTGAGCACTCCTCCGGCAGCAGCACTGGGGATGGACAAGGTTCAGCAGGTCAGGGTGGTGGGCTCTCAGCCGCAGAAGTTGCTGGGGCCGCTCCGGGTGAGCGCCTGTGGACTATATACTGGTCCACTAGGTCTTTTGGGAACCGTGCACTCAGCTCCGCTTTGAATTTCAGGAACGCAGGGTCTTCTCCCGGTGGGAACGCAGGACCCGGTTCTTCGGTCGGCGGCTGGCGTGCGGTGGCTGTCTCTGCTGTGCAGGCCAGGGCAGACTGCGTTGCAGCCTGGTCGGGTCTGGCCGGACGTGGCGTGCCTGCGGCCTGGTCTTGGCGGGCTGGCGGGACACTGCTGCGGCCTGGTCTGGGCGTGGCGTGGCTGCACTAGGCATCTAAGCAGGAACCACGGGCTTCGCAGCATTGATCGTGGCAGGTGTCACCTCCGGGATCGCAGCAGGGATCTTTGTGGGCGTCGCCTCCGGGATTGCAGCAGGGATCACAGCAGGTGTAGCAGCATGGTGCACCGCAAGCATCGCAGCGGCCTCCGGTTGTAGCAGCGCGGGCAGGGTTGGTGCACTTGAGCGGTCAGGGGCAACGTGTGACTCACCCAAAGGCATCAGCATCGGAGTCTGGGTGGTCGCCGCCCGGCGGGACACTTGCCTCGCAGTCCAACTCTCATAGGACCGAACCGCTGCAGCCATCTCCCGGAGCTCGGTGCGTCCCTCCTTGATCTGCTGCATGACTCGAGCTTCCAGCCGGTCGCAAAACTGGGCAATCTCCCAGTCCCACCAGGCAACGGAGCCTGGTTCAGGATCACCACATGCAGACGCTATGCTTCCTGCGTCTTCTTTGCAACCTTCCAGCTTCACTTCCTGCAGCAGACTTGTGACTTGTCCTTCCTCTTCCACCAGCCTTGAACATCTCCGCCGGGTAAGGTCAGGTCTGCTCCCATCGCTCACGAGGTCAGAACGCTGCAGGGGCTCTCTGGGTAGCCACACCTCTTCGTGGGTGGTTACTTCTTCTAGCGCGGGCTGCTGTAGTTTCTTGGCGCGTTTTCCATGGTGGCAATATGGCAGCGCTTCAAATTATTCGAACAGACCGCGAAGGCACATGGTCACCTCTCTTAACAAGTCTAGTCCTTATCCTGTTCATGACACCAGAAATGTGGAGCCCCGCATTACCTTCTGGTGCTGGTCGCCGCAGAGTCTCCACGGGCTTGGAAATCTTCTGGTCACAGGTAGGTTAACTTCAATGAGGGATTTGTGACGCCACTCTCGGTATTTGCGGTCAGGGTGACCGCCATTGCAGTTTAGGGGGATGCCTGGGGCTGATATTAGATGCAGTCAGATGTTGTAGCCTCCAGAGAGTGAGGCTGGCCCCAGGGCCCAGTGTAAGGCTATGTGCGCACGTTGCATAAATACATGCAGTTACGCTGCGCTTTGTAGCGCAGCGTAACTGCATGCGTCCTGCGTCCCCTGCACAGTCTATGGAGATTGTGCAGGGGCCGTGCGCACGTGGCGTTTTAGAGCGCAGCGCTTTAGCTACTGCCGAAGCGCTGCGATCTAAGAAGTGACATGTCACTTCTTCCGTGCGCTTTGCCGGCAGCTCCTGCTCTGTCTATGACAGGAGCTGCAGGCAGAGCGCATGGAATCGGCTTTTTTTTTTTTTCACTACGGACATTTCTGCAGCGATTTAAAGTGCACATGTGCTCTTCAGATCGCTGCAGAAATTTCTGCAGGGCTAGTACGCAACGTGCGCACATAGCCTAAGTGTGTAGTACCACAGGTCGCAGAAGAACTCACACACAAAAACAGCAATGTCTTTCAGGGTTTTTACTCACTTTCAGGTGGCAGGGGTGAGTTAACCCGGGCGATGCTATAGTGGACCAGGTGGAGCCAGATATCCCTTCGGCTGATGTAGGGGTGACTGCTGAGTCGCCTTCCTAGCCCTTCTTTTTTTGAGGTGACCCCCTGACTTGAAGTCTTGCTGGGATCACCCAGGGAAGTCGCATACGCCGTTCTCCCCTTTCTGGCCCGTTTGCGGGCAGCGTGGACCAATTAATTCTGGCTGCTTGCCGTCAGTCACTTATGGGCCCCTCACTGCTGCTGCAGCTGCGGACTCTGTAAGTTTGGTGAGGCGCATAAAGTGCCCTCACTGGCAGGTTGGGCATGCCAACTGAATGGGCCCCTGCTCTGGGGACCTGTACCCCGTGCGGGCTGGGTGTACTGACAGTCCCCTTACTCAGCCACCTCTGCACTAGGTGGTTTTCGGGCGGCACTGCTGAGCAGCCCTTCTCCCCCGCCAGCAGCCACGAACGGTGCAGTGTCTGGAAGGGCTCTGCTCCTCTGCCCTGTCCTCCAGACGCGGCTCCTCCACTTCCTTCCCCTTTGGCTGCCTCTTGACACCTCCCTGTTCCCAGTGACACCACCCAACACTAGCTGGGATGCGAGGACTACGCCCCATACCTGGATCTGCCCAGGGGTCCCCTCTAGCTGTGTGCGTGTTCCTGGTTTCTTGTGTTCCGTGTGTCCACACCCTAGTCAGCCTCTGGGATTACCTGTGTTGTACTGACCCACCATGGATGCAGTACTCAGTGGTGCCTGACCAGGTCAGGGGCGCCACAGATAGATAGATAGATAGATAGATAGATAGATAGATAGATAGATAGATAGATAGATAGATAGTTTTATGTTTGTATTTGGTAGCCTGCTGAGCACGCTTTTATCAATTCCAGCTCTTGGGAAGGACAGGCAGAACAATTGGATGAGGAAGAGACAATACTGTAGATTGATTGGATTTATTTACTTGTCATAGCCTGGGGTAAAGAAATCATCAGCTCCGCGTGATGATTTATACACATATCTTAAATGAAAACACTGCTAGACTTAAGCAATAAAAATCAATTAAGTAGTGAAAATTGCCAGAAGGCCCCACATAAAAAAGACACCAGAAAGTTGTGGTGAGAACACTCTAATGTGAAACTGCAGTTACTACCACTTGAAGGGGTATACTGGTATCTGCCTGTACTTTGGCACACCGCTATAGAATTGTATTGGTAAGCATTGTTTACCACCATGTGTTTCAACACCAGACACAAAGGAGCACCAACATAATTTATTAATGAAATGAATAGGGATTCTGTGCATTGAGCATAAAGACTCCTTTAAAAGTTTTTACTATGCCATTGTCACGGTTCTTTCTCTGCTATAGAAGTTTAGTGACCGGTTTTGGGTCTGAGTCTCACTTTCCCCTGTTAGACTGCTATTTAAACGTATTTTCCTTTCATTTGGCAGTTGTAGGGTTAATGGCTGTATTCCTTGACAGCAAGGAGGCCAATTACCATACCAGGTGTTTCTGGTTTAGGATCACTCCCAGTCCCTTTAAATATCCTCTGCTACCAGCAGAGGGTGCTGTTTTTTTCTTGATTCTTTCAGATTATGGTCTTGGAGGAAGAAGGAGCTGCTGAAAACCTTGTGCCATAGTTACTGCAGTCTTGGTGCTGATTGCAGCATTTTGCTATTGTTTTGCCCCTGTCTGTCTTCCTTTTCTGATGTGTTGCTTCAGTGCAGCGGTGGGGCTAGCATCCTTCACCTGCCAACTCCTTAGCCAGGGAATATTGTGGGGTCATCTCAGAGCTTCAGGTTCCTGCTCAGCGACAGTTGAGGAACCTGTATAGGAAATGGCTAAGAGTGCATGGTACAGCTGCAGGTAAGTGGAGGAGGTGTTTATCTTCCTTCTCAGTAATGCTAGGGCCCACCATTGTTCATGTGTCCCCGATGTACCCTTGTCTTCTCATGATGGTTTCCCCTTTTAAGTTGTGTTTGGCCTCACGCCAGACTCTCCCCTAGTCCATGCGTGATAGTCACCAATTTGACTAGGAGGGGTCCAACCTCTGAGCTCCCACCAATCCTGAGACTAAAGGGAACACCTCACTGTTTCAGGATAACGTCTTCTTCTGATGTTTCACTGAGGTGACTTACTTGAATGCAGTTGTGTGGAGCAAGACTCTTTAACATAATCATTTGCAGCATCACTGAAATTGAACCAGAGGCAGATACTAACAGAGAATGGGACCTGTGCAAGCATAGTATGGTCCCAGGTGCTAACTTGATGTCAGTAGGGTGCTAGCCATAGTCCATCATATTCATGGCTCTTCAAAAATTCCCTTACTGCTGTCCCAGATTTGTGTAGACCTTTCAATTTGACCTTATAGAAAATCAGCACCCACTAATATTTTTTTCATGTAACAATGTCCCATTTGCCTGTGTAGCACCCATGAGGTATCAGGTGCCACAAAATGTAACCTGTGGAAACCCAAACCACGGAATACAGTATCTGTGCCAATCAACACACCAGCACCCTCAGGCCATACACAACCCCAACACCAGACTGGGAGACAACCTAGCAACAGGTAAAAGGGTGGGCACTGATTGGATAGTTGCCACCCAATCTGTAGGGAGAGACCCAGCAAGGGGAGGGGCGAGTGATCAGTTGGGAAGTTGGCGGGAAGAGCAGACAGAAGTCTACAGTGAGACAGAGAGAAAGAAGAGAAGTGTAGTGTGAGGTAGTAGTGTAGTGGAGGAGTGTGGAGGAAGAAGTCAGGGAGAGGAGAGTGAAAGTACAGAAAAAAGGGAAAAGACCTGAAGTAACACTGGAGTGAGGGACGGTGGAGTAAGGAACCAGGACTCCAGGAACTGTGGGTTACCTGTGGAAGTGTAATACTCCAGGAACCGCGGGATACCTGTGGAAGTCTGGAACCAAGGCTCACAGGACTCAGCACAAGGCGAGGTACAGACCCTGGGACAGCGGGACACTTTATGGTCAACTGTTAATTCTGCCAGGTGAGGGGATTTCCAGGATTCCTCACCACCCAAAGAGTCTGAAGCATCAGCAGCAAAGAGGGGATCGGGGACTGAAACCCTTAAATAGTCCAGGCTGCCTGCAATAGGACCAAGACCGAAACAGAGGGCCTCCTCAGAAGCTTTAGGCCACGGGAGCCCACCACTAACAAGTGTGAACGGAGGATTTCTAACCCAGGTCACAGCAGGCCCTGCTTGTGGAGGGCCCAAAACACCTAAGCTGCACTACTCCATCAGCCCCAGCAGGACCCTGCAGCGGCGACCTCAATAACCTGGCTGCACACCGCAAGTGGCGTAGTTGAGAACTCTTTTTTTACTTTTATTTCCTTTTTATTTTTCACCCATTTTTTATCGGACCGACCCCAGGGTCACAGAACCGGGCATCGGCCGCGACCACGACTGATTTCCCCCTGCGCACTGCACTCCTGGGACCGAGTACCCCACAGCCCTGGGCGTCACACCTGTATGACGTCTAAACAGCTGCACATATGATAAATTTCCCAATAAATTCATGGGCATATTAACCATTAACACTAGAACTACTGGACTCGTGACACCTATATAGAAATACATAGTGCAAAGTAGTCAAAATGACTACCTCAGTAGTTCTAGTGTTAAAGTGAACCTGTCATCTCAAGAAACATTATTTACCTGCACATATATGGTGCCAATCTGCAGGTAAAGTGTTTAAACCTTGTGTAGCTTAATAGAACAGTGGCAACAGAGCGAAAATGAAGTTTGATTCTCCTTGTAGCCACTCATTTCCAGGCACTGGAGCGGTGCAGGGAGCGGTTACAGTGAGTGTGGCGGAAATCACTCCACGGCACATTGATAACATCTTGTTCCAAACTCATGCTGCAGAGTATGCTGTCAATCAACTTCCGGGGAGTGATTACAGGTGTAGCTTTCATAAAAAACAAGCAATTTTGACCTAACCTATTACTGTGGATTATGTATTATTATTATAAGAATTTATTTTTCAAAACCCAGCGTAAGGCTTTATTCACACATCCATGTTGTTACATCAATGTTTTATCTGTTTTGTTCACGGTTGCAACATGTAATTATAATCTTTGGTGTTATTCACATGGCTGTGCGTTTCCATGGAACGTGTCAGTGCAAAACTCATGGAGACATTTCCATTTTTTTTCTTGTATCATGGATGAAAAGGGCCAAGACAAGTCTATGAATCCATGGAAAACACATCAGTGTGCCATCCATGTTTAACATAACAAAGGATAGGAGAAACTTTGTCATTTACTTATTTATCCATCTCTGAAGAACAACAATGAAACCAATGTTAAAAACGGCCACACGAACCATACACTGATCCAAAACAATGATGACATCAGTGCCATGGATGTGTGAGTGAGACATAAGCATAGTGCCCTCCATCTGCTCACCTCTACTAAGGTGATGTTAAAGAGGTTGTTCACTACTTTTACATGGATCCTTAGTAGTGATGAGCGAGCATGCTTGTAACTACTCGGTACTCGCACGAGTATCGCTGTACTCGGGCTGCTCGGCGGGGACCGAGTAATCTCGCGATACTCGTGCTGTACTCGTGGTCTTCATTTCTGCATGTTGGCGCTCTTTTGAGAGCCAGCCCTCATGCAGGGATTGGCTGGCAGACCACTGCAATGCCACAGCCCTGTTAGTTGTGGAATTGCAGTGATTGGCCGGCCTGCACAGCGTGACCGAGCCTTTATATCGGCCGGCGCGCTGTGCTCTGCTCACAGCTATCCAGACAGTCAGTGCAGGGAGAGTGTCGCTGATTCAGGGAAAGCTTTGCGGCCCTTTATAGCTTTTTCAGTTGCAGGGCTGCAAACAGTGTGACCAAAAGTCCTTCTCAGGACTATTCTAGTTGTATACAGGCAGGCAGGGTATAGCCAGGTCGGAGTACAGTAGCAGAGTCCTTCTCAGGACTATTGTTGCTATATACAGGCAGGGTATAGCCAGGTCTGAATACAGGCTAGTGACCAAAAGAGTCCTTGTCAGGACTATTGTACCAGTATACAGGCAGGCAGGCAGGGTAGTGGTGACCGTATACCAGCCTTCATCATATCTGGGGCTGGTGTACACAGTGTAAAACAGTCCAGATAGTGTCTGACTTGTCTGTAATTGTCGCTCCCCAAAAAAACCTGTTAGGTTCTTATTGCGTCCGTGCTTGGTTTTTAAAACCGCACGTGTGTGCCTGTTGGTGGCAGCGTACAGGTGCACTTGTGTGCAATTTCCAGAAACTTTGATATAACGCACAAGTAGTGAATATACACGTCAGCAGTGCACAGCATTGCAAAATGCGCAAGGGCATTGGCAAGGAACAAGGAAGTGGACGTGATGGTGGTGCAGGCAGAGGCCGAGGTCGTGGGCAAGCTCTAATTTCGCCACAACAAAGGGCCACATCTAGTCGCTCGCACGTCCTGTCCCAAATTCTTGGGGACCGCAGCAGTACACCGCTCTTGAACCAAGACCAGTGTCAACAGGTTGTTAGTTGGATAGCAGATAATGCTTCCAGTCAGATTGGCACCACCACTAGACTCTGTCTTCCACACGGTCAAGTGTCAGTAGCCGTGATACTGCACCGCACATTTCTGAACCTGATCCTCCTTCCTACCACCAGGCTGAGTACACGTCCTCCTCGGACATTAATGATCCCACACTTGGACACTCGGAAGAGCTGTTCACGTTTCCATTCACAAATTCTGGCCTCTCGCCAGCTCATATTGAAGTGGGTCATGAGGAGATCGTCTGTACAGATGGCCAAATATTTGAGCAGCCACGTTCTCACGAAGTTGGCAACGTGTCTCAACAAGTGGTGGACGATGATGAGACACAATTGTCAGAAAGTCAGGAGGAGGAGCAGGGTGCGGAAGAGGAAGACGACGTGGTGGATGATCCAGTAACTGACCCAACCTGGCAGGAGGATATGCAGAGCGAAGACAGCAGTGCACAGGGGGAGGGAGGCGTAGCATCACAACAGGCAGTAAGAAGCAGGGTGGTGGCCCCAGGCAGAAGTCAGGCAACCGTTCCCCGGAACAACACGACGACACAAGGTGCCTGTACAAATGTTAGGTCTTCCCGAGTCTGGCAGTTTTTTAAGTTGGATCCAGATGATTCAAAAAAGGCCATTTGCAACACCTGCCGTGCCAGCATCAGCAGGGGTACCAAAACTAGCAGCCTGACCACCACCAGCATGATCAGGCACATGTCAGCCAAGCACCCGACTTTGTGGGAAGTACAACAGAGTCGAGGAGCAGTGCTTGCTGATGTCACTGCTACGTCTTCGCTGGTTGTGCATGCGAGCCAATCCCCTGTCCATGCTGCCTGCGAACAAGCCTCCTCCACTCCTGCACCTGCAGTTGCCTACGCAGAAAGAACACCATCATCAAGCACGTCCTTGTCCCAGCGCAGCGTTCAGTTATCCATTCAGCAAACCTTTGAACGCAGGCGCAAATACACTGCCAACACCCCACATGCCACAGTTCTAAATGCTAACATTTCGCGACTGCTTGCGCTGGAAATGTTGCCTTTTAGGCTGGTGGAGACAGAAGCATTCCGTGACCTGATGGCGGCAGCTGTCCCACGTTACTCGGTCCCCAGCCGCCACTATTTCTCCCGGTGTGCCGTCCCCGCGTTGCATAACCACGTGTCACAAAACATCACACGTGCCCTGAACAACGCTGTTTCACCCAAGGTCCACCTAACCACAGACACGTGGACAAGTGCTTGTGGGCAAGGCCGCTACATCTCGTTGACGGCACACTGGGTTAATATTGTGGAAGCTGGGACCCAGTCTGAGCGAGGGACGGAACACGTCCTTCCCACACCAAGGTTTGCAGGCCCTACCTCAGTCAGTGTTTCACCCACACTCTACAGCTCCGGAATGTCATGCTCTTCAGCCTCCTCCTCCTCCTGCGCATCCTCATCCACTGTACCCTCCACACCAGTCACAAGCTGGAAGCACTGCAGCACTGCCTCGGCGAAGCGGCAACAGGCTGTGCTGAAGCTAATCTGCATAGGTGACAAACCCCACAATGCAGAAGAGCTGTGGACAGCTCTGAAACAGCAGGCAGATCACTGGCTCACACCTCTGAACCTAAAGCCAGGAAAGGTCGTGTGTGACAATGGCCAGAACCTGGTGGCGGCTTAGAGGCGAGGCCAGCTGACACATGTTCCATGCGTGGCCCATGTGCTCAACCTCGTGGTTCAGCGGTTTCTAAAGTCATACCCAGAGCTGTCTGATCTGCTGGTAAAAGTTCGCCGCCTGTCTGCACATTTTCGAAAGTCACCTACTGCTTCAGCCGGCCTTGCCGGCTTTCAGCGCCGTTTGCATCTTCCGGCTCACAGACTGGTGTGTGATGTCCCCACGCGTTAGAATTCAACTCTGCACATGTTGGTCAGGATATGTGAGCAGAAGAGGGCAGTTGTTGAGTACCTGCATCACCTAAGCCGTCAGGAAATGGGTCAAACTCCACACAACACCTGAGGAGTGGAGATGGATGTCAGACCTATGTACCATCCTCCAAAACTTTGAGGACTCCACCAAGATGGTGAGTGGTGATGACGCCATTATTAGCGTCACCATACCGCTACTCTGCCTTCTAAAACGGTCTCTGCTGAAAAACAAACATGATGCATTGCAGGCGGAGCGCGATGAGTTGCAGCAAGAAACAGTAGTGGGTGATAACACACAGCCCAGCCTCGTCTCATCACAACGTGCAGTGGAGGACTATGACGAGGAGGAGGATGAAGACATGGAGCAACTCTCCGGCCAAATTGAGGATATGACATGCACACCAGTCATATCCTCGGTTCAGCGTGGCTGGCCAGAGGACAGGGTAGATGAGGAGGAGGAGGAGGAGGACAGCATGTTCAGTCATCTTGTTGGTCAGGCTACTGAAGTCCTGGCTGTTAAGAGTCTGGCGCACATGGCTGACTTTATGGTAAGCTGCCTGTCTCGTGACCCTCGCGTTAAGAACATCTTGGCCGACAATCATTACTGGTTGGTAACACTGTTAGACCCACGCTACAAGGAGAACTTTTTGTCTCTTATTCCCGTGGAGGAGAGGTCAACCAAAATGCAGCAGTTCCGGAAGGCCATAGTCACGGAAGTAGGCAAAGCATTCCCCTCACAAAACGCTAGCGGCATAGGTCAGGAATCAGTGGACAACCGAGGCGTACAGCCGAGAGAGGCACAAGTCCAATCCGCCAGAGGTAGGGGAACAGTCTTTAAGATGTGGGACAGTTTTCTCAGCCCCTCACGTACCACAGCCCCTGAGGTGCGGGGTAGTGCCACAAGAAATCCTAAGTTTGCCCAGATGCTGAAGGAGTACCTTGCAGATCGAACAACTGTACTCCGACATTCCTCTGTGCCTTACAATTATTGGGTATCCAAGCTGGACACGTGGCATGAATTGGCTCTCTACGCCTTGAAAGTCCTGGCCTGCCCTGCTGCTAGCGTTTTGTCAGAGCGTGTTTTTAGTGCCGCAGGTGGAATCATTACAGATAAACGCACCCGCCTGTCAACTGAAAATGCTGACAGGCTGACTCTGATCAAGATGAACAAGGGTTGGATTGGGCCAGACTTCACCACACCACCAGCAAATGAGAGCGGAATTTAAAGTTTGCCATGTACCTCCACTCACCCATGGGTACACACTTCTGGACTTTGGATAATCGCTGGACTGCTCCTCCTTCTCCTCATGCGCCACCATGATGATGACCGTTACAAATTGCAATACTTAGGCCTTTGTTTCAGGTATACCCCCAGTGGTAATTTTTTTCGCCCATTCTTTGCAGAATGGACATTACAACGACAGGAGACCCGCTCCTTTGCAATGGGAACAATGTTTTGAGGCCCTCATGCACGTCTCTACCCAGGGACAACGTGGAGCCTCCCAATTTTTGGCTGCCCTGCCTAAGGGCTATACTATAATACACCCACTTCCTGACAATGGACACTTAATGTTTTGAGGCCCTCATGCACGTCTCTACCCAGGGACAACGTGGAGCCTCCCAATTTTTGGCTGCCCTGCCTAAGGGCTATACTATAATACACCCACTTCCTGACAATGGACACTTAATGTTTTGAGGCCCTCATGCACGTCTCTACCCAGGGACAATGTGGAGCCTCCCAATTTTTGGCTGCCCTGGCAAAGGGCTATACTAAAATAGACCCACTTCCTTACAATGGGCACTTCAGGTTTACAGGCCATCATGCACGTCTCTATCCAGGGATAACGTGGAGCCTCCCAATTTTTGGCTGCCCTGGCAAAGGGCTATACTACAATAGACCCACTTCCTTACAATGGGCACTTCAGGTTTACAGGCCATCATGCACGTCTCTATCCAGGGACAATGTGGAGCCTCCCAATTTTTGGCTGCCCTGCCTAAGGGCTATACTACAATAGACCCACTTCCTTACAATGGGCACTTCAGGTTTACAGGCCATCATGCACGTCTCTATCCAGGGACAATGTGGAGCCTCCCAATTTTTGGCTGCCCTGCCTAAGGGCTATACTACAATAGACCCACTTCCTTACAATGGGCACTTCAGGTTTACAGGCCATCATGCACGTCTCTATCCAGGGACAATGTGGAGCCTCCCAATTTTTGGCTGCCCTGCCTAAGGGCTATACTACAATAGACCCACTTCCTTACAATGGGCACTTCAGGTTTACAGGCCATCATGCACGTCTCTATCCAGGGACAACGTGGAGCCTCCCAATTTTTGGCTGCCCTGCCTAAGGGCTATACTACAATAGACCCACTTCCTTACAATGGGAACTTCAGGTTTACAGGCCATCATGCACGTCTCTATCCAGGGACAACGTGGAGCCTCCCAATTTTTGGCTGCCCTGCCTAAGGGCTATACTACAATAGACCCACTTCCTTACAATGGGCACTTCAGGTTTACAGGCCATCATGCACGTCTCTATCCAGGGACAATGTGGAGCCTCCCAATTTTTGGCTGCCCTGCCTAAGGGCTATACTACAATAGACCCACTTCCTTACAATGGGCACTTCAGGTTTACAGGCCCTCATGCACGTCTGTATGCAGGGGCATTGGTGAACCTCACAATTTTGGACTGCCCTGGCAAAGGAAAATACTACAAAGACTCACTTCCTCAAAATGGGCACATTAGACTCAAGAGGCCTTCATGTACGTCTCTTCTCAGGGACATCGGATTGCCACACAATGTTTTCACGTAAAATCTTTCATGTATTAATCTCAAAAAGTAACATACACCAGCTCTATCTCACTATTGGGTATGTGCCCTTAACATTTCTGCCATGAAAAATCATTTTGGGGTCATTTTGGAAGGTTTTCTGGTGAGTCCGTAAAAATGGCGTGAAACGCGGACAAAATTGTTCACAGCTGTGACTTTTGAGTGATAAATGCTTCAAGGGGTCTTCCCCATGCTGTTGCCATGTCATTTGAGCACTCTTCTGAGACTTTTGTGACATTTTTAGGGTTTCTACATGCTGCCGGGGGGTCATTTCACAAAAATACTCGGGTCTCCCATAGGATAACATTGGGCTCGTTGCTCGGCCCGAGTACACGAGTATCTTGGGAGGCTCGGCCCGAGCTTCGAGCACCCGAGCTTTTTAGTACTCGCTCATCACTAATCCTTAGGAGTAGATGTGATGGAACCTTGGGAATTTCGGCAGGTATGGTAGAACCTTAAAAAGTTCAGTATGTGACCCTGACTTGATCCGAACCCTAATGGAAGTCAGTAATTGGGCAGTCCGTGGCTCGACCCACATGCAGCCAGCCATAAACAGAACACTTCTGGGGGATGGTGGGCAAGGTTTTTCAAATTTTTTTTTTTTTTTTTTTTGGGTGCACATTACAAGTGATCACGCTGCTGTTACCCCAAGTGCGAGCCAATCAAACACTGTAAGCGGCTCCCACAGAGCTGTGCATCACTCATACCCAGGCACAGTGTGGCTCGCTTGAGTGGTTTGCACTCATAACTCACTCAAACTTCGAACCCGAACTTTGTTTTTTTTTGGTAGTCGGTTTCCGAACCCAAACTCTGAACATCAAATCTCAGGTTCGCTCATCTCTACTTAGGACATGTCATATCCTGCCGATTACCTGTTCTCGGTACAGTGGCTATAAATGTTCAGTTCTGGAGCTGCCCCATCTTCTGATATCGGCTGCGGCTGGGTACTGCACATCTGCCTACCATTGACTTTAATGGAAGGTGGATGTGCAGTACCTGGCTGTGTCTGCTATCAGTTAATGGGGCAGCTCCGGAACAGACCATTTCCATTCGCCTGCTGCCACTGCCATCACCAACAACAGCTGATCTGTGGAAGTTGCCAAGTGTCAAACCCAGCCGATCAGACATTAATGACCTATCCTAAGGGATACTTTGCACACTACGACATCGCAAGCCGATGCTGCAATGCCGAGCGCGATAGTCCCCGCCCCCGTCGCAACTGTGATATCATGGTGATAGCTGGCGTAGCGAACATGATCGCTACGCCAGCTTCACATGCACTCACCTGTCCTGCGACATCGCTCTGGCCGGCGATCCGCCTCCTTCCTAAGGGGGTGGGTCATGCGGTGTCACAGCGACGCCACATGGCAGGCGGCCAATAGCAGCGGAGGGGCGGAGATGAGCAGTATGTAAACCTTCCGCCCACCTCCTTCCTTCCGCATTGGCAGCCGGGACGCAGGTAGGAGATGTTCCTCGCTCCTGCGACTTCACACACAGCGATGTGTGCAACCACAGGAACGAGGAACAACATCGGACCATCGCAGCATGGTAATTATGGTTTTCGCCGGTGCTACACCGATGATACGATTACGACGCTTTTGCGCTCGTTAATCGTATCATCTAGGATTTACACACTACAATGTCGAGAGCGACGCCGGAAGTGCGTCACTTTCGACATGACCCCACCGACATCGCACCTGCGATGTCGTAGTGTGCAAAGTACCCCTAAGGATCCACCATCAATGTAAACGTAGTGGACAATCTCTTTAACTACATGTTAACGTATAATCTCTCATGTTTCTCAAGACCGTTTGCTATTTTTCCTAGATTATCAGATCACAGGAGCAGGTACATCCCTTAACCTATGTCTTCACGACCATATTTTCGGTCTGAGTGCTGTCCATGAAAAAAAAGTAACATCACGCAAAGCAAAAAGTCGGATCCCATACAAATGAACAGTTTAGCATCCGATTTTTGGAAATATATTGCAATTCTTTAACGTATTTAATCTTATAGATGAACACAACTAAAAACTGATTGCATATAGATGATAAATATGATGAATAATCGTCCGTTTTTTGGGGGTGAAAATCGATCTTTTTATACTCTCTTGTGACCCTAGCCTTACATGATTGCCGCATATGATTCAAAGATGTATCTTGAGGGAATCTATACTTTGGATAAACGTTTGTAAATTTACAGTTGAAATTCCATCCCGAAAGCACAACTGCCTCTTTATCTTCTACGTGGCGCAGATTTTTTGTAGCATAAACTTTCAATATCTCTGTAGGTGGCAGCGCAAGAACAAAAACAAATACTTGAGCCTCCTGACTGGAGACTGGATATGAGTGTGTGTTTTTCTCTCCATCTGTTTTGCTTTGCCAGGGTGGAGTCAATTGGATACATAGTGATCTTACGAGGTGAACGCTGAAAGATAGGTCTGGGTGCATTTTTTGAATTTAAACTCCGCTGCGGGGTGGGAAACGATCCTCTCGCAGGCTGGTTTTTTTTTTTTTCCCCTGTAACTTGCTTTATATAGACAGAGTGGAATCTATATATTTTTTTTCTCTCCACACCCATCTTACGTGTGATCTCATAATCCAGGCATAGGAGAGAAGGGGAGGGAACTGGTGTGGTGTGAGGGAGAGGTTCAAAACAAGTTCCAGATTCATACAAACTAGCAGCTGTACTCTACTCCGAGACTCGCCTGGACTGCAAAATCTGCGAGGACTTATCTCCTGCAAGGTCCAAAAACTACAGGTGAGTAAAGCTCCATTTTAGCAAGAAACGCTGCAAAAGCCGCCTGTGCAGGGAACATCTGCTTGTTTGCTCCTGGCAGAAGGTTTACTTAGGCTGTAAGTAAAGTTGCAGAACAAGATTACCATGGAGACATTTCTTATTCTTGTTACAATGTCACATTGTAAGGAGTTATTTTACACATTGTTAGGTGTTATTTAACTTTTATATGTATTTATACACATGGGTGGAAGAAATACACATTCTAACATTTTAATGCTGGTATAAAGTTTGTTGCAAGTCTCACAAGTAACTGTTTATGAAGGATAATAAGTGTATTGTAAGGTATGAGACGTAAGCACATTCTAAGCTCCGGGGGTCTTTTTTTTCCCCTCCCATGCTCTACCTTTAGTAGTTTACAGTGGGTGACGAACACCTAATGATCTATCTCCTTCGATGCCTCAGGGGCTCGGGGAGGGCTGATCCTAATGAGGAATGTGCCTGAGGATGGATACGGTCACTTCACTTTAAAACTGAAGCCAAATTCTTTTAACTCTTTGAGAACTGCGTTTAAAAGTGAAGAGAAAATAATTTTCATATTTAACGCTTCACTCATTTCTACCGTTTATATTTTTTTTAAATATCCCAAGCTCCCTCCATCTTTGTCATAGGTGTGGCTGTTCTTTTTCTTTTCGTTTTTTTTTTTTGGGAGGAAAATGTTCCACCTAGTGGTGTAATGTTTTGCCTATTGGTTGCCAAATTGTGGAAATGAAGCAAACTACAAGATATATATATATATATATATATATATATATATATATATATATATATATATATATATATATATATATATATATATATTACAGTATATCAATAATTCTGTAGGTCACATGCGATGCTAAGGCGTACAATTTTTTATATTGTTTAGAGTAACTATACTGAGTGCATGCTCTATACCTCTTAAACTAGGGCTACACCTATACTTTTAGTCGCACTGCAAAAAACAAAATTGCAGTGATATCGCCATCCATAGGAATACATTGAGTAGCTTGAAGATGTCTTCAGGTCAGGACCACTGCAGTTTAGTAAGTAGTTATCCATTTGACTTTATTTTTTTCTACATGGAAAAAATATCTTACCATTTTCAGATAAATCACTGGTTAAGTTTTAGATTTGTTTTTTTTTTTGTTAAATGAGTGCTACAAAAACCTTGATGCAGCCCTAGCCTTTGTTCGTCACTCTACACCTATGATTTCCAAGCATGGCTTCTCCAGCCTGAGAGTTCCTTAAAACCTGGTCAGAATTTCTCCATAAGAAAGCATTAACCACAGCAGTCACATTTCTACCGGAGATGGAAAATGTCAGCCTGTCCATAGATGCTTGCTGTGGGTGTGGATCTGTATGGTTCACCGAGGAGTTCTGTACAGGGCATAGACCTGTATGGTTCACCGAGGGGTTCTGTACAGGCATGTATCTTTTCTATGTTGCTAGGGCATGTATACAATGGTACATTTCAAACTAGTATGTTGAGCGCAAGTCGGAAAAAAGTGATGTGAGAACCAGGGGTGGAATTACCATTGGTGCAACCTAAGTGGCCACACATGTACCCAAGAGCTCTTGGGCTGGAAAGAGCCCATATATTGTTCTTGCACAGGGGCCCATATTTTAGGGTGATTCTAGGTGAAAGAGTAATTAAAGCACTCTTCTGACATTTTTTTTTTAAATTTTACTCCTGGAATGGTACTTAAAATCTAAGCCCCATGCCCCCTGTCTTATACTCAACTTCTGGTGGTAACACTCTTGCTGCCGCTCTGGTTGGTCTTGGCGAATTGTGACCTGCTGGCAGCTCCAGTGTTTCATGGAGCATGCCGGAGATCACAACTCAATTCAAGTCTCTGAGAGCCACGTTCTGGCCTCGTTCTGGCTCTCATAGACTCACATTGGGAGCTTGTAATGTAATTTATGACTTCTGGTCAGTCAGAAGTTGCGGGCACAAGATGGCACTGGAGCGGCATCAGTAAAAGGTGAAGACTCCGGAATGCGAGTATATGACAGGGGGGGCTTAGATTTAAAACGTGACTCCAATGCTGAAGAACATTTCCCACTGGACATGGTCATCCAAACCTTGGGGCCAGGAAGAAACTAGTGTGTTCCTTTTTTTTTCTTTCTCAAAACTTGTGTGCAGGTTTAAGCACATTAGTAACACGACTCCTCGGATTTGTAGACTAAAGAATTGTTGTTTCAGCACAAGAGATTGAGAAGATCTTTTGATAACCTGAGACACATCTCAGTGACCTAATACCTTGTGCAGTGTTTTCCAGCTGGAGGTGGCCTTGTCTGTGTCCTATGCAATAAATATATTAGGACAATTGTTTACCAGGTAATAAACACGCTAAACACTGGTTTCTTCAAGTTAAACAAGGTTACGTGAAGTCAGAAACTTCCTGATACATTGCTTGTGTTGGGTAGCTGTTTGTTAGGTTTTCCTGTACAGACAAGTTTGGAAATACTTGGAGGTGGCGGAGAGCTTTACCATTTGCCATTCTCTTTGTATATTCATTGCGTGTATGGCATCTGCTCGACATGACACATCATGTTTCCGACTCATGATTGTCTTGCTGAATGACTCCATAAACTGTAGCTGTTTGTTGGGGATTTGGGCTTTGTCGGGGAGAACTGTTGACATCACAATGAAATATATGGAGAAGTTTTATTGTATATGTTTAAAGTACAGAGGGGGAACCTGCCTTAATTAAAACACAACACATTGAGGTTGCAGAAGATGCATCATTACAAAGCCCACTTACTATGAAAGCCACTATAAGGATCAGCTGATGGCTGCAGGTTCGGTTCCTGAAGCTTCTATCAGTAGCTCGTGTCCACCTGTAGGATTCATCTGGCTGACGTCCATGTAATACGTAAGCAGATCTAGCTCACAAACCAACATCTGCTTATTAGTGGCACCCTGCTCTCCCTAAAAGGGGGAAGTCCCGACACTTCCACCAATGATGTCCATATACTCTTAGTATGGATATATGGAAATGGCTTGAACCCTAGAATGTGTAACCCTGGCCTTTTTGGCCTGGTAGCTTACTTTTTTGCTATTTATATTTCAGACGTCATGCGTTCTAGGATTAAGCTAAGACAAACACATTGACTACAGACTACCTGATTTATATAATGGAGTCAGTAGTTCTCCTTGGACTCAATGGTTTAATGGTTATCACTTCTTCTATGTGTGCATGTCCTATAGATGGAGTGTACACAGCTATCAGCTTGTGAAATAGGAGGACTTAAGTTGCACATACCTGTCTTCCCCATAAGCTGATACCATGCTGTTGCTACTCTGTTTGGTATTTAGTGTCAAGGTGCCATATTTTAAGTATTTCTGGATCTCTGTAACCAAGTCCCAATGTCCTTTACCTTAAATTTACTTAATAACTGTAGGTCTATAGTAAGAAAGAATGGTCAACTAAGGTGGGACATGATGAGATTGAATACATTCTTTATATAAATCTGAATGGCATATAAATAGATATGAGGTAATTATGCACCAGGTATAACAAAATCCAAACCTGATTTCCACTTTTAGGTTTTTCGTAAGTCATATGAAATATTGCTTTATAGGAAATCTGACACCAGGATTTCACCTTCCAAATTATTTATATGCACATGTAACCCTTTCAAGGACTAGTCCAGCAATACGTCTACTGGCCAAACTGTTCTTCCATTACTGAGAAATTGGTGATTGAATTGATATAGAAATGAGGTTGAAGAGCTATGGTAGATCTGAAGCTTCTGTCACTCCAGCTCTATTCCTCACCCAACACCACCTCCTGCTTGACTGATGGCTCCTTTGCTGGAAGTCACAAAACATAGTTGGTCAGTTAAGCAGGAGGTGGCGGTGCTGGGTGAGGAATAGAGCTGGAGTGACAGAGGACTCAGATCTACCATAGCTCTTCAGCCTCAATTTCATATCTATTCAATTGCTGATTTCTCAGTAAGGGAGGGGTGGACTGGCCATGTAAAGGTATTTCTGGACTTGTCTTTAAAAGAGCTAAATGCACATACAGATTAAATAGTTTGGCGTGTGAAACCTTATTGAAAGATTCCCTTTAAAGTAGGTAAATGCTGCGCTGTTTGCATATCTTAATATCCATATACTGTATCTAGTATGAAGAAAATCATTGTACACTGCTTCAGGGTCAGACGGCCACCCCGAGGGCATGATCTACAAAGGTGTAGGGTGGGCCAGCAGAAACATTTTTGTTTGTGGACTCAATGAACCCCTCTTTGAAGCTTCCACAATATACAGTCTAAAGTGGTCCACTTATATATCAATAAATAATACAGAAAGTAAGCAGACATTGTAGTAATTTCATCCTTACTTTCACTCGGGTCATCTAACAAGGCGAGGTCAACAACTGCAGTCCTTAAATTTCGAAAGTCAAAATTCATCAGAATGGAAAATTGGTTACTTGATGATGTCACCAGGTATTAGTACAAGATACTTGACTGGGTGGCACTTAATAGCTCTATTAGTTCTTGAAAGTTACAGTGAAAGTATCTATAATTGTTCATGGCCTCAGTGGCTTTAATACTTATAATCAGATTAGCTCCAATTTTGCTAGGATTTATACCGATTCTTTAAACCAGGTTTGACGATATTCTTAGTAATATACGTGTGTGGCCATTTTTAATGCTCTGAGAAAACGGCTTTAGGGCTTGTGCACATGGGTGTATTGTCTATTTGGAGCAGCACAATGGATGGCCTCGGATGTCTATATATGACCATTGTACAGAGTGGTGCCATAGAACCAATAGAGGGACCATTCTGTACCTATGTATTTTTTTGGAAATGCCATATATGACAAAAGAATATCTACTACAGAGAGAATGTCTCCATTGCATTGATGTATCATGTAGTGACATAAGAAACTGTACAGATTCTGTGCATGATGCATAATCATCCTATCATCTTTATGGGGACCTCCCAACTCTCCCCCAACAGATGATGTTAATGGGGTTTTCAACTTTCAGTTTCCTCCTTTTCTATTGGCCGGCAATATTAAAATTAGATAGTACTCGCCCTCCCAATAAGTCAAGGTCCTGGTCTTCATCGCTGCTCCAGTCTCTTTGTATTAGCTGCAGTGGTGATGATACAACAACCGTAAAAATCACCGTTTATGTAGCTGGCACAAGCCACTGAGCCCAATGATTGGCTGCAGCGGTGATGTGCTCTTTAGTCGCAATGTCACCACTGCAACTGATACACTAGAATAGCATTGACAAACCTGAAGAGGAAAACTCTTTTGAGAATTAGGAAGCTTGAATTCAAGTGTTGAATGTTCTTGTTTCCTCGGCAAAAGTCACAGCCAGAGCTGTTGGCAGCAAATTTTTCCTCTCTCCCCACTAAAAGCACATGAATGCTCAGGTGAAGCCTGTGTTCGTTGGGGGAGTTGGATAAGATATAAGTTGGCCGACAAATATCTAAGGTGTGTGGAGCTCTTAGGTGTGAATGGAGCTCTTAGGTGTGAATGGAGCTCTTAGGTGTGAGTGGAGCTCTTAGGTGTGAGTGGAGCTCTTAGGTGTGCGTGGAGCTCTTAGGTGTGTGGCACTCTAAGTTAAATGGAACCAATAATGGGTTCAACTTGATGTCAAGCAAAATAAGCTGAATTACTCCAAAAGTGACTGACTCCAATATATATGGATAAAGAGAATAAATCCCGTATGGAAATGGTTGATCTGTTGTGATACTTTATACCTCTCAGCATGCTTTTGCTGATATACACATGTAACTTGTAGTAGTGAGTCACAGCAGGGTAAGGGAAGTTATGAATGAACAGTCATGAGCGTGATTAGCCTTAGAATTCCCCCTTGGCTTAGCAATGAATGTGGGTATATCCTTAGAGGTTAGTGGAATTTTATCACAATTCCTCTTGGCATCTGTTCAAGTATGAGTGATGATTCCCAGGCTCATTCATCTCTACATTTTTTTTTTTTCCCTTGTGCTCAGATTTCCTCAAGCATGTAGATATACCTTGAAGGATTTAGGAAAATCCGAGAAAGATGATATTGAGGTTCCCAATACTGTTACATATTATTTCTGCTTTGTTTTATGTCAAATTACGTGATGAAATTCAGTTCCTTGAAACTTTACAGATGTATCTTTCCTTATCTTTCCTCTGGTCTCGGTATATTCTCAGATGAGTGAGGAATGACCAGCTTTGGAAATAAAATCTAATTTTGTCATGCGGTTGGGAGTGTTTTATGCTATAATCTACTAGTGATGGGCGAATAGTAACTATTCGTGTTCGGATAATGCTTACCCAATACCGAGTACTATTCCAATATTTGACATGGCAAGAAAAATGCTCGGGTTAACCATTGACTTGCATTTCGTAACAAATACCAGAATAGTATTTTGGGATCCGTTACAAATAATCTGAACACGAACAGTTACTATTCTCCCATCTCTCTCTACGTGTAGCCACTCAGGTTTTGTGCTGTAAGTTAAAGGGGTTGTCTGGGACTATAATATTGATGACCTTTCCTTAGAGTAGGTCATCAATGTCTGATTAGTGAGGGTGCAACACCCAGCATCTCCACCCATCATATGTTCATGATGCCGTCACTGTCCAGAACTGCTCGTTTGTGGAGCTGCACATTACAGCTCTGTCGACTCTTTAGGGCTGTAGCTGGGTACCCCCTATTTGAATCAATAGTAGATGGATGTGGAGTACCAGCCACTATTCTGTTGACAGGGCTGTGCTTTGTGGCTCCGTAACTGAGGAGTGGTGGCACTAGGAACAGCTGATCATTGGGGGTGCTGGGTGTCACTCCATCCCCGATCAGACATTGAGGACCTATCCTAAGGATAGGTCATTAATGTTAAAGTCTTAGACAACTATGTTTAGACTGCATTATGAAATGAGCAATCCTAGGATAATCGTGCAGTGTAAGTGGACTTTCTCTAACATGTAATAATGTACTGATTTTGTATTGTGGAAAATTTGAAATTCTAATCAGAGATGAGCAAATCACTTTATGCACCCTTGCTCCACGGTTCAGGTTAGCACTCTTTGGCCATGAACAGGAGCTTTGCAAACTTTCTTACTTTCCAAAATCTCAGGCTTTGGTTAGGATTAGCCAAGCTTCTGTGGCGTCACTTGTGCACCACACACATGATATTATGCCAGGCTGGTGAATCAAACATCGTGGAAGAGAACCTGGATGCTCAAAACATTTGCGCAGCTCTTGTCCACAGCCACGAAGCACTGACCTGAACTGGAGTTGTGCGAAACAACCCACTCATCTATAGTTCTAGTGCAAATCATGTTATGGAACATCTGAACACATCTATGCTGATTTTGTGGACTTAAGGCCGCTTTACACGCTATGACATTCGTAATGCGATGTCGTTGGGGTCACGGAATTTGTGACGCACATCCGGCCGCATTAGCGATGTTGTGGTGTGTGACACCTATGAGCGATTTTGAATCGTCGCACAAACGTTTAAAATCGCTCATCGGTGACATGGGGGTCCCTTCTCAAATATCGCCGCTGCAGCGTGTACGATGTAGTTCGTCGCTCCTGCGGCAGCACACATCGCTCCGTGTGACGCCGCAGGAACGAGGAACCTCACCTTACCTGCCGTTGCCCGCAATGCGGAAGGAAGGAGGTGGGCGGGATGTTATGTCCCGCTCATCTCCGCCCCTTCGCTTTGATTGGGCGGCCGCTTAGTGACGTCGCTGTGATGCCGCACGGACAGCCCTCTTAGAAAGGAGGCGGTTCGCCGGTCACAGCGACGTCGCAGAGCAGGTATGGAGTGTGACTGGTCCGGGCGATGTTGTGCGCCACGGGGAGCGATTTGCCCGTGTGACACAACTGATGGGGGCGGGGACCCACGCTAGCGATATCGGTACCGATATCGCAGCTTGTAAAGTGGCCTTTTGAGTGTAGTGCATGATACTGGGATTATCTCTGTGGCATTCACTGCATTTGTTTTATAAGCATTTACTGTAATACATACATGCCAAAAGCCAAAAATTTTCTCAAATATAGACCTAATGGCCAATGATCCCCTGCTGTACAAGATTAGGTATATTAGTGTTTTTTTCTGCTTTTTGGTCTATTCATTACGTTTAAGCCAATGTGTTTCTTAGCATTGTTAATAGAGATATATTTGAGGTGAATTTGTTGATAAATGAGCAATAAAAACCCATGGATTATTTCCTTTTATATAAATTTAAAAAGTTATGACAGGATCTGAGGTTTCTTCATAAAAGTCTAACAATTTATTCTATTAGCCAACTAAAACTACAACTTTTTGACCAAATATGGAATCTTTGTCAAGTGTAGGAAATATGTGTCATTTTTGAAGAATATCTGTCATAACGTTTTAGCTTTGCATGTGAGGAACCCTTATGGATTTATGGACCTGGTCAATCTTGCCGTCACACAGACTTTTGTATAAACTTCGCTGACTGTCATGGTGGCGTTGGGTTATGTTAAGATTGCAGATTCTGACACTCTGCCCAATGATTTATCTGGTGTCTTGGATTAAAAAAGGCAGACTTGGGCGTTGAACTGTGTGCTGATTCATAGGCAGGCTAGCAAGAGGTAATCTCTGCTGGTCTGCTTGATCACATGTTGTTAGGAGGCCTATCACATCTGCTCCCCTCTTATTTATACTGGTTGAAACCTTCCACCTATGCCAGCAATAGCTTGTTCTATATTGGTCTGTGAGGCGTGGTGTCACAGACTTACTGATGAAAGTTGTGTTTTTTGTTTGGTGCAGTTTTAGAGTTTACCCCTGTTTTGTAGCTTCTTTCTTGCTCTTATTTGTCCTTCTGAATCTCTTATTGTCTTTACTTTTGTGTCTGCGTGCTGTGTGATATAGTTTTGGTTTTCCCTTGTTTGTCCTTATCTGTGGGTTTCATCACACACCTGTTCCATCCCTCCCTTGGGTGAGGGGGAATCAGATCAAGACTGGTCAGGAGCAGGGCCAGGAAGAAGACTCGGGCATCTCTCTACCACCAGTAGTATTCCAGAGATTAGGGATAGCATAAGGCCTCCTAGTTTGATGGACAGCTTAGGAGCTTCAGTTCCCCGCTATCCCAGAGTCATCGTAACACTTTCATACAACTGCTGGCTATGTTATCAGTAATTGTTCATTGAACACCTTGACATTTCCCTGTGTGTGACATCTGTCCAAATATATAAGTTAAAGAATTTGACCCTCCAGTTAAAGAATCCAGCACTCAATAAATTAAGTATTACGGAGGTGGACCCTATCCGGGCACCAGTCATAACTCCAGGAGTGCTGTACTTGGAGACTTACCATCTATCCAAATATAGTTAATAGACAAGATCAAGGTTTACTTTAAGAAACCACATCCATGATCTTCCAGACTGTCACTGAATTCTGAAAAACCCTTGGTCACCTTAAAATGGAAGTCACCTTGACCTTCTTCAGTCATATAATTTTCCATTAGGTTCAGGATTGTTTTTCTAGTTTCATGTAACACCAGAAAATGTTTTTAAAACTAGAGCTAAGTAATGGAAGGTTATGGCAGCTTTAGTTATTCTTGGAAGCTGGCTGTTAACATTTCCATTATGGGTTTGTATTTTGATTTACAGCTTCTTCAAACTTTAATGCTTTCCGCATATTGTTCTGATTGGTTTGTTCACTTTCACTCCACAGGAAGGAAATATGGTGAACACTTATTGCGGATAGATTTGTTTAGGTTAAATGAAATTTGCCATATCCTGCTCTTTTAATCTTGTAAGAAAACATCGGAGCTCAGCTTATATTCCTCTTAAAGGGTCATTTTTAAATAACAAACTTCACCTGTGAAAATAATGTTCCACTTGAGAATGATGGCAGCTATGAGTGTCTGGAAAAAGAAAATATAATTACCCTGTCTATTATCTTCTCACATTGGTTATGAAATTAATACTGGTGTTTAGAAGACCCGTCGAGACCAGAGCATAACAAACTTTGAATATGGTTGACATTGATGATAATATTTATGGATTCTTGTTCTATAATTTTGATTTTTGACGTTTAATGTTGGGTTAACATATCATTTTGCAGATGTTTTCAGCAGTTTTTGACCTCATTGGAATAAGGAACATGAGGAAATTGTATAAGATTGCCAAGTTTTACACCTTTGTAGTAATGATGTGTTGCTCAGACACTGATTGCAGCAACCAATCACTGGCGGCAGAAGTGACCTCAAGAGGCTGAAAAGTCACTTCTGTCCCCTCCATCAATTAACTGCAGTGTTCAATTGTCAGGACATCACATCATCCCTTCAGCTGTGCAAATATTCATCTAATGAACAGCTGGAGATCTGAAATATGATTTTTCTTTAACATATTTACAGTACATGTTTTTTTAGGGTGGTGGATATTGTTACAATAGGAGACACATTTAAAGGGATTGTCCTCTACTCCACATCTTCTTCTTAACTGCAGCACTGCATCCCTGCACTCCTTTCTCTCCCCTCTTGCAAGGACATGCTGTCACTCACCGCTACAGCTTCCTCCATGCTGCCCGGTGTCCCTGCGCTTCTCCATGTGGGTGCCTCCTCCTTCCCCCTCCAGGAGTCTTAGCAGGCATCACAGCTCCTTCGAGAGTGATACTAGGGCGTGCACTCTTGCAGCTATCCCTCTTTTAAAGGGCCAGCATGCCACTCCTAGGACGTAACTCTCAGCCTACTGCTGAGAGGTACTGGGTATTTAAGGCACATTCCCTCTAGGGGAGGTGTCTGTTCAACACCTTAAAACCTGCTTTACACCTTACGATCCAGCATACGATATCGTATGCGATCGTAACCGCCCCCATCGTATGTGCGGCACGTTCAATTTGTTGAATGTGCCGCACAAACAATTAACCCCCGTCACACGTACTTACCCGTCTATCCGACCTCACTGTGGGCGGTGAACGTCCACTTCCTGGAGTGGGAGGGACGTTCGGCGTCACAGCGACGTCATGCGGCAGCCGCCCAATGGAAGCGGAGGGGCGGAGCTGAGCGGGACGTAAACATCCCGTCCACCTCCTTCCTTCCACATTGCAGGCCGGGAGCTGTAGGATGCAGGTAAGATCTGTTCATCGTTCCCGGGGTGTCACACACTGCAATGTGTGCTACCCTGGGTACGATGAACAATCTGACGTTCAATTCTAGAGAAATGAACGATGTGCGTGCGATGAACGTTTTACCGTTCAATCGCACGTGCCTGTCACACACTGCAATGTACCTTACGATGCCGGATGTGCGTCACTTACGACGTGACCCCGCCGACACATTGTAAGATATATTGCAGCATGTAAAGCGGGCTTTAGTTTAGTCAATTGTGTTCTGTCTAGTTAGTTGTCAGGTCATCTGACCGTCCTGTCCTGCCCATACCTGGCTACCAACACCTCCTGCCCTGTTGACACGTGGTTCCAGTCCTATCTTGCCCATATTTGGCTACCAGCCTATCCTGCCTTGTTGCCACCTGGTTGCAGTCCTGTCCCACTCATACCTGGTTACCAGCCTGTCCTGCCTTTTTTACACCTGTTTCAAGTTCTGTCCCGCCTGTACTGGTTACCAGCTCGTCCTGCCCTGTTGGCACCTGCTTCCATTTTTGTGTCCATATCTGCTACCAGTCCGTCCTGCCTTGTTGATGCTTGTGACTGTGTCTGTCCTGGTTGTGCCATCTGCCTTGCTAGAGACTCTGCCTATCCATCCTGCCCTGTTGGTACTAGAAACTCTCTGTTCATCCTGCCCTGTTGGTGGTAGAGACTTTGCATGTCTGTCTGGCCCTGTTGGTGCTAGTCTCTCTGCCTGTCTATCCAGCCTGTGCTGTCTGCTCCTGTATTCGAAACAGTGCCGGCCTTTACCCCAGGAAGGGTTAAGCCCAGGGTTCACTTCAGCTCGCACCTTTATCATCCTCAGTGGCGAGCATTACATCAACTACTAAAGTGCTTCACATGGAAGAAAAAAAACATACTCCCCTCCCACACCAGCACTGTTCCTCTGATATACTTATGGACAGCTCCTTCAAATGTTTTCTACATTTAATACTAATTCACCAGTAATATTCTAGTTGTATAATTTGTTTCATCTGAGTTGTTTTTTACATATATACATTTCAAGTTTGGCCATTGGTTGGATGCATGCTGTCCTGTGGAGCCAGGAGGACGGTTAATGACTTCCTGTGAACTACAGGATGACATAGTTTACAAAATCTCTCCTGGTAGCTCTGCAACCCCTCATCTTTCCACTAAGCTCTTTTTTTCTTATGTATGTTCTCCTTTTACATGATTTGCATTAACTTTGCTGACATACTAGCTGTTTACAGTGTGGCAAAAGCAAAGAAATGAGCTAGAACAAATGTTAGTATAGGTGTACCTAATCAGAATGGACCTTAACTCTTATTGTTCTCTTCTCTCAGGGCTGTGCAAAATCTCTCCTGGCAGCTTTCCAACCTCTCGTCATCCCACTACGCTCCTTTTTTCTTCTGCATATCTTCCCATTTGTATAATTTAGTATTAAACTTTGCTGACATAACAAAAGAAATGAGTTGGAACACATGTTGGTTTTGGTGTACCTAATCAGGATTGACCCTAATTCTTCTTGTTCACCTTTACCAGGGCTGTGCATTTAGTCTTTATAGCTTTCCACGGGCAGGTGTTTACACAGTCAGGCCTGTGTCCTATCTATTTTGTGACCTTATAAATCCAATATAAAAAAATATAACTCCTTATACAACATATTGAAAATATAAAATCCTTCATTAGATTTGATTAAAGAGATATCTATTAAAATTGTTAAAAATTGAGAGATGTGCATGACAAGAAAATCCAGGACACAATAAAATTAATAATTTCTGGGTAATAGCCAAAGTCCTATGAATGATTACATTGAGATCAAGGACATAAAGAGACAAGTACAAGTTTTAGTGCCGGATATGAGAAAAATCATACAAACAAAGTCATTTTACAAATAATGCATAACAGACACAACCCTATCAATTCTACTGGTAAAGGGACTATTGTGCATTGAAGCAAATGAACATCTCTTCATGCTTATCAATTTTAATATCTATTCCTTTAATCATATTTAATAAAGGATTTTTATGTTTTCAATGTGTTGGAAGAGTCATATTTTCTTTATATTGGATTTTTAGTTTTAATTTATTCCAATATTTTGAAAGGCCATGTATCCAGCTATTCTGAGACCTGCTGGCATATAGAAAGGTGAAGTACACCAGTTGGAGACCATCCTGATTAGGTACACCTTGACGCGGTAGGACAGCTGTTACACTTTTCTTTTTCTTTTTTTTAATCAAAATAGTGTCAACTATCTACCCTATGTTTTTTTACATGTACTATTTACTTCAGGGCATTTACTTAGGTTTTTATTTTTATCCTAGTTAATAGCTGTCTACATTATCTGTGAGTGCTGTGTGTATAATTTCTATTTTTTTCTATGAAATGAAATGCAACTTCTCACTGTTCTTCTCTGCCTTTTGCTTGTAATAACTGACAGGGAAAAGCCTATCCAAAGCAGGAGGCAAGGAAGACAGACTAGAAGTTCAGGAACAAGGTATGGCTTTAAAAAGAGGTGTGGGATATGAAAAGGAGTTGTGTTTATGCCAAAAGAAAACCTGGTTCTTTTAGACAATAGTTTCTAATAGTTAGCTAGTTTTGTTTAAGATTTTGCTGCTGAAGTAGTCACCTAAATACTAATAGGCTATTAAAATCTACTCTCAGAAAGCTGATCAGATTTCATCAGTGTTTACATTGCTCTGTCTACCTACACCACTAATATCCACTCTCGGCACCCATGCTGATCAGGTTTTTCAATGTTTACATGGCCCGCTCTACCTGCGCACCATTTACTTTGCAGCAGCTATGGCAAGTACGAGTAGCTGCTGATACGTCTTTGGCTTTAGGATGATGAAACTTTACATTTATTCCAGATACTCTCCACTGATGTCAACACACTTCTTACATCAGTATTCCAAATTCTGCAAGCCTAGCAAAAAGGATTCATTTGTTCCTCATACCAGGCATCCGTAGTAGCCATGGCATCAGAAATAGTGTGACATTTGGTATCTTTGAGGTGTTTCTTAAGGTTTGGAAACAGATGATAGTCGGAGGGAGCTAAATCTGGTGAATAAGGTGGGTGGTCAACCAGCTGGAAGCCCAGCTCTGCCAGTTTTGCCGTGGTTGCTTGTGCAGTGTGAGTGGAGGCGTTGTCTTGCAGGAACAAGATTCCTTTGGCCAGCTTGCCACGCTTTTTGTCCTTCAGAGCTGCCTTCAATTGGTCCAAAAGTTCAATGTAATACCTTGCATTGATGGTGGAACCCTTTTGAAGGTAGTCCACTAGCAGCATGCCTTCCTTATCCCAGAACACAGACGCTATTACTTTATTAGCTGATTTTTGCACCCTGAACTTCTTTGGACGAGAAGAACCACTGTGTCTCAACTCTTTTGACTGGTCCTTGTTTTCAGGGTCATATAAATAAATCCAGGTCTCATCCATAGTCACCAGTCAATCCAGGAAGTTCCTATGAGTCCGGAAACGCTGACAAATGAACCGGGAAGTTTTCACTGCATGCTTCTTTGATCTGTTGTCAAACATTTGGGGACGCACTTTGCAGATAGTTTCCTCATGTCCAAATGTTCATGGATAATGACACAAACACGTTCACGGGAAATCCCCATGATGTCTGCTATTGATTTAGGTGGAACTAGTCCATTCTCCAGTATGAGGTTGTGCACAGCATCGACAATCTCCGGAACAACAACTACTCTCGGACATTCCTCATCATTGGTTCTGAAGTGGCCCGTTTTAAATTTGGCTACCCAGTTCTTAACTGTGGAATATGAAGCGCATTGATCCCCCAATGTCTGCGACATATCAACAGGACTATCCTTTGTGGACTTTCCTTGCAGAAACAAGAATTTTGTCACTCCTCTGCTCTCAGTTGCTGTGAATATCGCATTAGACTCTGCCATTTTGTTTTCCTGCGTGCGTGGAACACTGTTGCCAGAAGCAACAAACACAAAATTTTGAAAAAATATATTGGACACATAAGGCTTTCTTGTGATGTAACCTTCATTACCATAGAAACAAAAAAAGATCACAAAGCAAAAGACGTATCAGCAGCCCATCGTATTGCAGCCTTGGCCTGTTCATTCAAAGTTGACCCCCTAGGAAGCCTGATTTTGGTCGCCCATAGACTGCTGTGGTGCTGGTTCTAATATTGTAAATTCCTTCAATCGTAATCGCATAAAACCTATAAAACTATAACACTATATTCCATGAAGAATAGAAATACGCCACTTTTTTTTCCAGTTTCATTAGTTTTAGATGTTACGTGTTTATTTCCTTCCATCTTAATTGCATTCTCAGAGGTGTGGCGATGACATGTTTTGTACAGAAGTCGTAATTGCTACATAAAACACTTTGCATGCTATGATATACATTTTTTTTGATTAATTTCATTTCATAAATTTCCTCCAAATTTGGGTGTGCCTTTCGCACTCTCCCCAGTGGCCCACTGACCACAAGGCTTGTTTTGTTTCTTGTGATTCAATATAGCACAGCTGGAATCTGTATAAATGAACAGAGATGTCTGCTAAACACATGAACTTAATCTGTTTCTCAGATGTCTGGAGTTAGAGACCAGTGGCGGGCAGGAAACACAATCACTGCTTTTGTGATTTAACTATAAAGTATAGAACTTTCTCAGAGAACTTTGTGCTTTGTGAGAAAATACTTTTTGCGTAATTTACTGCTCCAGGAAACAACATCACAGGCCACTGTCTTCAGAGATCCACAGTATTTACTGCCAAACTAATAAAGCATATGTTTACATTAATGTGTTATTAGAATAATACAAAAATAGGTTTTTGCCGTATTTTATATATTTCTCCTAAATACAAATATTTATTAAAGAAAAGTAATTTATATACTGATACCATAAAAAATAGTGGTGTCTGGACACGTAGTGTTTTTGGTTTGTTTTTTTTAGCGCCATAGCTAAAACAGTACATGGTTTTACCGCAAGTAGTTGCAGTTTTTTTGTTTGTTGCTCAGGTAGTAAATACAAATAAAGCACACATGGGGCTCATTTACCAAAAACTGTCTAAACGAAAAACTGTCCTTGTTGCAAATATCAAAAAATCAAAACTCTGCTTTTATTGGATAAACTATTCAACAACTAAAATGAAATCTGCTCTGTGATTGGTTACTACAAAGAACATCTTTTTTTAGAAAAAAAAAAAATAATTGGTAAAAAAACAAATACAGCACCGACCAAAAGTTTGGACACACCTTCTCATTCAAAGACTTTTCTTTATTTTCAGGACTCTGAAAATTGTAGATTCACATTGAAGACATCAAAACTATGAATTAAAACATGTGCAATTAAATACTTAAAGTGTGAAACAACAGAAAATATGTCTTATATTCTAGGTTCTTCAAAGTAGCCACCTTTTTGCTCTCATTACTACTTTGCACACTCTTGGCATTCTCTTGATGGGCTTTCAAGAGGTAGTCACCGGAAATGGTTTTCCAACAGTCTTGAAGGAGTTCCCAGAGATGCTTAGCACTTGTTGGCCCTTTTGCCTTCACTCTGCGGTCCAGCTCACCCCAAACCATCTCGATTGGGTTCAGGTCTGGTGACTGTGGAGGCCAGGTCATCTGGCGTAGCACCCCATCACTCTCCTTCTTAGTCAAATAGCCCTTACACAGCCTGGAAGTGTGTTTGGGGTCATTGTCCTGTTGAAAAATAAATGATGGTCCAACTAAACGCAAACTGGATGGAATAGCACGCCACTGCAAGCTGCTGTGGTAGCCATGCTGGTTCTGTATGCCTACAATTTTAAATAAATCCCCAACAGTGTCACCAGCAAAGCACCATCACACCTCCTCCTCCATGTTTCACGGTGGGAACCAGGCATGTAGAGTCCATCCGTTCACCTTTTCTACAAAGACACGGTGGTTGGATCCAAAGATCTCAAATTTGGACTCATCAGACTAAAGCACAGATTTCCACTGGTCTAATGTTCATTCCTTGTGTTCTTTAGCACAAACAAGTCTCTTCTGCTTGTTGTCTGTCCTTAGCAGTAGTTTCCTAGCAGCTATTTTACCATGAAGGCCTGCTGCACAAAGTCTCCTCTTAACAGTTATTCTAGAGATGAGAAGGTGTGCCCAAACTTTTGGTCTGTATTGTGTGTGTGTGTGTGTGTATATATGTATGTGTATATATATATATATATATATATATATATATATATATATATATATATATATATATATATATATATATATATATATATATATTATAATATAGATTTTTATATAATCTCGAACATGTATTTATATATCTGCCCCTACAGCTCTTATGTGCATTACCTGCTCTTGCTGTAAGGCATCAATATATGGCAAAACTGCAGTTTTTCAGCACAGATTCCTGCACACTAACACTACATATATGGTCATGTTCGTCAATATGTTGACTAATGGAGGGTATACAACCCAATGAAGCCCATGAAGTAATCAGCTGATATTGCCCCCATCTCTATTGCTTATGGGTAGTGTGTACCAATACAAACCATATAAAAAGATAGGATGTTCAAAGGTAGCAGAAATCAGTGTTAGGAACTGGTCCCAAGTCTCTTTTAGACTATGTGCACACTGGGAAGTTGCCCGAAAAATGTGCTGCAAAACCACCAAAAAAAGTAAACTTGATGCACAGCACTGTAAAAAAACGACATTGCTGAGCACATGTTCAGTTTTGTGTTTCTTCCTTTTAGGCTAGGTTCACACACTGCGTTTTTTTGACGCTGCGTTTTTGTGCGTTTTTGCGGCAAAAACTGCACAAAAACGCACCCGCGGCAAAAAAACGCGGCAAAAAACGTACGCGTTCTGCCACGATTTGGTGCGTTTTTTTGCTGCGTTTTTGCTCACTGCGTCTTTATGCGGTTTTTATCAGTGAACAAAAAAAAGTCTGTCATTTCCTTCTTTAATGTGTTCTTCATTCTCCACTAGTGTATGCAGAAGAGCAGACAGCTGCAGAACTACAAGGCTCAGCATACTCCATCCAATAGTGTATGCAGGAGAGCAGACAGCAGCTGCAGAACTACAAGGCTCAGCATGCTCCATCCAGGACTGTATGCTTGAGGGAGAGTCAGGGGGAGCAGACCTACAAGGCTCAGCATCCTCCATCCAATAGTGTATGCAGGAGAGCAGACAGCAGCTGTCGAACTACAAGGCTCAGCATCCTCCTTCCAGGACTGTATGCAGGATTTCTTTGCCCCCCCCAAACAAAAAAAATGACGTGGGCTTCGCCATATCTTTGTATGCTAGCCGGGTACAGCAGGCAGGTACTGGCTGCCCCCAACCCCCAGCTGCCTATTTGTACCCGGCTGGGAACCAAAAATATAGGGAAGCCCTTTTTTTTTAAATTATTTCATGAATTTCATGAAATAATTTTAAAAAAAAATGACGTGAGCTTCACCCAATTTTTGAGTCCAGCCGGGTACAACTAGGCAGCTGGGGATTGGAATTCACAGTGCAGGGTGCCCATGCTTTCTGGGCACCCCCGCTCTGATTTGCAGTCCCGCAGCCACCCCAGAAAATGGCGCTTTCATAGAAGCGCCATCTTCTGGCGCTGTATCCAACTCTTCCAGCTGCCCTGATGCCGGGTGGCTCGCTGGGTAATAATGGGGTTAGGGCTAGCTGTATAGCTGGCCCTAAGCTCGAAATTCATGGTGTCACGCCAATATTAGACATGGCCACCATGAATTTCTAGTAAAGATAAAAAAAAAACACAACACACAGAGAAATATATTTTTATTAGAAATAAAACACAACACAATTAGTGACTCCATCTTTATTGAAATAAAGAACCCCCCTCCGCAGTAATCCTGGGTCAGGGTCCCGCGCCGTCCAATCCGGATCCAATATCATCTGATCGGTTTGCTGGAAGGCAAAGCGATCAGATGATGTGTCAGGATCAAGTGCCTGAATCCCATCACACATCAGCTGATCGTATAAAAGCCGTTTATACAATCAGCAGATGCATCGGTGCAAAAAAATAAAAAATAATTCTCACTTATGTGCTGATTACCGGCAGCTCCTGGAGCGATGGGGCGGGAGTCTGATCCCGTCCGATCGCTGCAGCAGCTGCCGGTAATCAGGGATGAAGTCTCCTGACGCATCTGCTGATACCGGCCGGGCGCCCGCGTCACCGCGATACTTACGATCACCTGATGCGTCAGGTGATCCATCGCCAGGTCCTGCATCCATCGGAGGTTTCCCGGCCGTCTGCACACAGCCGGAGCGGGGGTGGCGATACCATGAGAGGAGATGGGAGCGGGCATGGCACCGGGAGGCTGCAGACAGGTGAGTATAACTTTTTTTTTTTTTTTTCTATTAACTTTTGTTTTCGCAGCCGCTTCCACCTCCTGCCTGTACATGGCGCCGCACGGCAGCATACATGCCCAGGACGGGAGGTGGAAGCGGCGGTGACGGTACCGGGAGGATTCACGCTTCTGTATATACTGACAGAAGGAATCCTCTTCCTGTACATGTCACTTTCCTACCCACCTCCTGCGTTTATAGCTGCATTTTTGGTCTTAGAAACGCACCAAAACGCAGCTATTTGCGTTTCTCATTGCGTCTTTCAACATCCCATTGAACTCAATGGATGAAAAGCGCAGTGAAAAACACGGGAATAATTGACATGCTGCGTTTTTGTGGCACCACAAAAACGCAGCTGAAAAAAAACGCTGTGTGCAGACTGCAAAAATGAAAACTCATAGACTTTGCTGGGGAAGCAAAGTCATGCAGTTTTCTGAGCAAAAACGCACCCGAAAACTGCGCAAAAACGCCGCGAAAAACGCACTGTGTGAACTTACCCTTTTAGTGTCCAGAAACCATGAATTGTTGAAAAAAAATAACATACTAATACTTTGGGGGGGCTCACGCAAGGAAGCCACTCATTAGCCATAGTTGAAATAATAGCAGAGTTCACCAATGGTAGAGTCATCGCCAATAATTAGCAAAACTGACAATGGAGCAGCTTCAGGACAAAGACTGCTAACTTGATCCTAAAGCAGCTTCGCCTAGGAAAGCCTTGGCAGTTTCGCCAGCATCTTTAAGATGTCATGCACATCTTTAATAATTAATGGATATAAATAATATCTCCTATCTTGACAAGACCTTGTAGTTTTGTAAACTCGCACCAGGAGTTAGGTTTGATTTCACTCTGACAGCATGTCTTCAGTGACTATACATTATGGGTAGAGGCATTGCTATAGTGCGATGTTTTGTTCACTATGTCAAATTTGTGTTATGGATAGAATGGCAGTCCTCTAATAATGATCTCCTGCTGATAAAACAGTGATTTTATCAAAACTACAGCAAGCAGCCTAGTAAGTGACACATCTCTGGAATCAAGGTCTCTATAGTATGCTGTTCTCAGATTAGGTGGTAAATTCCTGGTGAGAAATTACCTTTAAGAAATGAATGCAACGTGACACAATGTTCTTCTATGTGACAGTGGAGGCATATGAAGGATCAATGTAATGTGGAAATATACCTGAGCATTACAGTTGTAAGTTATAGATAACATCTAAAATAGAATATTTGGTTGAACACAAAGTGATCTCTATACAAAATCTGCAGTAAGATATGTTCTGTGGATGTGAAATGCGTTGTGCAATGAACTTTCCAATCTATTTATAAAGGTGTGTGGTGCAGCAACTAATACAGATGAACAATAAAGCCTGCCAATGTACAAGGCCTCAATTATGCATGTAACTTGTGGTTACAAAGATATTTGTCCTGGTTACTCACCGACAGGTTGCAGAAATGAATCTGGAAAAGGGAGGTTGTCGTCAGTGTGTCTGTAGACCAGAACGTTTCGCTTAGGGAACCTTACACATCTTGGGTCTACTTACAACAGGCTTGGGTTTAAAAATTATAGAAAGGCTGTCACTAAGTGCCGGTTGGGCTCGGGGCATAAGTAACCCTATTAAAATGATAATGAATCTGACCACAAAAAGCCACCCTTTATGCAGACAAAATGCTTCTCAAATGTCAAGAGCAGGAATACAAGAATGTGTTCAAGTGGCTCTTTTATAAATGATTCTGCCATTCCAGGCCTGACATTTCTATTTCATTGTGTGATTTAGAGTGCAATTTAAATGCAATCTGTCAGCAGGTTTTTGCTATGTAGGCTGAAGTCAGCATGCTGCAAGGGTTAACACAAAGTTCAGGCATGCCTGTTTTGTCACAGTCCCATGTTTTGTTTATTTGTCATGTTTGTTTAGCAGCAGGACCCTTATCAATACCTGTCTAGAAACTCACTTGCATGGCAGTTGACACACCCCCTGCTGTAATTTACACCTCGCTGTGAATGTATCATCTCTATTGAGAGCCTGATGTGGGTGGGGACAGCTTTCTGGGCTCAGCTACATGACAACCTAAAAATTCAGATTCAGAGCAGCTTCACCCAGTAATCTAAGTGATACATCATTGGATTCAGGATCTCTTTGCCTACATTGGGCTGCTCTCAGATGAGATAGCAAAAACCTGCTGACAGATTCCCTTTTAAGAATGTCCTACAAGTATAATCACATAAAGCTCATATTTGCAAAGTTTCATAACTTTCCATGCTGGTCACAGATATTAAAAAAATAAAGAGCTTAGTTACTTTTTATTGCCTATGTTAGGCCCTGTGCACACGCTGTGGTTTTTGCCGCGGATTTGCCACGGTTTTGCTGCATGAACTGCTGCAGAAAATGTTCATAACCTTTCTGCAGTCATTCACCTGCAAAACCTATGGTAAAAATAATGGTGTGCGCACACTGCGTTTTTTTTTTTTTTTTCCCCTACAGGTTTTACTGCAGAATTTCTGCAGTAAAAAGAATGCATGTCACTACTTTTCTGCAGGTACTTGCGTTTATTGCCATAGATAATGATAAAAAACCGCAGGGACCAACCCGTGAAAAAAAAGGTGGCAAAACCACGGCAAACCGCAGCAAAAACGCAGGTGCGGTTTTACCGCGGTTTTTGCTGCGGATGCAGTATTCTGCCAGAGGGTGCGAATTTTTCTTAAGAAAAGTCCATTTTCTAGTGCTCACATAGCCTTACAGTGGATGGTTGTAATAGCCTATGTCAGTATATTCACCTTTTTGGGAATAAGGGTATATTTTGGGCTGGGCTTTCTTGTACCTCAACTGATGCCAAAACGACATCCGTTTATACTGTAACACTAGTGAGCCAGTTCGACAAAATGCAAAAGTATGGGATTATTTATCATCACTTTAATTTTTAGATTAGTTATTCTCTAAATGTCATTATATTCACCTCTGGGAATAAGGGTATATTTTAGGCCGGGCTTTCTTGTACCTCAACTGATGCCAAAACGACATCAGTTATTATTGGGTTTTTTCATCAGTTTATACTGTAACAAAGGTGAGCTAGTTCAACAAAACTCAAAAGTAAGAGATTATTTATCACTAGAAGGTGGCCCGATTCTACGCATCGGGTATTCTAGAATTTACGTATTGTGTAGTTCATGTATGATTTTTGTTATATATAATAAATATATATATATATATAATATATATATATATATATATATATATATATAGATGTTGTTGTGTGTAGTTACCAAGTGTTTGTGTAGGGCGCTGTACATGTTCTGGGTGTTGTCTGGGTGTGATGGGGGGTGAGAGCGGTGTTTGTGTGTTGCGTTGTTTGTGGAGCGTGGTGTGTGTGTTGCGCGGTTTGTGTGTGTGTGGTGTGTTTTGGGGGGAGGTATGTTTTGTGCAATGTGTGTGTTGTGCGGTATGTGCGTATATTTGTGTGTGCAGCGTTGTCTGTGTAGGGCAGTTGTTTGTGGTTCCCAGTGTGTGTGTGTGGTGTGTTGTGCAGTGCGCACGCGCGTGTGTGTGTTGGGGGGAGGTGTGCACTTCCCATCGTGCTCCATCCCCCATGCAGCGCACTCCCCATCGTGCTCCATCCCCTATGCTGCGCACCCCCCATCGTGCTCCATCCCCTATGCTGCGCACCCCCCATCGTGCTCAATCTCCCATCCTGCGCACTCCCAAACGTGCTCCATCCGCCATGCAGCGCACTCCCCATCGTGCTCCATCCCCCATGCTGCGCACTCCCAAACGTGCTCCATCCGCCATGCTGCGCACTGCCAAACGTGCTCCATCTCCCATGCTGCGCACTCCCAAACGTGCTCCATCCGCCATGCTGCGCACTCCCAAACGTGCTCCATCCGCCATGCTGCGCACTCCCAAACGTGCTCCATCCGCCATACTCTGCACTCCCCATCGTGCTCCATCCTCCATGCAGCGCACTCCCCATCGTGCTCCATCTCCCATGCTGCGCACTCCCAAACGTGCTCCATCCGCCATGCTGCGCCAGCATCAGCCTTTCTACCCGCAGCATCAGCCTCTGTCCCCAGCATCAGCCTCTCTGTCCCCAGCATCAGCCTCTCTGTCCCCAGCATCAGCCTCTCTGTCCCCAGCATCAGCCTTTCTGTCCCCAGCATCAGCCTTTCTGTCCCCAGCATCAGCCTTTCTGTCCCCAGCATCAGCCTTTCTGTCCCCAGCATCAGCCTTTCTGTCCCCAGCATCAGCCTTTCTGTCCCCAGCATCAGCCTTTCTGTCCCCAGCATCAGCCTTTCTGTCCCCAGCATCAGCCTTTCTGTCCCCAGCATCAGCCTCTCTGTCCCCAGCATCAGCCTCTCTGTCCCCAGCATCAGCCTCTCTGTCCCCAGCATCAGCCTCTCTGTCCCCAGCATCAGCCTTTCTGTCCCCAGCATCAGCCTTTCTGTCCCCAGCATCAGCCTTTCTGTCCCCAGCATCAGCCTCTCTGTCCCCAGCATCAGCCTTTCTGTCCCCAGCATCAGCCTTTCTGTCCCCAGCATCAGCCTTTCTGTCCCCAGCATCAGCCTTTCTGTCCCCAGCATCAGCCTTTCTGTCCCCAGCATCAGCCTTTCTGTCCCCAGCATCAGCCTTTCTGTCCCCAGCATCAGCCTTTCTGTCCCCAGCATCAGCCTTTCTGTCCCCAGCATCAGCCTTTCTGTCCCCAGCATCAGCCTTTCTGTCCCCAGCATCAGCCTTTCTGTCCCCAGCATCAGCCTTTCTGTCCCCAGCATCAGCCTTTCTGTCCCCAGCATCAGCCTTTCTGTCCCCAGCATCAGCCTCTCTGTCCCCAGCATCAGCCTCTCTGTCCCCAGCATCAGCCTCCCCATCCCAGCCTTCCCCAGGATCAGCCTCTCTCCTCCCAGCCTCCTCCAGCACGCCATGCTCCTCTGCCGACACTCACAGATCCGATTGCATACACTCACACACACTCACACACACCCGATCGCATACACTCACACACACCCGATCGCATACACTCACGCACACACACACTGACGATATTGCACATAGCGCTCATACTCACATCCGGAGATACCACATGCTTCTGGCCATGTGATCCTCCGGCAGGTCCTGGAAGGTCACAACAGCACAGTATCTAGGCCGAGAAGCAAGCGATATCGCCGGATGCTGTGAGTGTGTGGATGCGATGTGTGTGTGTGTGAGGTGTTTGTGAGAGTGAGTGTGATCTGATGTGTGTATGTGCTGTTATGTGGTTGCGTGTGGATCTTCCGCCGCTGCAGGACCTTGATGTGCTGGTAACTATGCTAGCATGGTTACCAACGTATCCCACCCCGCTCGCACGGGAGCCCACACCAGCATACGGCGGCAAGGCCAGCAATGCAAGGGTAAGTGTCGGCTGGGTTGGCGACGTACGCTGATGCGGGCTCCCGTTGGGGGGGGGGGGGGGGGAGTACAGTACTCACCTGGGAGCCATGTCAGTTCAGGGAATGCGCGGGGGGGGGGGCGGGGCTAGAGCCAGCGTGCATTGCGTGAGGGGGGTGGGGCGTGGCGTGGCCGAGTTGCCAATGCCTGCAGGGTGCCGGGGCGAGAGGCCAATCTGTGGGGGGGCGGAGCCTGGGCGAGCGGCTGGCCAATCCGTGGGGGGGCGGGGCCATGGAGAGCCCAGCGGCCAATCAGCTGTGTGTCACCGTAAGGACACTGTCACCGTAAGGACACAATTTTCGAGCAAGACAGACACAGACATTACTGTCTAATTTTTAGACTAGTCATTTTCTAAATCTGCTGAATTGATTAAAGGGAACCTGTCAGGTAATTTGTTTTCTAACCTAGTAGCAGTGTGATGTGTGTGCTAGTAACCCCTTCCTATCCATCCATGTTGTAATATTGTGTTAAGTAATAAAACATTTTTATACATTCACGTATGTGTACCCTATGTAAATAATCAGAGGCTCTAGCCCCATGGGTGTCGCATCGCCCTGTTGGCGTTCGCATGTTTTCCATGGTATCATGCTCCTGTGGGCGTGATACCATGGATTTACATCAGCAACGTGACCGTTGCTACTTCAGATCCTGCGCATGCGCACTTACCATTCCCGCAGAATTGCTTGCTTCTCATATTCAGACGTGCTCTGCGCAGGCTCAGAAGACTCCTGCGGTTCCGGTCATGCGCAGATGGTAAGTGTGCATGCACTGGATCTGATGTAGCAACGGTCACGTCGCTAATATAAATCCATGGTATCACGCCCACAGGGGAGTGATACCATGGAAAACATTTGAACGCCCACAGGGCAATGCGACGCCCATGGGGCTACAGCCCCTGCACATTTACATAGGATACACATAAGTAATAAAACACATTTTTATACATGCACATTACACATTACAACACAGGGATGGGTAGGAAGGGGTTACTAGGCCACACATCACACTGCTACTAGGTTAGAACACATAAATTACCTGACAGCTTCCCTTTAAGAGGTTCATGCTCATTTTTAGACTATTTCTCATTGTGTTTATATCCAGCCATCATTGATGCTGATCCGTAGGGGTACCAGGTGTTGGAACTCCACCAATCTGGCATTTATGACCTATCCTAAGGATCAGTCATCAGTTTCTTATGATGGAACATCTTCTTTAAGCAATGACAAGGCCCATGGCTGATAGTTATCAAGCTATCCTCTGAGAAGAATAATGAGCATGTTGGGACATTCAGTTCTACCATTTTGACTTTCAGAAGTTCCTTCAAATCAAAGTCACAGCACAATATATATAGGGCATCATGACATATGGCCATGGCATATACTGAGATGCAGAATACCTGAAGATGACAACCTCTTTCTTTACATACGGTTACTTGCATTTCTCAGAATGTTCCATACAATTAGAAATGGTCATGCCATTAACTATAGGCCCACACCACGCCTACTTGACTAAGAATATAAGAGGAAGTCAAAGTTAACGATCTTTATAATCTGACTGGACTAAATAAAAATTTTGGCCACACAAGACATTACGATGACTATTATAAATGTAGGAAAAACCAAGTGGTTTATAAAAAAAAATCACAACAAATGGAATTTGTATGCTGTCAGTGTTCATTACATATCTTTCACTTTACCAGTCTAACCGCATATGAGTAATGAATACAGGTCCCCACCTATTTACTCATTGTGGAGGCTGCTTATTTCCTTAGGCTAGTATGTAGTATTGCTAGCTTTCTTTGTTAATATTATCTGAAACCAGTCCTTTTTTCTGCTTTTATAAATTTAGCAAATAGTTTTTGCAACTTCAAACATCAAAGTGAAATGATTGTTATGGATTGAACTTAACTGGAGATGTCAACAGTTTGGAGACACATAGGAATTCCTTTAAGGGGGCACATGTTAAACTATCCGACCATCAACTCCAATAAACACCCAAAACATCGTAGCTGCTTACTTTTAGGTCCATCTATGACAGGCTGGTCATCACCCTGTCCCAGCTTCATGGCCTTCAAACCTCCTCTAGACCTGTTCATTGTTCCTTTACCCAGTCCTTGCACTCACTTTCCCATTGTCAACCAATCATCTATTTTTTCACACCACAATTAGACTCCACAGAAGAGTAAATCTAACTTCTACTCCACCAATGTTAAATGGTTTATGACACGTTTTTAAGTCTGTTAGATAACTTTTAAATTCGAAATAACCCTTTATCACTAGCAATGAGGAGGTATCAAAATCCTCGAGTGCTCGGTACGCGAAACGAGCAGATTGGAGGGGCTCAACTTGAGTACTAAGCATAATAGAAGTCAATGGGAAGCTTGAGCATTTGTCCGGAAGACAGAAATGACAGAAAATGTCTCTCCAGGCAGTAAGTAAAGCATGTTGAGTACTCGCAAGATTCTGAGTACCAAGCATTTTGAGCACTCTGATACCTGGTTGAGTAGAGAACTGTGCCAAGCATGCTTGTTCATCACTACTTATAATTCAGGGCATGTCAGTGTTTTACTGAATGTACCCTGACTGCTGTGCCTGGGTAGTAAGGGGTTAAGTTCCCCTCTCATGTCCGATTCTCCCTCCTCCCCTTCCAAGGGTTTCATCCAATGGGAATGTTCCCATGATCCCTCTCTTTCCCCTATAAATATTCCACCTTTTCCTTGTTCCGGTCTCTCCTCACCTTGTGAGATCCGGACGCTGCTGTCCCACCCTCCCTCTCTTGCTTATGGTTATTCTTTTAAAGTCACAGCGGTTTCAAGCAAAACAGTTCAGTTACGAAAGCTAAAGTGCGCCGGAAGTCCGGCCTGGCACAAAGTTTAGTTTGAAAGTGGTGATTAATAATGGTTAATTGTGCTGTGACCGACCTCCATCCACAATAAAAGATGAGAGTTGTTTACTATTTTATAAAGCTCTCCTAATAAAGTTTATATTTTTGGTTAATTTGGCTTGGAGTGGTTAATCGGACATGGGAGGGTTTTTGGTTGAGGGTTATCAGGTCTCAGCAGTCTCCATTGATAGAATAGGTGATATTTTGTTGATTTCTGCAGGTCCCATCACTGGGAGCCCCACAGAACCCAAGAACAGAGCTCAGCATAGCCGCATTTTAATAGTGGCAGTCGAGTAAGTGCCCCACCACTCCATTCCTTGTCTATAGGAATACATATAATATCTGTCCTCTGTACAGACTATGAATGAAGATTATGCCCAACATCACATGTTCTCTGAATCCATGGGAGCAGTCGTGAGATTCTCAGTGATCCAGAAACGTATTACCTATCCTATGGATAAGGAAAAAACTTAAATTGTTACAAACCATTTAAGCTGGCCGTGCAAAATATAAAATCCACTGCACTAACCAATTTGTGCAGGATCAGCAGACTAACGTGCATGAAGGAACAAAAAGAAAGATCTTTTGCTCCGAGAAAAGAAATAAGCCGATGCCTGTAGTGTCTGGCAGCAGCTTATATTCCTCTCCCAAAATAAATAAACATGGATGCTTGGCTGAGCCCTATGTGCACATTTAGGATAGGAACTGGATAGATAGCTGTCAGCCAAATCAGCAATCCCAGCCAAATATTATGTATGACAAGCGTTAGGGCTAAGCCACACGGCGAGAAAAACGGTGCGAGTGGAGTGCGATAAAACATCGCATTCCCCTCGGACCAATTCTAGCCTGTGTGTCAGCACACATGGGCGATTATTTTCTCAGCCCTAATCGGACTGAGAAAACAATCGCAGCATGCTGCGGGTGCAATGCGAGACTCTTTCTCTCGCACCCATTCAAGTGAATGGGGCGAGAGAAAAATCGCACTGCACTCGCGGTACATCGGTGTACTGCCAGTGCAGTGCGAGAATGGCAATAGCCGACTACGCAGTAGAGAGGGAGAGAAATCCCTCCCTCCCCTCCTGAGTGCCGGCCCGCCCCCCGCAGCTGAGGTCTGCTCGCACGAACGGACCTCAGTTGCAAGGACACAGGCATGACACTCGGCTCTGCTGTACTGCCAGCACGAGCCGAGTCTCATGCAAGTGGATCGCAGTAGTGCCCGTGTGGCCCCAGCCTTAGGCAGAGGCAGATTAGAGCCAGGCTAACTGTGCCTTCCTTCCTACGTCCCATTGGTTCATCTCTTATGGACACAGTAGTGCATACCGTATGTCATAAAATTAATGGCTATTTAAAGATATTGATATGTACATACCTATTCATGAAAAAGTATAGGGTATTACATAGTAATTACTTAATATTGATGGGTGCTTTGCAGACCATTAAAACGGTAAGGTTGGATTTCTACTCTACTTTCATGGAAATCTGACATGATCCAATTACGCACAATACCTTACAATAATTATATCAGTTGTAAACGTAATAATTGAAAAAAAATTAGACATTTATTCCAAGAAAGGATTTCTAGACACAATATGAATTAATCAAAATGTATTAACGTTCCACAAAGCAAAAGATCAGACCCCATTCTTGGTTCCCCAATTTGGGTACAGTTGGGATACTCTATACACATTACATTGTGAGCAAATCGACTCCTCACTAGAGATGAGATGACCCGTGGAAGTTCAGTTCAGGACGCAAACTCAACCTGAACCCCAATAGAAGTCACTGATTGGACAGTTTGGCTCTCAGCCAACACACAGCCAACCATCAACAGGTCAGGGAGGGTGGGGTTTTTTTGTTCAGTTTTTTTTTTTTTTTTTTTTTTGGACACACTATATCCGAAAATGTTTGTGTTTTTTTTTTTTTTTTTTTTTTTGGACACACTATATCCGAAAATGTTTGTGTTTTTTTTTTTTTTTTTTTTTTTTTTTTTTTTACTCCCAGTGATAGCAATTCAAAGACTGGAAGCGGCTGTCACTGAGCCGAGCACCGAGCCTACCCGAGCTTCCGATGCTCGCTCGAGTGGTTAGCATACGTAGAGCACCTGTCACTGTTTTTTTTTTTTGTTTGTTTTTTTTTAAATTCCGTTTACGGTACAAACCTTGAACTTTTCAGTTAGGCTTCGCTCATCTCTAGCTCTTAGACATTTCATTGGTTGTGTTTGGACATAATCTGGCTTTTTTCTGAAGGGAAATGGTTCAGTTACAAATCACCATTTTCACCAAAGCATGCTTTATCTTCAAGTCAATTTTAACAAAACCTGTATTTCTTTACACTTCTATGCTAATTTACTGTGATTTTTCACCCATATTCATGTACTTTTTTTTCACTATAGTTGAGTTTAAAGTGAACCTGTCAGGTGCAATATGCACCCAGAACCACGAGCAGTTCTGTGTGCATATTTCTAATCCCTGCCTAGCAGTCACTGTATACACTAGCATAGATAAAGAGATCTTTAGAAAAAGTATTTCTAAATATCCCATATGATATGCTAATGAGACCAGCGACTAGTCGCAAGGGCGTTAGTTCCCTTGGCTAGTCGGCCCCCTTAGCATGTTAGTACGCCCCTGTGGGTGTGCTAACATGCTCTTGAATGTGCAGCGTCAGAGGTTGATCTCACTCACCTCTCCGCTGCCATCGCATCCGGCGCTGGACTTCGGCTAAGTGCGCATGGCCCTGAACTTTCGGTCATGCGCATTATTTGACTTTGAAGTCAGGACGTGTACACCTGGCTTCATAGTGCATATGACTAAATGTCCGGGATCATGCGCACTGAGCCAAAATCCAGGACTCGAATGCGATGGCAGGAGAGAGGTGAGAACAACCATCCTCTGATGCTGCACATTCATGAGCACAGGGGCGTTCTTACATGCTAAGGGGGTCGACTAGCCAAGAGAACTAACACCCTTGTGGCTAGTCCCTTCGCTCATTAGTATAGCATATGGGATCGTTAGAAACACTTTTCTAAAGATTCCTTTCTATGCTACTATAGGCTGGCACTGCTAGGCAGGGATTACAAATATGCACTCAGAACCACTCGTGGTTCTGGGTCCATATTGCACCTGACAGGTTCACTTTAATATCAATCTTTTTGATGACCCAGTTCCTTGGGTTGAGCAGTTTAGTGTCCTATCCTTTGATGCGAAATCCCTGGTTTCCAGTACTAAGATCTCCAGCAGAAATCTAAATAAAAACTCATAAAAAGAATTTACAACACTAGTGCCCTAACTGATACCTGTTTATTGTGCTGGTGTCCAGTTATGGGACCACTCAGGCATTGCACCCATGCACATTATCTGCCACCCATATCCATGGTGCATATTCTTTGTCATCCACATTTTTACTATTCAAGTCTCTACCTGGTATTTTGCCATTTTACTTTTACTGACATTAATAAATTTCCTTTAAGTGTCAGCAGACCGAGCGTTCAAGGTCAGCCATTGTCTCTGCTGCAGGAGCTGTTATGTATATTTGACGTGAATATATCTTCCTATGTTTGTAAAGCAGGTGTTACTGTCAGAAAAATGTCTGTACGATCTTTTATATTAAGTGATTCATCAGAAGTTCCAGGAAACACTTCTTTGCTACATCTTCATGTTCTTGTAGGAACAGACGTGGGGTGGGGGGGGGGGGAGTACATGGGACAGGTGAAAACGTAGAAATCCTGAAAAGTGAAACTGCTGGAATCCATGGACGCCGTTGACCCCATACTCGCTTTAATACTCTTGTAAATGTACTGTAAAAAATGTAAGGGAAAATATTTGGGCTCGTTGCCTGTAGCAACTCCAATATTTATATATTTGTATTAAGTTTAGAGAAAGAAAGCTACATTTTGATTGGTTGCTATCAGCAATAGGGGCAATTTTTATATATAAAAAAACCCACTTTTGTTCATGAGTTGCTTTATGTATAGAGACGGTGTATGTGTTCTAGTGTCTAGTAGAGAAACCTCATGTTCAGGACATTGCAGAACCTTAAAGGGAACCTGTCAGCAGAATTTTCGGAATTAAACTAAAAGATTCCCCTTCTGCAGCTCCTGGGCTGCATTCTAGAAAGGTTCCTGTTGTTATTGTGCCCCCTTTGAGACCTAAATAAACACTTTATAAACTCTTACCTTTTTGTATGCAAATGTGTTTTTATGGTCACGGGGGTGGGCTGTATTTCATCCGTTATTCGCACCCTTGCCGCTGTACGCCGTCCCCCATTGCTCATTTACATACATCAGCATGACCCCCTCATGTAACTGTGTCCTCCCGAGGTCTCTCGCATGCCCAGTGACACTCTCGTGGGACTGAGCACTGTGCAAAGCGTGAACGCTGGTGAGGTGATTGCACAGGCGCGAGATTATGGGCGGCGCTGTGATTGTCATTAGCAGCGTCATCCAAGTACCCGCCCATAATCTCGTGCCCACGCTTTTCCCTCTGCCTCCACCATTATGCGCAAGCATCTCTCCACTATTGATCGGTGGTGTGCTGCTCCTCCCATGTATTTCCTGCTCCAGGGAAAGATGGGTAATAGGTAACGTGGTTCATTTGGCCAGCTAAGCAACACTGTGAATCAGAAGAGCTATAGTACATTTTTAATTGGAGGTATTTGCAATTATTATTATTATACCTACTACATATTGGGATAAGGTCTAGGAGACGGGAATACCCTTTTAACCCCTAGCTCTTCTTCTCCGTCACATCTACATACAATCTTATCGGTAGTAACTGTCATCTCCTATCTCAGTAATGTAAAACTCTCTCCCCTGAATACGGATTTGACCTGTGAAATAAGGCTATATTCACATAGTGTTTGGCGCTATGTCCCATGGCTCCTTTGGTGCTTTTGTCCAAACCCCCACAAAATGATAAATGCGTGTATTCACCGACAGGGCTATTGCCTATAATCATGTAGACAAAGTCCCAGTGTGCTATGTCATGCATAATTTTCGGCCACATATTTATTAGTAGAGATAAGCGGACCTGTTGAAGTTTGGGTTCTGCTGGTTCAGTTGGACTTTAGATAAAGTTAGATTCTGGACACAAACCCCAATGAAAGTCACTGATTGGGCAGTTTGGGTCTCCGCCCACATGCAGCCAGCCATAAATGGAGGATTTCCGAGGGAGGGAAGGTGGGGTTTAATTTTTGTTCACCCTACATTTGATAATACTGATTTTACTCCCAGTCTGAGCCATTCAAACACTGCAAGCGGCTCGCACTGAGTTGAGCACCAAGCGTACCTGAGCACAGCGATGCTCACTCGAGTGGTCAGCATACATAAAGCTTTGTCGGTATAATTATTGCACTTTAAAGCTTGTGTTCGCTCATCTTTAATGCCTAATTGAGGTAGGCAGGTAGACATGGTTGATTTATGTTTGTGTCAACTAGGTTTGTATGGCAGAAAATGATCCATGACAGAGCACTAGTGATGGGCGAGCACTAAAATGGTTTGAATACTTGTTACTCGATTTAAAGCTGGTTGACGTGAGTATTATGGAAAGTCAATGATTGGCCACCCACATACAGTCCGCCATAAACAGCATTTCCAGTGGGAGGGAAGGCGGGAAGGCGGGATTGTTTTCTTTTGATCACACCACATCCAAGAATTTTGTTTTATCTCCCGTGCTATCCATTCAGAGACTGCGAATGGTGCTCCATGGGGTGCCTGCACACATCATGCAGTGAGGCAAGCTTGTACATTGTGGTCATTGTTTCACTAACAAAATATCCAAGCACCCGCAATACTAGGCCGAGCTCCAGGAGTACCCGAACACTTTGATGCTCGAACAAGTAACACTGCCGAGCATGCTTGCCCATCACTATGGAGTACACTGTGACTTTGCATCAGTACAGTCAATGGCTCCATCGGCCCATATACCCGAATCCCATTTTGCGGGGATACAAACTTGAGCCCTTGTCATGCTCACTGGGTGAGCATAGAAGTTAGTGATTCCAATGGACCGCAACACACAAAAAACCCAGAGGGGCTTGACTACGGACTAGAGCCTGGTCTTCTCCCGAGCTTCTAATGGTGGTGGTGTTACGTTGCAGGTATGCGTTGTCTGGGTGCCACTCGGGAAGAGTTGGCTGGTGCTGCATTGGCTGGCACCAGGGGTATGGGATGGATGGACAGATGCAGCACAGCAGCATACGATGTGGATACTTGTACGGACGGGTATCGTGTAGGACGACCGGCGTGGATACTTGTAAATGCAGGGGATGATACTTTGTGGCAGTGGGTATCGTGGTAGGTAGCCAGGGTAATGGTATAATATATATATATATATATATATATATATATATATATATATATATATATATATATATAATAATATAGCCAGGGTATAAGTGGCAGCAGGTAGGGATACGGCAGCAGCACACTGTAATGCAAACAGGTATAAGCAATAGAATTAGCACAATAAGACAATGGCAGCAGCACAGTCCTAGGGGACCTGACTAGTGCAAGGAATCTAACTCAAACTCATTGCCCAGGCAACTCTCATAGGGCAGAGTTGCCCTAAATACCTGCAGCCTCCCAGTTGACCTAATGGGCACTTCCGGGTTAAGAGGATGCTGGCCCTTTAAAAAAGGTGGCGTGGCCACATGTACACCCTACGGGCAAAGTCCTGGAGCCTGTCAGGAGTACAGATGCTCTGTGAGGCTGCAGCATGGGACTGGGATGGGACCACTACCGCAGGACACCTGGACAGGTGAGGAACCGACATCCTCGCTGGGGGAGGAGGGCAGGAGAGTGCGAGGACGACAGCATGGGTGTTACAGTCCCCACAAAGCCACTGATGGTAGCACCAAATGTTTTGTTAACCCAGCTTAAGAATTTTGAGCATGAATGATCAACCCTGGCGGAGAAAGAAGCACATTTCTCTAATACAAAGTTTCTTTTTTGTACATGAACTATTGAATAATTAATTTAAGAAAAAAACAAAGGGAAAAAACAACACTTACTCGTTAAGAGAGTGCCTTGAGATAAATAGCCCTTCAGTAATCTGTAACTTGTTGGTTGCCACACAAATATTTTTGTTGCTTCTAGAAATTTCTAATTTTGTCTTTGGTACATTCTAAATAAAGCTGAGGTTTGGAGCCCACAGTGACCCATCTATAATGGGAACAGTATTAACATAGTAAATATTATGATGCTGGGAACCCAGTTTAGAAACTAACATGCTAAGTAATATAGTGAATATATTAAATATATAGTAAATATAGTAAAAAGAAGACGATATTATAAAACAGACGTATCACACAAGCCTGTGTATAATTATTTTTCAATTGATTTCAGTAAAATATCCGTAAATTTCCGCAGATTGAAAAGACTGTCTTCTCTATATCAATTCTTGATCATCAGAAAGTTTTCACATGGAGAAACTAAGATCTTTAAGTATACAAAGGAAAAAATATCTGCAAATATTATAGTAATAAGTAGATTGATAATGATTTGGCTTGTAGGCTGGAACGAGTGGCCGCACCATACCATTTCCATGTCTTTTTGAAGTATGCTTTATATCTGTGTGTAACTCCATGTTGCAAAACTATTCAATGTTAGGGTTCACTCACATTAGCGTATAAATCGGATGAGTGCCATGCGACAAAAAAATCGCATCGCACTCTGTCCAATGTTGTTCAATGAGTCCATGCTAATAAGCCATTTTTTTTCTCAGTAAGTGGCCGCATATATCGGCTTTGACTCACCAATGCAAGTCAGTGTGTGCCAGAAAAAAATCAGACCAGGGCTCTCAGAATAGACAGATATCCTATAGTTATATAACATCGCAAGCCCTCTAAACATAATTAACTTACACCCTTTATTGCCTAACATGTGGCACTAAGGGGTGTTTAGCCTGGTTTAACCTAATAAATAAAATAATTAAAAAAAAATGATATGGTGTCCCTCCGTAAAGCAGACAGCTGGGAGCTGGTATTATAAGGCTGGGAAGGTCAATGGATATTGGGTCCTTCCCAGCCTAAAAATAGCATCCTGCAGCCGCCCCAAAATTGGTGCACCACATTAGATAAGCTAATTCTAGCACTGTGCCCAGCTCTTCACGATTTCCCTAGTGGGGTGGTAATCGGGGTAATGGTAGTTGGGATGGATGTCAGATTTTCTCGTATTGCACTCATCCAATTTCAACACTAATTTGAGCGAGGCCTTAGACTAGGACTCTTTGGACTCTTTAAGAATAGATGATCCTGAGTGCCCACCCATTTACACAGATTATGTACATGTCCAATTTGAATAGTATTTTTCACTAGCAACTCTAGGGGTGCCGATGTTGCCAAAACATATCTAGTGTCTGAGGAAATCCAACAGCTCCTTCCAGAAGTGATATAAATAATATGAAATAGTTTCTGCAGATTTTGGATGAGCGACCAAGTCTTTCTTTCAGTGGGGAATGTGGTGATGCAGATTGCTGTGCAGCTCCATGATGCCTTGATTATAAGCTGTGTACACCATTGCACAGTCAAGCAATTACTTTGCTTCATCCAAGCCTAGTAAACTTGCTGCATGTGGTCCTCCATATTCATGAGCCCTGTATAACCCTGCCCCACCACTGATTGGCAGCTTTCTCTGTAAACTGTGCATAGGCTAAAGCCTGTCTGTCATTGGTGTGGGTGGGGTTATACAGAGCTCAGCATTCAGAGAACTGCTAGATCTGGAGGGATTTTATCAAAACTGCAGCAAGTTGCCCAGTAAGCAATACTTCATTGGCTGAAGATCTCTGCCCCTAAATCATGCTGCTCTCAAATGGGGTAGAATAATTCCCTTTAAAGCTATATAAAATGTTTCCTATCCAATTCTAAAGTTGACTTTCCAATGTTGCATATATACAGCGTTGTATCTCTGAGTTTGTGGTGACATCTATGACTATTAATCTATGTACATTTTTGGTAATAATCATGCACTTTCACTAGTAGACAATAATTCTTTGTACCTGTGATAAATGAGCATTCATGTATCTGGTACGTTCAGTAGTAATCTACGGGTAGGAGATTCCTGTGTGTGGGCTTGGCCCTCTGCATGGAGGTGGTAATTAAGTTTGGGGCTTGGCTCGGTGTTTCTGGAGGCTTGTGAACTGAAGTTGCTTATGAGATTGGATTTGTCATGACCTGTAGTATATGTAAATGGCCCGAGGGACTGCACAATTGACTTTACACATGCTTTATGGAGACACTCAAGGCCAAAGAGTGCTAAAACGATTGTCATTGTTTCTGAAAATATCTGCTTGTGAGTAGATCTTTATTGTGGGAGGAGAGTTATTAGGCTACGAACACCTATATTTTGGAGGGTGCTTCCATTTAGAAAGCATACAAGCCATAACAATACTGTGACGCCTTATACACTGAACAAAAGTAGAAAAACAACACTTTTTTGTTTTTCCTCCCATTTTTCATGAGCTGAACTAAAAGATTTAAGACTCTTTCATTATACACAAAAGGCCTTTTTCTCCCAAATATTGTTCACAGAATGGTCTAAATCTTTTTTTAGTGAACACTTCTCCTTTGCCGAGCTAATTTATCAACTTCACAGGTGCGGCATATCAAGATGCTGATTAGACATCCTGAGTATTGCACAGGTGTGCCTTAGGCTGGCCACAATAAAAGGCCACTCTAAAATGTGCAGTTTTACAGTATTGGGAGAGGCGTTGGGGGGTGTGGGGGTGTCAGAAAACCAGTCAGTATCTCGTGTGACCACCGTTCACCTCTCGTAGTGCAACACATCTCCTTTATATTGAGTTGACCAGGTTGTTGATTGTGGCCTATGGAATGTTGGTCCACTCCTCTTCAATGGTTGTGCAAAGGTGCTGGATATTGGCAGAAACTTGAGCATGCTTTCATATACACTGATCCAGAGCATCCCAAACATGCTTAATGGATGTGTCGCGGGCGGAGGAGGGGACGCTGCGCTCTCCCACTGCTCCGGTCCGGCCGCTGCTGCTGCAGCTGCAGCTGCTTGGTGGTGGCTCGAGCGGTGGGCCGGATCCCGGGGACTCGAGCGGCGCTCCTCGCCCGTGAGTGAAAAGGGTGGTGATTGGATTGTGGGGATTTGGTTATTGTCCGTGATGCCACCCACGGTTGTGGTGATATTGGTGACACCACCGCTGCTCTGGACGGGGATCCCGGGAGCGATGACTGGGAGCATCCTGGATGTTAGTTCTCCCCTCCGTGGGTAGGGGGTTGGTTGTCCCGGGACCCGGTGATGGGGTAGGGATGGATGGCAGGCGGGTTACGGGGCCTGGCGAGGTGCAGGGTCGCAGGGGCAGCGCTGTGCCGCACGGCACGGTGGTACTCACTCAGCCAATGATGAGGACACAGTTCTCGGTAAAACACACGGCTGGATGGACGGGTCCCACAGACGGCTGCGGTGTTTCTCCTCCCGGCAGGTTGATGGTGACTCTTTCTCTGCACCTGTGTAATGTGTACGGTTCCAATGGGTTCCCACCGGTAACCCGCTCCCCAGCTTGGATGGGTGCTGAAGGAGCCCCTTTTGCCCGCAGGCTCTGGCCCTGGGGACTTTAGCCTTGGCGGTGACTGTGTTTCCCTCTGTCGGTTGGACTGTTGCCTTCTGACGGGACTTGGTTGCTGGGAAACCCAGGAGGTTCCCTTCGCTAACGGATTTGGCAAATTCACAGCGACTCCTAGCCTTGCCGGTGTCTGTAAGCCCCTGCTGGATGGTGCTGGCTTCTCTTTGCGTACCGGTCCTTTACCGCCGGGCCACCGCCCGTCCACGGTCCTTACGGTTAGCTCCAATAGGCCACTCCTGCAGACGGTCACCACTGTCTGCCAACCTTGCTGATCCGTCCGGGCCACACACCCGGACCAACTTCTGTCTGCTCAACTGCTACTTCCCTCCTTCCACTTTTACTTCCAACACTCAACTCCTTACTTTTCCCACCTCCAGGACTGTGAACTCTTCGGTGTAGGCGGGGCCAACCGCCTGGCCCACCCCCTGGTGTGGACATCAGCCCCTGGAGGAAGGCAACAAGGGTTTTTGTCTGACATCGGTGTGCCTGACCGGGAGTGTGGGGTGTGTTGGTGTTGTGCTTGTGACGTCCTGGCTTCTCCAGGGCGCCACAGATGAGTATGCTGCCATGCAAGAATTGGGGTGTTTTTAGCTTCCAGGAATTGTGTACAGATGCTGGCAACATGGGGCCATGTATGATCATGATGCAACATGAGGTAGTTGTTGTGGATGAATGGCACAACAATGGGCCTCCGGATCTCATTGTGGTATCTCTGTGTATTCAAAATGGCAGCAATGTGTTCATTGCTCATAACAAATTCCTGCCCATACCATTACCCCAAAGCCACCATGGGCCTCTTGATTCACAACATTGACATCAGCAAACCACTCACCCATACAATGCCATACATGTAGGCTGCCATGTACAGTGAAAAACGACATTCATCCGTGAAGAGAACACTTCTCCAACATGACAGATGCCATTTAATCTGAGTATTTGCCCACTCAAGTTGGTTACGACAATGACCCCAATGACCATGATCAGCTTCATTGAGACAGTGTCTGACACTTTGTGCAGAAATCCTTTCATTATGCAACCTGATTGTTGTCTGGGTGGCTGGTCTCAGATGATCTTAGAGGTGAAGATGCTGGATGTTGTGGTTCTTGGCTGGTGTGGTTACACGTGGTCTGTGGTAGTGTGGCAGGTTGGATATACTGCTAAATTCTCTAGAACACATTTAGAGACGACTTATGGTAGAGAAATGAACATTTAATTCATGGGCAACAGCTTTGGTGACATTCCTGCAGTCAGCATGACAATAGCACACTCCTTCAAAACTTGACATTTTTGGCATTGTCCTATGAGATAATACTGTACATTTTAGAGTGGCCTTTTATTGTGGCCAGCCTAAGGCACACCTTTTTCTAGATTAGCATGGACGGGCCTTCATTTCTAGATTGCAGCATTAAATTGCTTCACAAAGTGTATTAGAAAATGTCTTAATTTTTCATAATAGTGAATGTGTTCCTAGCTGTGACTGTAATAGTTCTTTAAATGGAGTTGAGCGTTTCTACTGCACAATACTTGAGGTCCCTTTCATACTAGATAAATGTTTGCAGAAGTCATCCATTTCGGTAGGACTAGTTGAGATCACGTGATGTGTATGGGGCCTCGCCATTCTCCCTTGACAGATGATGTTGGGGTAGAGAATGGTCGGCAATTAGAAGTTCAACACTTCATTCATTTGTTTTCATGCTAAATAAGTCGCCACCGGAGGAGTCTGGAAATGGCTTTCTTTCTTGAAAATACATAACCTCATCCGAGCCAAGCACTGATGTGTGAGGGGAAATTAGGAAAGATAGCTGTTTGCCACACAGCACACAGAATTCTCTGGTAATGGCAGCAGGCACATGACCACAAGTATGTGATATGCATGCTCCCGGCCACATTCCAACTAGACATGCGCTGCATCACTCAGTACTAGTGAACTGAGCGAGGTTGTGCACATCTAGTTGGAATGTGTCCAAAAGTAAGCATATGGCATACAGTACATGTGGTCATGAGACTGCTCGATCTCGCTACCAGCATGGGGAATCCTGAAAGTGCCCTCTAAGGATTCACAATTCTGTAGTCCCAGAGTCAATGCCGTGTTTCGTGTTAGACCTAGGATACACTGCGAGTAAAATTGGACAAGTAGAATGCAATAAAAAATCGCATTACACTCGAACCAATATTACTCTATGTTCACACTCTACTCAATGTTACCTAATCAGACTGAGAAAACAATCACAGCATGCTGCAAGTGACAGTAAACTTGCAGCCATACAAGTCTATGGGTGCGATTGAAACATCGGACTGCACTCTGATGACACCGGAGTGCAGTGTGATAATCACATCAGCTGATAATGAAGGAGATGGAGAGATTAATCTCTCTCTCGCCTCCGCAGCTGTGATCACAAGATCTGATCACAGTTGCAGGACACTCGGCTCACGCTCGCAGCATCGGATTCCATATGCTTGTGTGCCCCAGCCTTGAACCTGAACAAACCTTTTATCATATGCTTTTTTTACCAAGTCTTAATTATAGACTTTTTTCAATGTAGCTAAAATGATTGAGATGCACTTTTAAGCAAGAGAAAGCCTTGTTAATAAGTGTTTATCATATAACTTATAGACAATGTGGACCACCTATCACATCATGTGATCAATCACATGCCTGTAAGGAAAATAGCTGTGTTGTGAATGTCCTATAGCTGAGCTGTGTGTAATGTAGCTGAGTTGTGTGTGCTGATGTAGCTGATCTGTGTGTGTATATACTGTGTGTGCAGCAATGTTTTGTATAAGAGTGCTCTTCAGAGAGGTTAACTAGACTAGCAAACCCAATCTTAAAAGAAATTACAAGCTAATATACTGTAGGAAAATCCAGAGGACCCATAATATATGTGAGCTTGCAGTTTAAAGGGGACTTGTTTTGTCCGCAAACGCTGTTAACCTGCAAATATAGGATTAATCTGCAGGTTAATAGTGTTACAATGCTGACTGGCAGCCGTACTGAAAGTGCAGATACCTGGAGAAAATAAACATTATTCCTCTTGGAGGCCTCCGGCTTTCAGTCAAAGGGGCACAAACCTGGAACTTTCTCAGCTTGATCTGCACCGATGCCCTGCAGAGTGATTTGTCAAAGTGCTGTGGCGTGCTTACTGTGTACTGTGCCGTAACTAGATGCACTGACATGCCTCTGTAACTGAAAGCTGGCAGTTCCCAGGTGGAATAAAGTGAATTTTCTCACAGCAGCCACATGTTCCGTATGGTGGCCAGACAGCATTGTAATGCTACTAACCTGAAGAATAACCCTATTTCTGGAGGGTAATGGCTTTGGGAACATTACAGGTTTCCTATAAAGCATAGTTAGTTTTCAATGGGAATTGTGTAATTCTTTGTGTCCTCTAGTGGCGCTGCAAGAAAATTGAATACTTATTACCAGATCCCTTGACAAAGGATTTTCCACTATTTTCCTAAGTTCTTAAAGAAATATTAACAGTTCCATAAGTATACTGTCTTACATAACTTCCAGTTTGCAAAGTATGCCCTGGCCCTGGTTGATGACATGTCAGATCTTCCCATGTTCTGAGCTCTGGATTTTGACGTGACATCACAAACACGTGACCTTCCTGAGAGATGTGCTCCAGTTTCTGCACGTCCTCCTAACTTCTGAGCATGCATGTTGAAGAAATCATTTTTATAAACACCAAAGAGAGAAGCAAGCCTATGCCAATCACTATAAAAAATAATTTTTATTTAAAGAATGTTAAAAAGGTACAAGACCAAATACAAAACTACAACAGGTACAAAGAAAGAAAAGTGGGAGACACCTGGCAAACTCAGCTGGTATGGCACACAAAAATACGCTATAACATTTATCAAGAAAAATAAATAATTGATCAATAAACTCCTCAGTTCGGACAATAAATATTATTATAGCAATTATAAAAAATAAATAGTAGGGAATACATAAAAATAGTAATAATATATAATAGACATCAGTGTGACAAAAAATAGAAGCAAGTTAGGAATGTAACAGCATAAGTGCTGCAGTGCACATGTAATTACCAGTCCAGTGAGACACAAGGGCTAGGTCCTACCATACTCAACGCGCGTTTCGCAAGCAAAGCTTCCTCCAGCAAGCTTCGCTCTGTGTGAATGGAGGGGAAGCCAAAGTAATCTCTATAAACAGAGCTGCGTCCATGTGACTGGAGAATATAGATGGGGATGATTATGGAGGATGCAAAAAGACACTTCGGATCCCATCAGCCAACTTTGCTTTTAATAAGGAGGGAAATATTGGCATTTGGTTTATAAAGGAATAAGTCACACATTATGAAAAGCAGGAAACTTTGTATATGTTTTGTGTGTCTGATGGTTTGTATTTTAACCTGAGCTTACTCCTATATTGCCACTGTGCCCTCTCTTCAACTTTGTAGCCACCTGGAATCCTGGAATACTTTTCCAATCTCTATTGTGTTTCCTTGGCTTGGGTCACGCGCCTGTTGACTGACTGAGTTCTCTTATGCAACGTCAAACACTCCCTCCATCTTTGTCAGATTGCTCTTACTCCGCCTGGAGCAGTGTTTTGGGTTATGTCCTGCTGAAATATAGTGACAGCTAAGTGAAAACCAGACAGGGCAGTTTATTTCTGCAGAATGTAATGGGACCTACGGTGGTACCGTGCTTCAATTATATTGCAGATACATGCTATAAATTCTGCAAGGGATTTAAAATGATCTTAATGCCATTAAGGTGGTGTAAAAAAAAACAAAAATAAAAAACGTAGAGTGCCATATTATACAATCATTTTTGACTTTCCGCCATTCAGAGCTTCACCTGCTGCTTTTGAAAAGCGGACATGGTTTAGCAGTACGGGGAGAAGCTCACCCATCCTTACAGATTTACTATAAATCACTTTAAAAATGTATGTAATTGCAAAAAATAATTGCAGCAAAAATTAGGGTCTAAATTTTTAACACACAATTGGACAAATATGCGCCAAAGATGGAATTCTGTATGAAGCATCAGTTTTAATAATCCCTTCCTTCATCCAATTGCCTCATGTTTTCTGATTCTCATATGGTTACAATTTGTAACCAAAGATTGTAATTTTGGACTCAGCAGACCAAAAGAAAAAAGTTCCATTGCTGTCACAGAGAGTAATATATTAGAATTTATTTGTAATGTAATGATTTATAATATAGGTTTACAATAAAGACGCCTCTTATAAAAACTATTTAGACGCTTTATTTTAAAATATTTCACTACAATTGTCAAAAAAAAGTCTCACGATTTTGTCTGTTTCAGATCAGGCAGCTGAATGGTTTTAGCAACATTCCCACGAGGCCTCAGTATGTTATTGCCTTGGGGTCCTACATTTTTGGGACTGGCGGGTCACGGTACACAGTGATGAAGTTTTGTCCCTTTTATACTAGCTAATCACAAGCATGTTAGTTCTCAGTAGTAAGCGTACTATGACAGCATTAAAGGGGTTGTTCACTACTAGGGACAACTTTTTTTTGATTCCACATATTTCTCTCATGGTAAAATAAAAGACTATACTCGCCTCCTGTATCAACGCCCTTCCAGTGGTGTCTAAGATTGTGGCATTGAGGCTCACATGGGGTTGTGACATCACGCGAGCTCCTCATCCAATCTGCGTCAACTTCCTTATCCCCACCTTTGGACCACACAAGTTAATCAACAGGAAGTGAGCCCAGCAGTTGCGCTCACTTTGTCTTGTTTATTCATTTGGTCCGAAGGTGGGGATACAGAGGTCGGTTCTGATTAGAGAAGAGGCTCACATGATGTCACAACTCCATGTGAGTCCCGTTATCTCAATCTTGGACACCGCTGAAAGGACATCTTTATGGGAGGTGAGTATAGCCTTTATTATTTTGTGGAGGGGAAACTGGGTAATTAAAAATGGTTGGCCTAGTAGTAGACAACCCCTTTAAGTAACTGCCTACCAGGAGCCTATCACTGACATATACATTATTGAACTGTTAGGAGGAGTAAGAAGTGTGAATGTATGTGAGTGGCTTTAAAGAAAAAGACATAGGTCCCAAATCATAAAAGCTTTTACAGCCCAAACAGACATAAAATTCTTCGAGTCGCATTTTTTGTGTAATGCAAAAATGTCCAAAAATGTTTCAACTTTTGGTGTGTTCACACCATTTTAACTGAGCGCAGACAAAATGTGTGGAGCTGGGGTATGATGGGGCATGGTGATCCCCGCTTGTGAAATTTATGTCAAGGTGTGACGTGCCGTACGGCACAAATCTTACTTCACCCCATCTCCCACTGTCCTGCAGTCTTGTCAAGACTGATGTTAAAAATGCCGGATTTGATGATTTGTGGCCATCGTGTTGCTGGACCTTGTGTGTTGTCTGAAGAAACTATTAGTGGCCTATTTAACTGTTAGGCCCGAGCTTATTATTTTGTATATCAGTCTGCTGAAGGCCAGAGCTGTTTGTCCATCTTAGAAAGAAAGCTGATGGGTTGGTGGCTTTATCAGCATGTTAATGTTAGATTGGGCTTGGGTAGAGGCTTATGGGATGCAAGGACAAACACTTGCCAGAGACGGTTATGGAGTATTGAAGGAATTCTGAGGATCAAGAAGATCTTGAGTTGTTGGAGGAAGAAATATGTGACATTGCGTAGCAAGGGCTGAGAATACATCAACAGTCCTGGAGGAAGTAACTCTGGGTGGTCTTTGTGGGCTATGAACAATGGCAGCCTTTTTGTAAACCAAAAGCCTGGCCTAGAGGAAGCTTTAATGAGTTAAGCATCACTTTGGGAGGAACTAGCAACTAGTGTCTAGCAGAATGTTGAATGCCATGTGGCATGGATCCTGAGACAATAGCACCCCAAATGAAATGGTAGGAGGGATGGTCAATGAAGTCTCTTGATACTTGGGCCAGGTATGTGGATAAACCCTAATCCTGGACAGTTGAATTAGTGACGGTGCACAGACACTGGTCAGTGAGAAGTCTTATTGATTGGTCTAGAGTGACAGTTGCGTTGTGTAAAAGAATTCTTCTGAAGAAAGTGAAGGTTTTTATTCTAACACTCTGAATTAGTTACTCTGAAGGCAAATGCTTAAATAAATTGTACAATTGTTCACATTACTAGGTGGGGCAGGAATCTGAGTGCTAAAGGTTATTTGCCCCCTGGGTCCAAAAATGTAAAGCCCAGCCTAGTTCATGGGGCTTAAATATGAATATTTTGCGTGTTTTCATTGTTTTCTCATACTAGCAGCCGACAGCTCTGTGCTCTTGTCACACTTTCATGTATCCTTACAGTAGTCGCTGCAATGTGCAGAATTGAAGAACTAGATTGACAAGATAATGGTTTGGTTTAGACCAGAGTTTACCTCTAAGGTAAAGAATAGAAGATGTAAAACCCTTTTTGACATCGCAGCCTTTAGACAGGGCTTACCTAAGCGTTATTTTACCCATAGTATTTGAAGTGTAATTTAAAAGAAAAAATGTCTCTTCCAATCCCCCACCTTCACCAGAAGCTGCATTGTGAATTCTAGCGCGTTCACATTTTCTTTTCTTTCAATTGACTGCACCGCACTTATAGCAATGACCCCTCAGCAGGCCACACCACCCCAACCACTCCAAAGGCTCAGTGGATTCAATGCAAAATCTATGTCAACCACCTCTTATCCCCCTACCATATGCCATTTACAATATTGTTGCATTCGGTTAGCACTGCAGTCTTGCAGCGCTGGGGTCCTGGGTTCAATTCCCACCAAGGACAACATCTGCAAGGAGTTTGTATGTTCTCCCCGTGTTTGCGTGGGTTTCCTCCGGGTACTCCGGTTTCCTCCCACACTCCAAAAAAACACAGTTAGGGACCTTAGATTGGCAACACTGTCCCCATTGGGGCTCACAATGTATGTAAAGTGCTATGTAATTAATAGCGCTATATAAATGAATAAATTATTACTATATTCTTATATGATTTATTGCTATGCTCCTGATGAGTGACCTAACACCAGACCAAATGAGGGGGTCGGAGATACCGTGATCCACTGGTGGACACACACAGAAATAAGACCCTGTGCAAGAGCAATTTGGTTGTTTGCAGTTCAAGAGTTCATCATAATGCACAGTTCCTCTTGTTTTGAAGCTTGAAAGGGGCCCCCTTAGCTCTTGGGTCCCTTTGTAGCTGCACAGGTTGCACCAATGATATATTTGCCCTGCCGTGATCAGTATGGGTCCAAGCAGTGGACAAGTAACAAGTTTTGATTCTTGAAAAAGACAGCCAACTGTATTCATTTGCAGTAGAGTCCTAAACAGCTGTCACAAGTGTGTCACGGACTGATGTGATCTCAGGGGGATGTGGGATCAGAAGGTCACAGCGTATTGTGGATCGCAGATCCGGTATCGTGTCTGCTCAATATTTATCCTGAGTTGGAACGTATTTCATTCCATCAGGTGCCGAAGGGGTTAAGGTTCATTTCTATCCTGCAGTGATCTAACAGGTAGTTGTACCTTCAGCTGCAGCCACTCTCTTCTGTTATAAATATCCGCTCTTTACTTCTTCCAATGCTGGCTATAGCTCATACCTAAGCTGACCTTGTTGAAGGAGCTTGTTGCTGACAACTGTGGGGTTTCTATTGCAGCTGTAAAGGTCTACGAAAGAAACTTTGAAGTGCTTTTCGTTGTGTTTTTCCCCAACAGTTTGTCTTACCTAACTTGTATTGTCTTATTGTAGTTGCAAGACTAGCCACTCTCTGGCCCTTACTAGTCAAGGTGAGTTCAGGGCCAGCAAGGGCCTAGGCACATGATCGGCGAAAGGTGAGCGTGGCCCATCTAGGGACATTAGGGAGTGCAGGGATCAGCCTTAGGTAAGTGTTAGGACTTAATCCCCTCCTCTCATAATAGTGCAAGGGCCTATGGTTGTATTGTGTCCCATTTGTGCTGCGTCAATCACTGGGAGTTTTCCGTTGTGTTGTGCCATTTGCTGGGAGACCACTGGAGTGACACTAAGAAATTTCAAAAACCAGCTCACCTAATCCTTGGAGAAACACCCGTTCGAAGGGTGCAAGGAAACTGAGCAGGCATGCACTGCAATGTAGACAGGCTTGGCGTGACACCAGTAGTCACACTGGGACAGCAGCTTGAGAAGGATAGAATTTTACCATTTGCCTTTGGCTATACAGGGAATTCGGAGCTACCGTACATATCTGAGTGGTTTAAATCGGGAGCACCTGTTTAATTGTAGTCAGTGTTGGTAACGGAAAATTTTCACACAGTGCTTAAATAGTGCAATACAATATGTGCATCAACATACAGTGCCTTGTGAAAGTATTCGGCCCCCTTGAATTTTTCAACCTTTTCCCACATTTCAGGCTTCAAACATAAAGATAAAAATTTTAATGTTCTGGTGAAGAATCAACAACAAGTGGGACACAATTGTGAAGTAGAACAAAATTTATTGCTTGTTTTAAACTTTTTTTTTTAACAAAAAATAACTGAAAATTGGGGCGTGCAATATTATTCGACCCTTTTAGGTTAATACTTTGTAGCGCCACCTTTTGCTGCGATTACACCTGCAGTCTCTTGGGGTATGTCTCTATCAGTTTTGCACATCGAGAGACTGAAATTCTTGCCCATTCTTCTTTTGTAAACAGCTGGAGCTGAGTGAGGTTGGATGGAGAGTGTTTGTGAACAGCAGTTTTCAGCTCTTTCCACAGATTCTCGACTGGATTCAGGTCTGGACTGTGACTTGGCCATTCTAACACCTGGATAGGTTTATTTGTGAACCATTCCATTGTAGATTTTGCTTTATATTTGGGATCGTCTTGTTTGAAGACAAATCTCCGTCCCAGTCTCAGGTCTTTTGCAGACTCCAACAGGTTTTCTTCAAGAATGGTCCTGTATTTGGCTCCATCCATCTTCCCATCAATTTTAACCGTCTTCCCTTGCCCTGCTGAAGAAAATCAGGCCTAAACCATGATGCTGCCACCACTATGTTTGACAGTGGGGCTGGTGTGTTCAGGGTGATGAGCTGTGTTGCTTTTATGCCAAACATCGTTTGGCATTGTGTCCAAATAGTTTGATTTTGGTTTTATCTGACCAGAGCACCTTTTTCCACATTTAGTGTGTCTCCCAGGTGGCTTGTGGCAAACTTTAAATTACACTTTTTATGGATATCTTTGAGAAATGGCTTTCTTCTTGCCACTCTTCCATAAAGGCCGTATTTGTGCAGTGTACGACTGATTTTTGTCCTATGAACAGAGTCTCCCATCTCAGCTTTAGATCTCTGCAGTTCATCCAGAGTGATCATGGGCCTCTTGGCTGCATCTCTGATCAGCCTTCTCCTTGTTTGAGATGAAAGTTTGGATGGACGGCCGGGTCTTGGTAGATTTGCAGTGGTATGATACTCTTTAGATTTCAATATGATCGCTTCCACAGTGCTCCTTGGGATGTTTAAAGTTTTGGAAATCTTTTTATAACCAAATGCGGCTTTACACTTCTCCACAACAGTATCACGGACCTGCCTGCTGTGTTCCTTGGTCTTCATGATGCTCTCTGTGCTTTACACAAAACACTGGGACTATCACAGAGCAGGTGAATTTATACGGAGACGTGATTACACACAGGTGGATTATATTTATCATCATCAGTCATTTAGGACAAGATTGGTTCATTCAGAGATCCTCAATGAATTTCTGGAGTGAGTTTGCTGCACTGAAAGTAAAGGGGACGAATAATACTGCACGCCCCAATTTTCAGGTTTTTTTTGTTTATTTTTTAAAGTCTAAAATAAGCAATACATTTCGTTCAACTTCACAATTGTATCCCATTTGTTGTTGATTCTTCACCATAACATTAAAATTTTTATCTTTATGTGGGAAAAGGTTGAAAAATTCAAGGGGGACGAATACTTTCGCAAGGCACTGCATACGGGCACTTATAAATATAGAACGCTTACATAAGAAATGCTGCTGAATCAGTCTCAGGATACATTTTTCTTAACAAACGAGTTTGTTCATAGCTTTGCACATAGTGGTCTGACGGTAATAAATTACACATGTGATAGTGTAAGGTGGTTTTGAGGTTGCATTACATCTCTGGTGGCCTAGGGTCATTGAGGGGTTTGAAAAGAATATTCCTGGTGGTCTAGGCGATGAAGGGGTAAGACATAGAAATTTATTGGCCTGAGCAATGACATTTATCTATACAGATAGTGCAAAAAACCCCATCAAACTCTTTCGGAGTGCAGACGATCAGCCTTTTCAGTGACTCACTCAGAAAGCAGCTCTGCCGCCTCCATAGTCATTCTTTCAGCGTAACCCACAAGAACGTCCCAGGGGACGAAGACTATTTTGGAAAGGTTTTTAATGATCATCTGACACATTGTCCTTTGCTTGTTTTCAGGCCAGGAGCAGGGGAGGATAATTGATCACACTACATCATAACCCGTAATATTAGTTTCTTTAACCCTTTACTGACTGAGCCCAATTTTCCAAATATCTGCAATTTTTCATTATTTCCCAGCCATTCTACAATTTGTTTTTGGATCTATAAAGGGACTTTGAGGGGTCTACATCCGGGAAAACCTGCAAAAGGGATACCATTTTAAAAACAAAACTGCTGTCAAGAAGTTCAAGGAGATGTCCACTACTTGGACAACCCCTAGTCATAGTATATAGCTGACACCCTTTCCATTTTCGCTTATCAGGGGAAGTTCTTTTCTTGTTCTTCATATCAGTAAGATAGTGGTCCATGGCGACTTGACACCTTTGGGAAACTAATCGGTAAGGAATTTGGGCCTAGAGACAAAATTATGACAAATCATGGTTGTAGGTACATTTTAGGCTGCTTTCACACATCAGTTTTTTACCATTAGGCACAATCCGGCAAAAATATGAAAAAACGCATCCGGTCTCTGTTGCTGCCGGATGCGTTTTTCGCTCCATAGACTTCTCTTAGCACCGGATTGTGCCTGATGGCCTTGCGTTCCATCTTGCTTTCGCCGGATCTCGCAAAATTTGTTTGTGCGGCGGCCAGATGGAACGCTGAGGAACGTTTTTTGTCTCCAGTGAAAAACCCCATCCGGTGCTGTGTGGCGTGTTTTATAATGGAAGCCTATGGACGCCGGATCCGGCACAATGCGGCAAAAAAACGGATACTGCCGCCGGATCCGTTTTTTTGAACTGAGCATGCTCAGTAACACAACGGATCCGTTAAACTGAAGGAACTGATGGAAAAAACTGATGCAACTGATCAGTTTTTTTGCCGGATCCATCGCATTTGTTTTTCTGCCGAATCGTGCCTGATACCAAAAAACTGATGTGTGAAAGCAGCCTTAATGGAGAACTCGAGAAAATTACTTTGAAGGATGAAGGACACCTGTTTTGATTTTTTATTAGTGTGCAGTGATGAAGATCACCATCCACATCAATGTTCACACAAAGCCAAGCAGTATGTACACATCTATGTGGATGGTGATTTCAACTATATTGTCTCCATGATTTCACTCACAGATCAGAAAAAAATGATCCTTGTTTTGTGCACTAAAGTCTTTTCATAAATGTCTTCATATAGTTACAAAGACTAAAAAAGTAACCAGTCCATCAATTTCAGCCTTTCAAGTAAGATTTCTGGTTTTAAATTTATTCAGGAATTTGTTATCTTTGGTGTGTAAGTTTCTATGTTGTTTCATCAGTGTGACTTTGTTACAACATGCAAATATCTAGGCAGGTGATATATTAATTTATATGCAAAGGAGGTGTGCGAAGCATTATCTACCCATGATGTGGTGGGGGATGGGCGCTTAGGACATATTACGGCATGTCACACGGCAGGCAAATAATATCATAGCCAGTTCATATCAATTAGAGATGAGCAAATCTTTTGAAGTTTGAATTTTTTAGTTCAAAGGCGGCAACTAGATCATTATAAGAAATGGAAGACCTCCCATAAGTGGCCTGTTTAGCTTAGAAAAAGGGCATCTTAGAGGAAAACTCATTTATATGTATGGTCAATACTGGCACATGACTTATTCCTTCAAAAGACTATACTAAGGAACAGGGGGCACTCACTGTGAACGGAAGAAAGGCGATTCTGTCAAATAAATAGGAAAGGGTTCTTTACAGTTAGAGCAGTCAGACTGTGGAATGCCCTACCACAAGAGGTTGTAATGGCAGATACTATAACAGCTTTTAAAAAAGAGCTGGATGATTTCCTCAGTATACAAAATATTGTCGGTTATAAGGGACTTGGCGACAAAATGTATAATTGGTGAAGGAAGGTTGAACGAGATGGACCTAGGTCTTGTTTTAACTGTAAATATGTAACAATAAATTGGTTGAATTTTAACAAAAATTAGATTTGCAGAGAATATTGCACAGCATTCAATTGCCCTGAAAATATTTGTATACCACTTTGTATTAAACACTTTTTAAGCACTTTAACACAAACTCAGATTTAGTAATATCCAAGTGACCTCAATATAATTGACTATGGGAAGATGGATGCTATCTATTTTTCACTGCTGTCCTGTCACACACTATCTGTAATGTTTATTTAGTTATTTAAAGCTTTCTCTCCATACTTCTATTGATAAACTGTGAATTGTGATGATCTCTCACTATCTCAGGACAAATAGCTGCTGCATTCCCTGCCTCAGCTTTTATACAGCTTATTAACTATGCTATACCACATGATGTCATAGCTGGAAGACATCATGGTGAAGCCTGCAGGTTCACATAAGCCTTCTCTAGTTCTTGCAATCTTTTGCTTTGTGTAAATTGCCATGGCCATTTTCAGAGCAATTCATGCAAATCGAATCTCTTAAAGTTTTCAAATCCTTTTGGTCGAGTGAATTTCCTAAAAGTGGACTCAAATTTGAATTACATCAAATTAATGTGCTCATTTCTAATATTTAGACATTAATACTTTTTGGCAGCAGCATTTTTATGTACAGTGAGCCACACATGTTTCTGTATGTGGTCTGGTAATTGACTCCAGTGTGTGAATATTTAGCCAGCATCTAAGATATATTATGGAACTCAACAAATTCTCTAATATCTTGCTATCAGACATGCCCCTGTTATTAGCAGTAATGTGACGGCTTTCAGTGAATATCAAATGCTATAGACTAAAGGGTGCTTTACACGCTGCGACATCGCTAACGATAGATTGTCGGGGTCACGTCATTAGTGACGCACATCCGGCGCCGTTTGCGACATCGCAGCGTGTGACACCAAGGAGCGACTATCAACGATCGCAAAACGGCAAAAATCGTTGCTCGTTGACACGTTGCTCCTTTTCATAATATCGTTGGTGGTGCATGCCGCTGGTTGTTCATCGTTCCTGCAGCGTCACACATCGCTATGTGTGACGCCGCAGGAACGACGAACATCTCCTTACCTGCGTCCACCGGCAATGAGGAAGGAAAAAGGTGGGCGGCATGTTCCGGACGCTCATCTCCGCCCCACCTCTGCTATTGGACGGCCACTTAGTGACGCCGCAGTGATGTTGCTATGACGCCAAACGTACCTCCCCCTTGAAGGAGGGATTGTTCGGCGGTCACAGCGTCGTCACTGAAAAGGTATGTGCGTGTGAGGCTGCCGTAGCGATAATGTTCGCTACAGCAGCGATGAACAAATTTCGCACGAACGACGGGGGCGGGTGCTATCGCGCACGACATCGCTAGCTATTGCTAATGATGTCGCAGCGTGTAAAGCACCCTTTACCCTAAAATATATAGATTGCTGGCTGATTGTTGCTGGATTAACAAAATGCATATATTTCAGTTTCAAAATCAAGAGTGAATCTTCAAGAGGGGAAAATTGTAAAAGAAAGACTAAAGGGCCCCATATAGACTAAATTCAGCAGAGTATTCATGTGGATCTGGTAGTTGGAAAAGATCGTTGTTGGCAGAACATTTGACTGATGAGGTGTGGGAGCACCATTAGTTCTAGGGCACAAGGAATAGTTGTATTCATTCACCTTGAATGGCAGTGCACCAAGTCCCAGGTGTAACACCGGCATTCCTGCTTACTTCCTTACCCTCCTGGCCGCTCAGTGTCCGCTCTTAATGCCGCGGCTTTCTGCTCCCAGGGACTGCGCATACTGTGCAGTTCTCCTGGTACCGCACTCAGGGCATGCGTGTCCTCCCCACCTCTTAAAGGGGCAGCACATTTTTTCTGGAAGTGCATCCAGCCTATGGCTGAGAGGCACTAGTTACTTAAGGCATCCTTCCCCTTTGGGAGGTTCCTGAGCAATGTGTTTGTCTGCATGTTTGCTAGTTGTCAGGTTTCCCATCATCCTGAGCTAGTCCTGTGTACTTAAACCTGTGTTTCAGAAACCAGTACCTGCATAGTGTTTCCAAACCCGAGCTCCAAAACCAGAACCGGTTTAGGGTAGCCACACCTGTGTTCCTGTACCAGCCGCCCAGCCAGTACCAGCCATCCAGTATGAACTGATATCGGAGTCCTGCTACCAGCGATCATAAAAGTGCCCTGTCTGCTACTCAGAGTCTGAACCTGCATTCCTGACCCCATGGGTCCACTCATTGTACTGAGTGGCACCTTGTGTCTACCAGCAGCCAAATCCAATCTTACAACCAGAAGCTCTGGTGAATACCCAGTAGACACTTAGCCATGCCTGTCTACGATAAGTCTGGTCCTTGGCGCAGTGGTTCCACACCTGCAGCGTGACACCAGGTCCATATAGAGCTGTAAGTGGGGTCAGTAAGCAATGGCTTAATTTCACACTTTTGGATAATAATGCAAATTCTGAAACAGGGCTCCCACCTACCGTCTACTATTTAAACATAATATTGGGTTTTATGATGTGTGACTTCTGGCTGCAACTGTTTTCTTTATACCCCTTATAGGTGCGCCCTTGTCATTGAGACACCATATGTTACTGTAGGAGCAATAGTCATTTGATGGGTGTCTTTGGTACCTCACTTTTTGCTTCTACTTGACAATACATTTAAGATGATCAAAAAGATTGACATGATCCTTGTCCAGCAGCCACTTCTGTAGCCCATGGCTGCCGGACCACATCCCTGCAAGCTTCCGCCCAACCACCACTTTGATGCATACATGATGTTACACCGGGCCTACTAATGAGATGTGCCAAGGATTCCTGCAGGTAGAAGGCAGCATCAGACTTAGTGGCCACAGATCATTGATGTTGCTGCTGAACCAAAGTCATGGGAATCTTTTTGACCATTTCTTCAACAGTTCTGATTTTTCTGGCCTTTTCTCACACATCGGACCAAAACATAGGGGGCTTAAAAACAAGACTAAAAAGTGAGTGTTTTGTTGGGCATTCTGTACATTTCTTCGAGGGTTGCTTAAATGTCCTAAATGTTGGTAAAAATGTACTTGTATGGTGATTAACCGAATACTAATAAACACTGAGATTTTTTTCACTGACAGATTCTGTCATGGACAAAAATTAATTCATCATCACTGCCCCATTGAATAACATTTGTCCGTGTTACTATTCAATAAAAAAATGAGATTGCACTCGTCCGATTAATACGGTGGTGCGAGCAAGACTGTTTGCTTGTTTTAAAGGGGCTCTATCAGCACAGAATGACTGTTCAAACCCAGAAAAGGCTCTGATGCATCATGGCGCAGACAAATATTTAAGTGCACCCTCCCACCTGTTTGTTTTCCATCTATCTACGCCCTTTCATCTTCTTTGACTGACAGCTCTGGCTTCATAGAGCCAGTGATAGATGGAGATAGATGGAAAACAAGCAGGTGGGAAGGTGTATATAAATAATTAGCCATGTCATGATGCACCAAGTGCCTGTACTTGGATTGAAAAGTCTTCTGTGCTGACAGAGTCCCTTTATTTACCATTGGATCCTATCTGCATTTTAAATTTGTAGGCTTTTGGCCCAGGAGAGACATATCTGTTATAAATGGTTAGGAACCCATTAAAATAAAGATATGCCTTGTTGCCTTATCATGGCTGGTGGGAGCAAAAATTAATTGCCATGCTTGGTGGGTACATATGAATTGAATTGGCCAATTTGTGCAATATGTTCCTTAGTTTTATAGTACTCTATCTATCTACATATATACCCAACTATCCTTCCTACAGTCCTCACCCTGGATGTGCCCCCATCCATCCTTCCTACAGTCACCACCCTGGATGTGCCCCCATCCATCCTTCCTACAGTCACCACCCTGGATGTGCCCCCATCCATCCTTCCTACAGTCACCACCCTGGATGTGCCCCCATCCATCCTTCCTACAGTCACCACCCTGGATGTGCCCCCATCCATCCTTCCTACAGTCACCACCCTGGATGTGCCCCATCTATCCTTCCTACAGTCCCCACCCTGGATGTGCCCCCATCCATCCTTCCTACAGTCCCCACCCTGGATGTGCCCCCATCCACCCTTCCTACAGTCCCCACCCTGGATGTGCCCCCATCCATCCTTCCTACAGTCACTGCCCTGGATGTGCCCCATCTATCCTTCCTACAGTCCCCACCCTGGATGTGCCCCCATCCATCCTTCAGTCCCCACCCTGGATGTGCCCCATCCATCCTTCCTACAGTCCCTACCCATCATCTCCACAGTCCCAGTCTCTACTGCACACTTGTTTTGGCAAAACTAAAGTATATGTGGTCTTGCCAATAATGCTAATTTGATTTGAGATATATACAGTGTATATATATATATATATATATATATATATATATATATATATATATATATATATATATATATATATATATATATATATATATATATATATATTAATATAATATATATATATATATATATATATATATATTATATATTATATATTTATATTATATATTTATATTGTTTTATTTATTTATTTATTGGCATGAATTGAGGACAGGGATTCATCAAAGAAAGGTCACGTTGCCGTGGTTGAAGTGCATTCTAATTCATGTGAGCCCAATCTTCATTTTTCGAAGTACATTCCGCATAGCATTAATGCAGTTTAAATTTCATGTATTCTAGATTGGCATATATATCTTGACACTAACAGAGTGCTGCTGTATTTTTTTGTTGTGTTTTAATTATATATATATATATATATGTGTGTGTGTGTGTATATGTGTGTGTGTGTGTATGTATATTATATATATTATATATATATATATATATATATATATTTTATTGTGTATAATAATGTAGTTGACATATCACATATTCAATCTTTGCATCCATCTTGGCGCTCGCACAGTGCTGCTGTAATCTTTGTTTTTTATGACACTTTAATTTGACCCGTCTGTGCCTTTAATTCAGACCAGGTGATTCTTCTTCACATCCTCCTCGTTTCCGTGCTGCCTCGGTCTGATAAATCAGTGTTTGTGGGATTCTGCATCCCCAGCAACGCTTACGTTTTAGTCACATTTAGTAAATGTTTGTTTGGAGAAAGTAGAAGTCTGTTTTATTACCCTGGAATAAGGTACAGGAAAGGAGTGGCTGCCATGGGGGTTTGGACAGGAAAATACATTTTCTGTTTTGCAATTGATTCTATTGTGAATTTTGTGAACATGGCTGCAGCTTTTATTCATGGAAATGGCCATAAAAAAAGCATATTTTTGTTATCTACAGTGTCAATCTAGTCACAGCCTGTTGATTCATGCCTTGTATATGTAGAATTAATAAATCAGTGGACGCTTGTCATTCACAATGACGTGTGTTGTTATAGCTGCAGCACATCATTTGCTAAAGGTTTTGCCATTGTAGACCCTCACAGCCACCCTCATAGGAAAAAGGTTCCCTATGTGACTGGTGCGGAGTCATCCTCATTGATGTACTCCATGTAGTACAACCCCTGGCAAACATTATGGACTCACCTGGCTCTGAGGATGTTCATTCAGTTGTTTACTTTTGCTTAATAAAAAGCAGATCACAGACATGGCACAAAACTAAAGTCATTTCAAATGTCAACTTTCTGGCTTTAAGAAACACTAAAAAAAAAAATCATGAAAACAATGTGCTAGCCAGTAAGGGTTACTTTTCAAGACCAAACAGGGGGGAAAAATTATGGAATCACTCAATTCTGAGGTAAAAATTATGGAGTCATGAAAAACAAACAAACAAAAGAACCCTCCAATACTTCACTAGTATTTTGTTGCACCACCTCTGGCTTTTATAACAACTAACAGTCTCTGAGGCATGGACTTAATGAGTGATAAACAGTACTCTTCATCAATCTGGCTCCAACTTTCTCTTGATTGCTTTTGCCAGATCAGCTTTGCAGGTTGGAGCCTTGTCATGGACCATTTTCTTCAACTTCCACCAAAGATTTTCAATTGAATTGAGATCCGGACTATTTGCAGGCCATGTCATTGACCTTATGTGTCTTCTTTCAAGGAATGTTTAAACAGTTTTTGCTCTATGGCAGGATGCATTATCATCTTGATAAATGATTTCATCATCCCCAAACATTCTTTCAATTGATGGGGTAAGAAAAGTGTCCAAAATTTCAATGTAAACTTGGGCATTCATTGAAGATGTAATGACAGCCATCTCCCCAGTGCCTTTACCTGACATGCAGCCCCATATCATCAATGACTGTGGAAATTTACATGTTCTCTTCAGGCAGTCATCTTTATAAATCTCATTGGAACAACACCAAACAAACGTTCCAGCATCATCACCTTGCCCAATACAGATTTCCGATTCATCACTGAATATGACTTTCATCCAGTCATCCACAGTCCACGATTGCTTTTCCTTAGCCCATTGTAACCTTGTTGTGTTCTGCTTTTGTTTAGCTTTTCTGTATGCAAATCCCATTTCCTTTAGGCGGTCTCTTACAGTTCGGTCACAGACATGGTCTCCAGTTTCCTCCCATTCGTTCATTTGTTTTGTTGTACATTTCCTGTTTTGCAGACATATTGCTTTAAGTTTCCTGTCTTGACGCTTTGATGTCTTCCTTGGTCTACCAGTATGTTTGCCTTTAACAACCTTCCCATGTTGATTGTATTTGGTCTAGATTTTAGACACAGCTGACTGTGAACAACTAACATCTTTTGCAATATTGCGTGATGAGTTGCCCTCTTTTAAGAGTTTGATAATCCTTTCCTTTGCTTCAATTGACATTTCTCTTGTTGAAGCCATGATTCATGTCAGTCCACTTGGTGCAACAGCTCTTCAAGGTGTGATCACTCCTTTTTTTAGATGCAGTCTAACAAGCAGATCTTATTTGATGCAGGTGTCATGGAAATTAAAATTTACAGGGTGATTCCATAATTTTTACCACAGAATTGAGTGATTCCATAATTTTTCCCCCTATTTGATTCTGAAAAATAACCGTTGGTGGCTAGCACATTATGTTTTCCTGAGTTATTTATTTATTTTTTTTTTTTTTAGTGTTTCTTAAAGCCAGAAAGTTGACATGATTTATTTTATGCCTAAATATGGCCTGTTTTTATATAAGCATAAAATTGGTGACCGAGCATTTGTAGGAACGCTTATTTCCAATTATGGTTACGTTTAAACAGGCGGGCATCATTGGAATTGATTTTTATATCATGATTTTTATGAATGGCTAAAACATACTATATGATGACTTAGCAGACATAATGATCGTTAAGTTACCGTCACCGTTTCGTTGGTCCATGTGAACAGACTTGTATTTGTCGGTCGTTTAACAGCCTCTCGAGATGGGAAAATAAACCATCCAATAACCAGATTATTTACACTGGGAGATAATTTGGAATGAATGTCCTTATGAAAGCTCATCTGCCAATTATCTTCTTGTCTCAATGCTCTATTGAGCATGTTTACATGTGTTTTCTTTTATGTGGTTATTTAGTGTTTATAATTCATTGCGAGGTTTCTTCTTGTGGAGAGTGCCAAGGCGGCATAAGGAGACTTATAGGCCATGTAATGCTTCCTCTGAGAATTTTAATATGTAGATAGCCTCATCAGAAGGAAGATTTGATCTATGGCACTACCTATTGTATGTAGCAATCCTAAACATCAGTATCGACCCCCTTAACAAATCTTGCCACATGACTAAGGAAAAAAAAAACAGACAAAAAACTCAATATGCAGGCATGTGTTTTGGGGTATTTCCCCTCCTCAGTGCAGAGCAGGAGATCTGATTTGGTTAAGTGAGAGGCCTTTCGCTGGGGGCCTGAGGAGGTAATGTTTTGTCCTTGTAAATACTGCCAACATGAAGACTTATTGGCCTCTCACTCCAGCTTTGCGCTGAGGAAGGGCAACACCCGAAACACGTGTCTGAAAATGGAATTTCTGGTTTGGCTTCATATCCTGTTATGTGGCAAGGCTCATTAAAGAGTGGATATTGACTGTTACCATTGTTACATCCAACACCAGAAATAAAGTCATCTTCCTTCCAATATCCTCTTTGACCATGTATGAGGGGCTGCTGATAAGCTTTTGGCTTTAGAAAGAAACGAGATAGGATGATGAAACTTTACATTTATTCCACTTACTCTCCACTGATGTCAACACACTTCTTACATTGGTATTCCATGTTCTGTAAGCCTAGCAAAAAGGGATTTCGGTTGTGCCTCAAACCAGGCATCCGTAGCAGCCATGGCATCAGAAATGATGTGAAATTTGGTACCCTTGAAGTGTTTCTTCAGGTTTGGAAACGGATGATAGTCAGAGGGAGCTACATCTGGTGAATAAGGTGGGTGGTCAACCAGCTGGAAGCCCAACTCTGCCAGTTTTGCCATAGTCGCTTGTGCAGTGTGAGCGGAGGCGTTGAGATTCCTTTGGACAGCTTGCCGCACCTTTTGTCCTTCAGAGCTGCCTTCAATTGGTCCAAAGGTTCAATGTAATACCTTACATTGATGGTGGAACTCTTTTGAAGGTAGTCCACTAGCAGCATGCCTTCCTAATCCCAGAACACAGACGCCATCACCTTAGTGGCTGATTTTTGCACCCTGACCTTCTTTGTACGAGGCGAACCACTGTGCCTCAACTCTTTTGACTGCTCCTTGTTTTCAGGGTCATACAAATAAATCCAGATCTTATCTATAGTAACCAGTCGATCCAGGAAGTTCTTATCAGTCCAGAAACACTGACAAATGGACTGGGAAGTTTTCACTCGCATGCTTCTCTGATCTCCTGTCAAACGTTTGGGGACCCACTTGGCAGATCACTTCCTCATGTCCAAATGTTCAATTCATGGATAATGACGCAAACACGTTCACGGGAAATCCCCATGATGTCTGCTATTGCTTTAGCTGAAATTCGTGGATTCTCCAGTATGAGGTTGTGCACAGCATCGATGATCTCCGGAACAACAACCACTCTCGGTCATCCAGGACGTTCCTCATCATTGGTGCTGAAGTGGCCTGTTTTAAATTTGGCAACCCAGTTCTTAACTGTGGCATATGAAGGGCATTGATCCCCCAATGTCTGCGACATATCACCATGAATATCCTTTTCAGGTTTTACTTGCAGACACAAGAATTTTATCACTCCTCTGCTCTCAGTTGCTGTGAATATCGCATTAGATTCTGCCATTTTTTTGTTTTCCCGCGTGCGTAGAATACTGTTGCCATAAGCAACAAACACAAAATTTTGAAAACATATATTAGAAACATAAGGCTTTCCCGTCATGTAACATTTGTTACCATAGAAACAAAAAAAAAAATCACAAAGCCAAAGACTTATCAGCAGTCCCTCGTAGTGCCTGTGCCAAGACAGCCAGCCTTATTTTTGCAGCTCTTCACTTTGGATCTTGCAGGCCTTCTTTCTTAGCCACACGGCTTTAAAGGGGATATCGGGGACAATTTTTTTAAGTTTTTTACTATGTCTGTAAGCACTAATAGGCAGCTCGTTTGCAAGTACCTGCCTGTTAGTATTTAGACACATAGTAAAAGAAATCTCTCGGATAACCTCTTTATAAAGGTTTTCTGAACTTATAGGGAAAGTCATTTCAAAATATATTATCCTACACCTTGGCTGCTAAAAATGCCCCTCTCCGTGCTAAGGAAAGATTAGACATAGTGAGTATGCTTACATATAATCCTGTGCCTTCCTTGTAGAGCTCACAAGCCAGAATTTAGGCTGGCGTGCTCAATACAATATGTATTTTAACAAAGATTTTCAAGAGCAACATATTTCTAAATTATATCTGACCTAAATGTACCTATATAATAATCATTATATACAGAATTCCCCTCTTAGGGGATAGGCAGGACTGACAAATATTATATATGGAGCTCTGCTGCCACCTAGTGTTAGTGACTGGTAATGCATAGGCATGTAAATGATTACAAATAGAGTTTTTATGAAACATTACTGGATATAGACTTGCATATAATGTATTCCAATCTGATTGTGCTCAGACTCATGTTATTCATAGAGGCAAAGCAGATGTGTAAATTTTTTTTCTCAGCTGTATTCGGCCTGAGAAAAAATCACAACATGGTGCAAGTGGACACGTAAATCGGACACGATTCAGCTATTCAAGTCTATGGGTGCAGAAAAAAAAATCAGATGCCACATGGACCATCCTAGTGGCATCCGTGGTTTATGAATACATAACTATTCTGTAAGGCACATGGTCCTGGATGATTGTAAATGAATAATAGCTGCTGAGAAAAAAAACGGACTGTATACAGACCGCACACGGATGACAAGTGAGGAATAAAGTGTCCTATTATTCTGGATGAAAATCAGACCGATTCTTTATACACTTGTGTAAGCGAACCATAAAAGTTACAAAAAAGAAAAAGACAAAAACATAAGGGAACACTTCTAGCAATGATTGGGCAGTGAATGATGATAATAATGGTGTGAAAAGGGCTTTAGCCAGTGATAAGGCTTAATTATATATTAATACGGATTGTCCCTCAGGTGCATAATGGACAAGGAAATGTTAATGGGTGATATATAGTGTATATATATACACACACACACACACACACACACACACACACACACACACACACACACACACACAGTACAGACCAAAAGTTTGGACACACCTTCTCATATATATATATATATATATATATATATATATACATACACACACACACACACACACACATCTATCTCATATATATATATATATACATACATACATACATACATACATACATACACACACACACACACACACACACACACACACACACACACACACACACACACACACACAGTACAGACCAAAAGTTTGGACACACCTTCTCATTCAAAGAGTTTTCTCTATTTTCAGGACCTTGAAAATTGTAAATTCACATTGAAGGCATCAAAACTATGAATTAACACATGTGGAATTAAATACTTAAAGTGTGAAACAACTGAAAATATGTCTTATATTCTAGGTTCTTCAAAGTAGCCACCTTTTGCTTTGATTACTACTTTGCACACTCTTGGCATTCTCTTGATGAGCTTCAAGAGGTAGTCACCGGAAATGGTTTTCCAACAGTCTTGAAGGAGTTCCCAGAGATGCTTAGCACTTGTTGGCCCTTTTGCCTTCACTCTGCGGTCCAGCTCACCCCAAACCATCTTGATTGGGTTCAGGTCTGGTGACTGTGGAGGCCAGGTCATCTGGCGTAGCACCCCATCACTCTTCTTCTTAGTCACATAGCTCTTACACAGCCTGGAGGTGTGTTTGGGGTCATTGTCCTGTTGAAAAATAAATGATGGTCCAACTAAACGCAAACCGGATGGAATTGCACGCCGCTGCAAGATGCTGTGGTAGCCATGCTGGTTCTGTATGCCTTCAGTTTTGAATAAATCCCCAACAGTGTCACCAGCAAAGCCCCCACACCATCACACCTCCTCCTCCATGCTCCATGGTGGGAACCAGGCATGTAGAGTCCATCCGTTCACCTTTTCTACAAAGACACGGTGGTTGGATCCAAAGATCTCAAATTTGGACTCATCAGACCAAAGCACAGATTTCCACTGGTCTAATGTCCATTCCTTGTGTTGTTTAGCCCAAACAAGTCTCTTCTGCTTGTTGCCTGTCCTTAGCAGTGATTTCCTAGCAGCTATTTTACCATGAAGGCCTGCTGCACAAAGTCTCCTCTTAATAGTTGTTTTAGGCTATGTGTCCACGTTGCTTTTTACCTGCTTTTTTGCTGCTTTTTCAACTGCAGCGTTTAATGCCAAAATGGATGTGTTCTGCTTTTGAAGCAAAGTCTATGGGAATTTGGGTTTCTTGTGCGCACTATGCAGTTCAAACTGCAGCCTTTTTGTGGCAGAAATTTGGGCAAAAACTCAACTTTGCAGTGCAAAACCCAAATGGCAAAAACAATTTACATGTCAATTGTTTTTGCCATTTGCCCTTTGAACTGCTAAGCTGAGTTTTTGCTCAAATTTCTGCCACAAAAAGGCAACATTTTTAACTGCATAGTGCGCACAAGAAACCCAAATTCCCATAGACTATGCCTGAAAAGCAGAACACATCCATTTTGGCATTAAACGCTGCAGTTGAAAAAGCAGCAAAAAAGCAGGTAAATAGCAACGTGGACACATAGCCTTAGAGATGAGAAGGTGTGTCCAACCTTTTGGTCGGTACTGTATATATACAAAGCTGAGTGTGCGTATGTGTGTGTGTGTGTGTGGATATGTATGTATGTGTGTGTGTGTGTGTGTGTGTGTGTATGTATATGTAAGTGTGTATGTGTGTGTGTCCGCTAAAAGAATCTACACCGTTGCATTTACAATCACAAAATTTTGCAGACACCTCATTTGACTCAGGGGACGTAATAGACTATGTGTTGAAGGGAAAGTTTAACCCTATGCTTTACAGTTATTCACCAAAAAAACTGCCTCCATTAAAGTCAATGGAGCTGGGAGCTACAGGTCATTAATCAGAGTTCTAAGTGGTTTCTATAGGCAACGAAGGACATTCATAGTATAAAAACCTTATGTGTGAGGTAATATGATTTGGGTAAAGAGAGGGGTAGAGAGAGGAACAGACAGAGTGAGACAGAGAGAGACAAACAGACAAAGCAACTGACAGAGACAGAGAGAGACTGAGACAAATGGATATAGAGAGAGAGACAGAGGCAGACAGGGAGCGACAGAGATGAATAGAGAGACAAGGAGGGAGACAGACAGACCGAGAGACAGACAGAGAGATGGAGAGGCAGACGGGGAGAGGCAGACGGGGAGAGGGAAGGATAGAGACAGACAGATAGAGATTGAGACAGACGGGTAGAGAGAGGGATGGATAGAGCACGCGACAGAGGCGGATAGAGCGTGAGACAGACGGCTAGAGAGTGAGACTGATGGAGAGCGAGACGGATAGAGAGACAGACAGCGAGAGAGATCGACAGAGAAAAACAGGCAGGCAAGGAGAGAGACAAAGACAGAGAGGGACAGGGAGAGAGGGAGAGTGGAAGAGACAGACGCTTAGTTACTATCCCGAGCAATGCTGGGTACTACACATACATATATATATATTGTATGTATGTATGTATGTATGTGTGTGTGTGTGTGTGTGTGTGTGTGTGTGTGTGTACAGTCTTTCTGATCAGATTTTCACCAGTTTGGTCACTTTTTCTTCTATGCAAAAAATTCACAGTATGTATGTGTGTAATATATATATATATTCAGAAATCAATATATAATCTCGAATTGCACAGGTAGTGTACTGTACAAGGTTCAGTGCGTATTTGCAGGCTTGTGTTATTACGATGTGACTAATCCTTTGACCATATTTTGTCTTTCAGTTTCCTTTTGATCTAGACGCAGAGAAGAGTGAAGATGTTGGTCGTGTTGGCTTTTATTATCATTTTCCACATAACCTCCATGGTATTGCTATTCATCGCTACAATAGACAATGTGAGTCACAGCACTGCAGATTGCCACTGCGGCGTCCTCCTGTACAGTCGCTTTCCTGTGAAAAATCCCATTGTTATGTATACAGTACGCAATGTGCTCACCAGAGCGATGGGAAAAAAACCTCAGTATAGACAGTATTACAGCAGTGTAAAGGCCATTGCTGCGTACTGATGTGTCTGCTTTGCTTAATATGCGCGTCCTCATGAAAACCAAAATTCTATAGATGTAGTTGTACAGCGGCGAATTCTCCAGTTATCACTAAGCACAAATCCTTCTCATCCTGTTTCCACGTCGGTGCCACAGATGTTTATATCTAAAATGAGTAAAAGATGTGGATTAAAACCTGCCAAAAAATAGAGCTCATACTAAATTGTCACTTAAAGGCGATAGGCACCAGATTTTTGCTTCCCCATCTGAGAGCAGCATAATATAGAGACAGAAACCCTGATTCCAGCGATGTGTCACCTACTGAGCTGTTTGCTGTCATTTTGATAAAATCAATGCTTTCTCTGCTGTAGATCTAGCAGTTATACAGAGCTGATGAATATGCTGGACTACCTGCAGCACGCCAAGTAGTCCTGTAATGATAATCTCCTGCTGATTAATTAGTGATTTTATCAAAACTACACTAGGCAGCCCAGTAAGTGACACATCGCTGGAATCAGGATCTCTGCCCCTATATTATGCTGCTCTCAGATTATGTGGCAAAAACTTGGTGACAGATTCCCTTTTAAAGGCGATAGACACCAGTGATATGGAAATAAAAATATTTTTTACGAGTTAGTGGTTACGTTTAATTAATAAAATTGAAAAAGTTTCAGTCTGCAATTTTTATTCCTTCATTTTCATACCTCTGATATGCAGAATGATGCAAATTTTTGATTTTTTTTTTCTCTTGGGGAGTGGGCCTTCTAGTAATACAGGTTGGATTTGGGATACATGTGTATCCGGGGTGCTGCTGTGTTCACTTGTTTTCATGTATCAGCACATATCATATACTGTATTTTCATCTTCATGTCCTTTCTTTGTCTATATTTTCTCTCTTCTCCCTGTGGACATGTACATCTGTATCCCCTTCACTCCTGCTAGGTCTAAGGCCTCATCAGACATCAATGATTTTTATCATATATGGGAAAAAAAATACCAATTTTAATCAGTCTTTTTGAAATCAGATTTTCATCAGTTTGGTCCCTTTTTTCTTCTATGCAAAAAAAATGGAGGTTTCTTGAGCTTCACCTATCAGTTATAATGAACAATATTTTCATGGATTCTTGGATGTGCATTGGGGAGTTTGATCCACGATTCGGGTCAAAATCTGACATATCTCTCCTGTTTTGGTCTAGGCTATATAGCCTGAAAAGATCATTATTAAAATATAAGCTTTATTGATTATTTATAAAAAAAAAAAAAAGATGTTCCCAGACCATAGAATTAAGACACAATCCTCATCCATGAACCCTTAAGTAAATGTGAAACAAGGAAGCATGAACAGATAAAGTCCAAAGTGATAAACCATGCAAACATATATAAAAAGCTTCAATTTCGTCAATTCCATAGGATGAGCTTCGAAGTCCATGGGGCCTCCAGGTCAAATTCAAAAGGGCTTGTTCCCTAACTGCCCTGTTGTGTCCATATATTGCTCCCACCCTGACACGCGCAGTCCCCAAATGTGAGATTAAATATAGTGTCCTCCCTCCCCAAAAAAATATCCCTCCCTCTGTTTTGGGCACACTTAAGGCTGCTTTACACACAGCGACATTGCTAGCGATGTCGCTGCCGATCGCACCCGCCCCCATCGTTTGTGCGTCACGGCAAATCGCTGCCCGTGGCGCACAATATGGTTAGTCCCCATCACACATACTTACCTGCCTAGCGACGTCGCTGTGGCCGGCGAACTGCCTCTTTTCTCAGGGGGCGGTTCGTGCGGCGTCACAGCGGCGTCACACGGCAGGCGGTCAATAGAAGCAGAGGGGCGGAGAGCAGCCGAAGGAAAGACACGTCCAGCTCGTTGCCGGAGGATGCAGGTACGGTGTTCGTCGTTCCTGAGGTGTCACACGTAGCGACGTGTGCTGCATCAGGAATGACAAACAACCTGCGTCCACAACGAGCAACGATATTATGAAAATGAACGACATGTCAACGATTAGGTGAGTATTTTTGATCGTTAACACTCGCTCGTAGGTGTTACACACAACAACGTCGCTAACGAGGCCGGATGTGCGTCACGAATTCCGTGACCCCCAACGACATCTCATTAGCGATGTCGTTGCATATAAATGGGCCTTTAGTCTAGTCCTGCATCAGTTCAAGGCCACGGCATTTACTCTTGCTCCTTATATTTTTGTGTTTCTTCGTTCATGAGGTCAAACAGCTTGAACAAAAAAGTTACCATTTGGGATATTCAAATAATTTTTGTATCCTCTTTTCTCAATACTTGTGGTGTCATTTTTATATATTTATTGTATTTAATTGTTTTTAGTGCTATCAGGTGTTGACGGTGGCAAAATAAGAAAATATGTGTTTTTATACATTTTTTTTAAAAAAAATGTCAATGATCATAAAGGACCACTAAAATATTTAAATCTTGTTCCTTTTTCCGTAACATATACTTCTAGATATTGGAGAGAATTTTTTTTTCCAATGGTGCAGGGGCTATTAACAGCGATTTGGATTGGCAGTGGCTTTTTTTTTTACCTTTCCTATTTATTTATTTTTGCACTTATTTAAAACATCGTGCTCCCTCCATAAGGTCATAAAACACCTTCGGGGGCATTTCAACATTGATATATTTTTATTTAAATTTAATTTCCTCTGTAACTGGTGCCAGTGCATTAGCCCCAGTTAAAGTGGAAAAGCAGACTCCAGGTTCCACAGCAGAGCTGACTGAATCTCCTGGGATCCAGCAGTTCCTACTACCTCCCTATGCCCAGCTATCACATGACTGCTGGGTCCAGAGGAGGAAACTGTCAATGCTTCCTATAATGGTAGATGCTAGAATGCATAGGGTCCTTCCAGGTATGATATAATTTGTCATGTCATAGGGGCGCATGTTCAAAATGCAGCCGGATGGTTTCCAGACAGAATAAACATTCTTTTTCTAAGTCCATGTGGTCATGGAGTTGTTTATAATAGAAGCTAGGATCTGGGGGGTAAGACCTCCAGGTGGGGGGAGGATTGCAGGGAGGGGCAAAGCCCCCCCATGCATGATTATAGTGGAAAGGAGGAAACATCGCCACTCTCACCAACCAAACCAGTCACGCCCACTAGCCTGGAAGGATCCCATACATTCTAGGCTCAACCTTCTTATAATGTCTACACAGCTCTTGTCTAGAATTGAACATACAGTAATTGGGAAAGCAGAGATGGTAATTGTCCCTACCTTCTTGATGGGGAGTCTGGCTGTATCTGACAGTCAGTTCTCTGCTCCTGCAGCTGCTATACAATTCAATGATGTTTTACAATATCACTGCAAAACATAAAGTGGACTGCCCAGAAGTTTAGTTTATGCGTGGTCTGGAAATAGTTAAAGGGTACCTCCTGTTAGGGCTCATTTGACCTAGTATTTTTTGCATTAGTATTTATAAGCCAAAACTAGAAGTGAAAGATTGATGGAAATATCTGCATATCTTCAATTGTTTGGATGTACACCAAATACAATGTGTTTAGTGTCATTTCTATTCCTACCTTCTGGGGAATCAAAGGATCAAGTCATTTATAGATGTTTGGATAGTCCTGGTCAGTTTGCCGGTTTCGGTCAACTTCAATATGTATGGTAAAACTTTAGGGGTGTGAGGGTCTTGGCAGTGAGATATCTATCAATCATGTCTAGCGATAGGCCATAACATTAATCTGCGTTTTACAGATGGTGGCCTTATCTCTTGTATGTAGAAGAACTAGGCAAGCGTTAACCAGACTCTTCCCCAATTGTAGCAAAAAGATTGTTTGTTTAAGCATCAAATTTTGCAAAAAATAAGTAAACTACTGACAAAAAAAAACTAAAGCGAAGTGATATTGGAAGAAAATAAATATTAAAATGTGACCGAAGCGTCTACCATTATTTTCATCCTCAGGCCTGGTGGGTCGGAAATAACTATTATGTGGACATCTGGAGGACCTGTATGAACTCTACTACATCTACACCCTGTACAGATATTACAAGCGACAACAATTGTAAGTTCTGATACTAATATAAGATAATCAGCTTTGAAAAAAAGAGAAAAGGTTTCAGGTGGGGGAAACAAAGTCCCTAACTTGGGCACGGATCAGTGAGCATGCTACTAATCATATATCTTCATTTTTAGCTTTTCAGGCTATCCAGACCATCCAGGCGACCATGATCCTGGCCACCATTCTCTGCTGTATCGGACTCTTGAGCTTTGTTCTCCAACTGTTTAGGCTTAAACAAGGAGAGCGATTTGTGTTGACTGCTATCATCCAGATGCTGTCATGTGAGTAGAACAATTCTGTTAGGTGATTCTATACTTCAGTAACTTATATCCTTACAGTCAAGGCTAGAGCAGTACTTTTATTAAAGAGAATCTGTCAGCAGGTTTTTGCTACCCTATCTGAGAACAGCATGATGTAGGAACCGAGACCCTGAATCTAACCATGTATCACTTAGATTATTGGGTGCAGCCATTCTGACACAATCAGAATTTTTAGATTTAGCAATACAGCAGAGCTAAGAGAGCTGTCCCAACCCACATCATGCTCTCAATAGACAGTGAGGTGTCAATTAGAGGAAGAGGCGGGTCAAACTGCCCTGTGCATGACTTTGTAGCCTGAGCAATGATAAGGGTCCTGCTGCTTAAACAAATATTGCAAATAAACAACAAATGGGACTTTAACAAGACAGGCATCCCTGAATTCTCTGTTCTAACTCTTGCAGCATGCTGTCTTCAGCTTACATAGCAAAAATCTTCTGAGAGATTCTCTTTAAGCCAATACATTCACATAGGTGGTCTGTATTGTTTTAACACTTAAAAAGTAAGGGAGGAAAGGTCTTCTTAAATGTGGCAAATTTTCGGTCAAGCAAGGTGGTAGACCCAAACTACAAGGTGACCTTACCTCCCATCCGCTATGAATGGAATACCACCTCTCTCGTTTTTACAACACATGGCACTGCGGTTCTAAAAAGTCATCAATCTCGTTAATTAGATCTTCTAATTGTTGTAATTTCACAAAGAAATAAATGATTTCATTTAGTGACGATTATGAAGTTATTGTTCTGGGTCACAGTTTTTTTTTAATATTAATCCATTTGTTATATTAATTGAAGCTGTCTTGTATGGCCTAATTAATGAGATAAATTAAACCTTTTCTTATTTCTGCTTGCTTTCATCTTTATATTTGTTATCTACACTTTTGTAAAAAAAAATAAAAAATACGTAGAAAATGAGGACATCTAAGTCCTGGAAGCGCCTGAACTGCCGAGTGACGGGAAAGTGATTGGTTGTGGTCCCTGTGGTTTCCATTGACTCTGATTTTTTTTTTTTCTATCACGAAACCACGCCAGTCCAGTCTATGGGCTACGTCTGGTATAGGAACCTGAATATATTTAATTGAATAGGTCTACTCCATGGTTTAGAATACAGCCTAAAGTCAATCATATATATTAAATGGCTTTTGGCTGAATGATGCTTCAGGCAATTATGTGGCCCACAGCCATCTTGGCCAGATCTACCATACACAGGAGCAGTCACTTGGCCAAGTGGATATTTTGTTCTCTATGTTCTTCAAGAGAACATAGCGATTGACAGTTCGAAATCAGACAAGCCTGACATCTCCCCCAACTTTTAGTTGTCTGGAGACCCCATATACATTAGAGTGTTGACGTGAACCCATAAATATTGGCTGGTCCGGCTGACATTAATCTAATGTTTATGGGACCTTAAAGGGACAGAATACAATGACTGCTTAAACCAAGCTTGTGCATCATGGTGGGGCCAAACCTTTAAGAGCAACTTCCCACCTGCTTGTTTTCCATCTATCTCCTCCCTTCTCTAACTTTCTTAAGCAATGTCAATCAAAGAACAGGCAGGGAGGAGATAGAGGGAAAACAAGCAGATGTATTTAACAAATTGGCCCGGCCTTGATACACGAGAAACCAGGTTTGGCTGTAAGTCTTTCTGTGCTGACAGAGTCCCTTGAAGTCAAAGTTCACACAAGCACATAAAAAAACTCATCAAAAAACACAACCTTTTTTATACATCAGCAGTTAATAAAACTTACCAGACCAAATACATTGCCGGTATTAACGTAGGAACTGTATCGGTAAAAACCGGATGCTACATATGGGATTTGCATGAGATACACTAGAATAAGCGAGTCTCATCCAAAATGAGTTGCAAACTAGTGCAAACTAGCATGCAGAGCCCAACTGATGACATTGGTCTTATTTTGTCCATGTGATGTCAGTTTTTCCCATGAACAGCACTGAAACCGGGAATATTGTGAATGTAGGGACTCAGCTTTTGGGAATGAAAAAAAAAAAATCCTCAGCAATGTCTTTCATTTGTTAAAATTACAACTGGACTTAGCGATAATTATGACTAGTGACCAAGTCACAATTCTTTGGCTTGTTATCCACATAATGTGGCACTTTTCCCCTGAAGAAGCCATGCAGTGTGTGGTGTTACACGTGGGGTTCATTTCTTCCTCTATGTTGATTGGAGGTCCTTCTCTGCCATTTGCTCATTGCAAGTCCATTACATCTCTTTCTTAGTGCTGCTATTACTGCCACCTTTTTACAACCGGTTTATCACAGTGCCGCAAGCGTCTGTATCTATAGTATATAGACTCCACCTGCACAGCTTGATCTTTTTCCTATTGAACACTTGTTTGTTTAGCATATTTAATTATTGTATTGATTTTCATTTGTAGCCTGTGCTTCCAGAGGGGACTGATTGTAGCCTAAGGGTGCAGTCACATGGCTGTATGACTTGTCTGAGGATCGCACGGTAATTCTTGGACTGGTCGGTGGCTCTCCTGACCGAAGCGTGTCGGCTTGTATTTCTATGCAGCAGTCACGCTCGGGTCAGGAGAGCTGCCGACCAGTTCAAGGATTACCAAACAATCCTCGAACAAATCATACGGCCTATTATTGTGGGAATTTTGTATTTATAATTTATTTTCAGGCTTATTTCATTTTTGTGTTCATTTTGGGCTACTTATTCATAGCATCTTACCATGTGCTGGGAGTATCCCCAACCTGTGCCATTTTGGTTTCCACAAGTTCCCCATCTTATAGTATTTAGTAAATCAACTTGTGTATTAATATTTGTTCTCATTTAGGTTCCTGATTGCTTTATATTTTTCAGCATCATTTTGATGGACAGTTCTACTTTTCATGCTATTTCGTACCTGTAATCCTCTATATCAGAGAGGAGTGATTGTGACTCTATTGTTGATGAGTCTGTCATAAGCCAAGTGAATGGACTTTTTTAAATGATTTTCATTTTTTGACTCATCTGGTTATCATTTGATAAAAATTAAACCTTTTAGGTGATCACCGCTTTCTTGCATACTTTCTTTCCTCCGTTTGTTCATTGTCAACCACATAATATGGTGTCATAGTAGGGACTCGGCATGTTGCCGCACCAAGTTTATAGGCCTCACTTGGCAATAAAAAGAACTTGCTGGTGCATGTAGGTAGCGTGGTGCTTCATTGCCTGCTATAGGTGCTGTATCATGGGTCAGCACAATCATAGCTAGTTTTTATAAGTAGAGATGAGCGGACCCATTGAAGTTCATGTTCTGTCAGTTCAACCGGACTATAGATCAAGTTTGGTTCCGAATCCGGACTTTTCCTGAACCCCACTAGAAGTCATGAATTGAACAGTTTAGGTCTCCGCCATAAACAGATCACTTCCAGGAGCGAGTGGGCGGGATTTTTTTCCTTTTTTTTGGTGTACACTACATTCCGATAACGCTGATTTTACCCCCAATGCGAGCCGATCAAACACTGCAAACGGCTCGCGCTGCGTGGAGCACCGAGCGTACTTGAGCACAGTGATGCTCGCTCGAGTAATTTGGATACATAAAGCACCCGAACACTGATTTTTTTTTTTTTTGTAAAGTCCGTGTTCGGTACACATAGCGAACTTTACTGTTTGGGGTACATTCATCTCTACTAATAAGTAGAGACGAGCGAACCTGAGGTTCAGTCTTCATACCGAACACAGACTTTACAAAACAGAGTTCAGGTACTTTACGTGTGCAAACCACTCACATGGGCATCGCTGTGCTCCGGTATGCTCAGTTCAGTGTGAGCTGCTCGCACTGTGGTTAACAGCGTGATTGGGTGGAGTTTTTCCATTTTGTTGGAAGGGAACGCTATATCCAAACGCTTTTAGAAGTGATCTTTTCTTGGCAAGCTGCATGTGGGCAGAGCCTAAACTGCCCAATTAGTGACTTCCATTGTGGTTCAGGTCAAGTCCGAGTCCCAAACTGCTTTATCTAAAGTCCATCTGAACCCGCCGAACTGAGCTTCCACGGATCCGCTCATCTCTAGTTATAAGGCCTAACGTCAATCCCTTTGTGGCTCTTGACATCCAATTCTACAGCTTAGGCTAAGAACACACACCCGGCTTTTCTCCCCTTTGTCGGATCCGGCGTGCTCCTGTACAGTGTATACAGTACAGTGGCTGCGTGACAAGCTCCGGTCATGTGCTGTCATGTGACCGGAGCATGTGACCAGGAAGTTGCAGCGACTGTACTGTATAGACTGTACGGGAGTGCGCCGGATCTGACAAATGGGAGAAAAGCCGGGTGTGTGTTCTTAGCCTTATCGATCCGTCGCACCATTACTATCCTGTTTCTCTCTAACATTACATCACTGTTTTTTTTTTTTCTTTCTTTCTTTCTTTCCATTTATTCTTTTACTTTGTATGTCATGAATGATTAAGAAAAAGGTTTGAAATGCAGAAAATGAGCACCATCCCAGCATCTGGTGCCCTCAGGCACAGGTCCCTGTGCTTAATTATACATATAGACTTTTAGATATACAGTATATGTTGATTTTTATATATATTTTCCTTTTAATCTTCCAGGTCTGTGTGTCATGATCGCTGCCTCAATCTACACTTCCATGCATGAAGACTTCCATCCGAATTTAGGCCTAAAGGACGGCACATTCGGATACTCCTTCATTCTAGCTTGGATTGCCTTTGCCTTCACCTTCATTAACAGCATCATGTACTTGATACTTAGAAAGCGTAAATAAGCCGTAACATCAGCGAGATGACCTCTCCCTACACAAACCAAATGCAGATAACCATTTTGTATATAATCATTTTGAAGTGGTTGTGTAGTAAATGGTAATGTTTCCTAAAGACGTACTGTTTTCTTAGCAGTGTTAACGCTAAGAGTCTTACGCATTATACATGTATCCTGGAACATTGGCCCTTTGGTCAATGGGAAAGAATTAGAATATTACAATACATGTATGATGTTTTACAACTTGAACTTTTTTTTGTTTTATTTTATATAAATATATATATATTTTTTGGGGGGGTTAGTAGATTTAGAGTAAACAAGTTCATATTGTCCGGGGAAAGGGGAGGGAGAATTGGGTGGTTCAGAAATATCTTTAGCATAAAACATCTCAGAAATGATCTAAAAAAATATTCTCAGCCTAAAATCGGTTTGGGTGTAGGTTAATGTTTTATAAAGCACATAGAAATCAGAGTTTTATAAAATTATTTTTTTTTTGTATTTGTTATCCTGACATTTTTTGGGTGTAGTCAGATTCTCCTCCCAAACACCCCCATTACTACACTGTAATGGAATGTTCCTTAAGGATAACAGCTTTGGAACAGTCCATTGTACACAAATAGTAGGGATTCTGACTACATGACAGTGATATTAGTTAGGCTGTATGCACATTAGTTCAGACTTTTGTAATTTTTTTTTGTCATAAAGCAGAAAAAAGAAATTAAAGCTGTGAAGGATCTGCTAGCATGCATCGGACCACATTGACTTATAATGGGGTTCTTGTTTCAGTTATTTTATGGGAAAAAAAATAGCAGAGCCTCAAATGCAGATGTAAACAGAGACCTACCATATGATTTCTTTCCTTGCTATGAAGTGCAAAGCAACAATATTGAATAAACAGATTACAAAAATCTACTTTTATATTTCTCTGAATAGATGAACTTACTATTACAGGGAGTCTGTCACCCCCAAATCGCTAACGAAAGCACTCATATGGGTATGTAGGGGACTTAGCCCAAATAAAAAAAACAAAATAATACCTGAAGTATATATTTTAGTGGTTTAATTGGCATAAAATGTATTTTATATGTAAATATATTGACTTTGGTACACCTTTTGACATGGCCAGTGGGCTCATTGCACCAATATTTCCCCTGAATTAGCATAATGAGCACTGTCATATCTTAATAGACAATGAAGTCTGAAGCTGCTCCCATAGCATTATTGCTGGCGCCTGTCTGCAGTACAATACCAAGCGGAAGCTGCAGACAGGAGCCAATGATGAGAGCCGGCAATGACACTATGTGAGAGTGGCTGTGATGACAGTGCGGAGGTGAAAAGCTGCTGATTTATTTCAGCACTGTCAGTCAATGAAGATATGTCAATCAGCAGTTCTGCACCTCCAATAGTACACTATAGCCATCCTGACATGTCATTGCCAGCTCCCAACATAGGCTCCTGTCTGTGGCTGCCACTGGGTACTGCAGACAGGAACCCGCGATGAGAGCCGGCAATAACACCGACTGTGGCTGTCAATCATACTGAGCACTCTTATCTTGAGGGCTAAGGCGAAAACATTTCTCCTTGCGGAGACCTGACAAACTGCAAGAAGAAAAGTTTTCCCCTTAGACCCCACTATAGCTTTTCATACAGCCAGATCATATCTCATACTTTGCACTGACGAGGGGCACTCACCCCGAAACACCGTGTCTGCAAATTGAAGTTCTGATCTGGCATAAATCCTGTGTCATATGATAAGGCTCATTAAAGAGCCACTTTTGACTTTTAGGATTGCTACTTCCAATAGGTGGCACTAAAGTTTGTCTCCTTCCTCCCTGAAGACACAATTTCAGTATGGGGGCATAACTGTGCACTCACGCCCCCTCATTTGCATACAAATGCTTTTTATATGCCAACTAATCACTAAAAGCAGTACTACATATATAATTTTTTTTTTTATATGGGCTAAGCCCCCTTCATTTCTGTATTAGTGGTTTAGTTATTTTGGGGAGTAATAGATTCCATTAGAATTTAATAATGTTTACCAAAAAATGCACAATAAAACTCATACAAGAACAGCAGCAATGATTTACTTTTTCCATAATTCAGAAGAGAAAAACTAAAAATGAACAAGTCGTGCTGCAACTCATTGGACATTCTGGAATTTAAACCTTGTTTTACAATTTACAGATATGTATTGTTGCTTTATCATTATTATTGGAAGTTTTGCTTTGTTATAGTCAGATTTTACCCCTACAACCTTGAACGGTGTGTGTATATATAAAGAAATGCAGATTTGTTCCTAATCTGTTTTGCATGTAGTTTAAAACTAGGTATGGAAATTGGTCATTTTATTGTTACAAAAGAAAAATATTGCTTTAAAAATTAATGTGTCCGGTGTTTTATTCCTTAATGCATTAATAAAATATTTAGAAAGCCAATTTATTTACTGGGAGAGTCCAGGATTAGAAAAGAAAAAAAACAAAAAAACTTTTTTTTACAAGAGCACCACTCTTGTTCATGGGCTGGATTTCATATTTCAGCTCATCCCATTTAGTGAATATTCTCACAAGTTGTGTTTTTTTTTTTTTTTTTTTTATTACCTATGCAGAGTACATAAAGCTGTAAGTTCATGTGACATCTCAGGACCCCCTGTTATCGTGCCTGTGATTGATGCCCCAGGGAACGCAAATTTATTACCTTTCACATTTTTTTGTGTGGGAACACCCTCTTAACTCAGCAGGAACAAGGTTTTAAAGGGGCTGTCAAAAATTTTAAAATAAAAAAAATGACTTTCCTGATAAGTTCCTTTTGGTGCCAGTAAATTGTACTACAGTCATGATGCGCCGATCAAGTGCAATCAATTACTCTTTTTACTGGTCTTGTGCCCTGCATACAGGCATCACTGCTGAGGATTGGCTGCACTGGTCACAGTTTAATTGCTGGTAGTGAAAACAAAATTGACAAATGGCACCATTTCTCCATTTCTGGTGGTCAAATCAACAATTGTTCCACCTTTGGTATATGCCTTTTGGCCTCCAAAAACGTGCCACATATGCACAAATGGCATTTAGTAGCTGATGGCCCTGCCCATACACGTTAGTGATCAGGTGGGGAACCGCTGGCCTAGAGGCCGTTTACAGCCTATGATGTATTTTCTCCAGCCCCTGTGCAGATTTACGGGGACAGCAGTGTTTGGGCTGCAAGTCCCATTTTGCCAGTCCCTTAATTCTTCTTCACATAGCGAGCACGCACATGTAGCGATCAGTACAGAAGGCAGAAGCAGATGCAATAAAGGGTTAAGTTGGTGCACCCTGCTCTCCTGGTCAACTGGTGAAGACCGCAGCCACATTGTCTTCAATTTCACATGTATGTTACAGCACCATTATCTCCTATGTGATGTATATGCCCCAGTGTCTCCTATGTGATGTATACAGTGGGTGAACTGAGTTACACACATCACCAATATGTTGCTAAAGGTGCTATTGACATGACCAGCTGTCTCTAATAACCCATTCAATCCGCACAGACAAGAAATCACACCATAGAGGTCTATAAATTAAGTTACGTGTATTTAAGTATTGAAAAGCCATGGAAAGTCATGACACCAGCTGAAATCTATCAGCAATTAGAAAGCAATCCTGCCACGTAGTGAAAAATATCATCTGGTTCAACTGATGGACTATAGTGATTAAAGAGCACTTGGATTTTTCGGATGGCGCGACTTGATTATCCAAGTTTAATGGCAGTAAATGGGGAACTTTAGCACTCTACAGCTCACAATTTGTTACAAATATCAAAACGGCAATTGGCAGAAAAAAAAAGGTTCCCCACCCCCTAATTAGAGAATGGTTGTACTGGTGTGTGTGTGTGTGTGTGTGTGCTGACAATCTCCTTTGGTGAAAATTTACTGTTTAAATACAGAAGAGGTACTAAATGTGATTATATATTTTTTGCAACAATACCTATACCTTGGGTATGGTCAGTTCTTCTCTGAAGCCACATACAACAGCTACTATCAATGGAAGAAGTATAAAAATAAAGTAAATAACCATCAAAAGGTCTATCTAGTTTTTAATAGACATACACATTCTATAAAAAGGTATTTTACATCTTTGTGAGGATTTCAGGTCATTATAGAAAGCTAAACATATTCATGTGAACAAGAAAACCTCAATACATTGAAAAATTGGACAAAACTAATACTTTTCACAGCTGAGTGTCTGCTACACTCGCATTCAGCTTTAATTAATCTGTTTATCAGCAACATAACGCCTGTCCTGTCTCTCTGCTCTGATGTAGCAGTGTAGAAGGATTTTATCTGCCTGCGATTCTATACATGTAACCCACAGACCCTGTATACATGGATCCTGTATGATTCTCTGCCGTGAGCAGGATCATACACTGATATTCACAAAGCGCAAACATGGTTATTGAACTGCAAAAAGAAATATACAAAGAAAAGTGCTAAAAAGGATTCTGTTGGGACATTTTTGCTATGTAAATCTGAAGCCAGCATGCCGTAAAAGTTAACATGCAGTTTACAGCCAGTCTGTTTTCATTTACCAGTAATGTTAGTTTAAGCCTCTTATCTTTATCATTAGTGGGTCTTAAGGCCCCTTTACACACTGCAACATCGCAAACGACATCGCTGTAACGTTACCGGTTTAGTGACGTTATAGCGACCTCCCCAGCGACATTGCAGTGTGTGACACACATCAGCGACCTGGCCCCTGCTGTGAGGTCACTGATCACTACACATCTCTCAGGACCATTCTTTGGTCCTTTGTTTCCCGCTGTGCAGCATGATCGCTAGAAAGTCTCAGTGTGTAAAGGGGCCTTTACAGCGACTTAGTGACTTCCCTTTCAAAAAGCTGCTTTACAACGTCCCCAATGACTTGCTCGGTCGTTCTGCAGGTCCGTATCGCTGTTGCGTCGGTTTCCAGGTTTGCCTGTTTGACAGCTCACCAGCGACTCAGAGACTTTGTAGCGATCCCGGCCAGGTTGGGATCGCTGGTGGGATCGCTACAAAGTCTCAGTGTGTAAAGGGGCCTTTAAGGCCCAGTCACACTAAACAACTTACCAGCGATCCCAACAACGATACAACCTGATAGAGATTGCTGGTAAGTTGCTAGGAGTTTGCTGGTGAGATGTCACACTAAGCGACGCTCCAGCGATCCCACCAGCAACCTGACCTGGCAGGGATTGCTGGAACGTCGCTACACGGGTTTCTGGTGAGCTGTCACACAGGCAGATCTTACCAGCAAACAGCCCCCAGCGACGCGTGAAAGCGATGCTGCGCTTGGTAACTAAGGTAAATATCAACCCGATATTTACCTTGGTTACCAGCGCACACCACTTAGCGCTGGCTCCCTGCACACCTAGCCACAGTACACATTGGGTTAATTACCCGATGTGTACTCGGCTACGTGTGCAGGCAGCAGGGAGCCGGCTTCTGCGGACGCTGGTAACCACGGTAAACATCGGGTAACCAAGAAGCCCTTACCTTGGTTACCCGATATTTACCTTCATTATCAGCGTCCGCCGCTCTCACACTGCCAGTAAGGGCTTCTTGGTTACCCGATGTTTACCGTGGTTACCAGCGTCCGCAGAAGCCGGCTCCCTGCTCACTGCACATTCAGTTGTTGCTCTCTCGCTGTCACACACAGCGATCTGTGCTTCACAGCGGGGGAGCAACAACTAAAAAATGGTCCAGGACATTCAGCAACAACCAGCGACCTCATAGCAGGGGCCAGGTTGTTGCTGAATGTCACACACAGCAACATCGCTGCAACGTCACAAAAGTCGTTGCTTAGCAGCGATGTTGCTAGCGATGTTGCTTAGTGTGACGTGGCCTTAAGCAGCTTGTGAGCTGTAGTCTGACTCCACCCCCTCTATGATCAGCAGATTCTGACTATAGAAATGTACACTGAAAGCCTGGAGTGGGCAGGGGCAGCTCCCAGAGCTCTGCTATATGTTAAAAATAATATCTTTCACTGTGTCAGAACAGTTGCACCCAGTAATATAAGTGATACAGTGTTAGATTTAGAATCTCCTTATCTACATCATGCTGCTCTTAGATTCCCTTTAAAAAGGGAAACACACTAACAAAATTAGTAATCCTGTAATTTTCCTCTTGAAACAATAGGAGGTTAAAGTACAAATCTCCAGTGGACTGGGTAGAAACCTTGCTTTATATACACATGTATTTTTTTTAAAGGTATGACACAAAAAACCCTTTACACAATAGGTAATTTTGGGAGGATAGCTTCCCTTTAAGGTTATTCCCATCTTCATAAATGGGTATTTTCGGATAGTGCATGTAAATACAAGCAATTTTGACATTTACCGTTTACCGCCTATCCAAATGTTCAACCACTCGACATACTAAGGGTATTTCCAGACATCACGTTTTCCCCCCCCCCCAAAAAAATAAAAAAAAAATAAAATTCACAATTTACTGTCCCAGCGAAAATCAGGTTTCTGAAATCTGACACCTCTTGTTTATTGTTTCATTGCAGAGATGAAGCAGTTCCAAATCTACAATGTTCATTTTTTCAGCATTTTTAACTCATTCTAATGACTTCTTGTATCATTTTTCTTGTCAAGAGATAAGTTTTTGATGCAGAAATGCCAGCAAATACCATTCCCTAAGACTTTTCTTTTATCGATTGTTGTCTTTGACATCGGCCATCGCTGCTAGACATCTGAACATGCGCAGTGCTTGCAAACTCTTTTCTAGCAAGCTTGCACCAATTTGAAGCTGGAGAGCGCTGTTCCCTGCTAATCCTGGCCAGCTATAGCGCAGTGCTTACAAGCTAGACAGAAGCAGTGGTCAGTGTCGTAGGCAATGAGCTGTAAACCTAAGAAAAGTGTTTACTTCATGAACAGCTGCACCCATTGATAAATAATAAGAGTGCTTGTATTTAGTAACACGATCCATTTATATAGGTGGAAAAACCCTTTACAGGGAGCCCTATGTGCAGTGCGGTCTGTGGACAGCGCGGTATAGAGAAGCTGAGCAGTACGAGGTATAGATTTGTAGGAAAGGATACAGGTCAACTTTTATTTTATTACTTTAATTCCCTGGTGTTTGTATGTAGGAGTCCACCACTGGGGAGTCCTATTAGTGATTGACAGCTGTCGCTGCAAGCACAACCACGGCGTAGGGCTGCCCATTCGACTCATATGTAGGTCAGTAAAAAAATACAGCCCAGTGATGGCATCCAAGCTGCATCCTAGTAAGTGGAACCTTGGATTACAAGAAGACTTCATTTCGGGAATGTGCTTGTAATGCAAATCACTCGTATATGAAAGCAAATTTTCCCATAAGAAATAACAAACGCAGACGACTTGTTCCACAACTCAAAAATATTTACTGTATTCATATATTGCAGTAATACAAAATACTGTACAGTATACAGTACAGCCAGAGAGATCTGTATATACAGCATGTGCCTGCCCCACATGTATCGCAGATATACAGAAAGTTAGTTACCTAAAGTCAGTTTAGTAACGGTGTATCAAGTATGGAGGGCGCTGAACTAGCAAAGAAGGTACAGTACTGCATCTGTGCAGGGAGGGAGGTACAGTACTGTGTGTAGGGAGGGACAAACAGTACTGTGTGTAGGGAAAAAGGAAGGAAGAGTACTGCATCTGCGCAGGGAGGGAGGAACACTACTGTGCATAGGGAGGAAGGTACAGTACTGCATCTGTGCAGGGTGGAAGGTACAGTGCTGCATCTGCGCAGGGAGGGAGGTACAGTACTGTGCGTAGGGGGGGTGGTACAGCACTATCTGCGCAGGGAGGTACAGTACTGTACCTGTGCAGGGAGTGAGGTACAGTAGTGTGGAGGGGTGGGGATGGCTTACGTGATGCTTATATTGCAAAATCTTGGTAGTTTACAGTTACAATTCTTACAAAATTATTAGCTTGTCTTGCAAAACGCTCTCAAACCAAGTTACTCTTATTCCAATGTTCCACTTGTACTATGTTTTACTATTTTTTTTTTTTTTTTTTTTAAGAAGTGTGAGAAATCGGTCACATTTTTTGCATATGAAAAAGAGTGTTTAAACCCTCATGATAAAAATGGACACTGACCAAAAATGAATTAAACTATGAACCGGCACGCAGTAATTGGAATCACCGCAGGTCTGTGATAGAGCCGCGAGAGGTTTAATAGCTACACAATGGGTCATTACTTTTATTTAATCACATTGAAAGTTAATATTGAAAACCCCAGACAATTAATAAAAAAAAAACAGTAATTGGGTTCACATAGTTGCATAGTGGATGGTCACTACAAAAATAGACGTTTAAACAAAAAGAAGTACAGCTCTCAATATAGGTATCATTTACCATGACTGGACACCCCCTATATTAATACTTAGTTTATTCTTTGTTCTGCCAACCAATCAGACCACACTACCTTATGGGTGATTAGTAGTCTAATTTCGGATGAAAAAGTCAATGGGATCCGTGAGGAATTGTTTGTCAGGGCAGTGATGGCCGGTTATAGCGGAAGCCACAATGTGAGCAGAACAATGCACAAAGCAATCCTAATACTTTTTGATATACGAATAGTATCCCTTTTTAACTAATATTTGCTCCATTAATGTATTTTATCCATCTATCAATTTTATTTCACATATTTACAAGCATAAATCAACACAACTGTTTAGACAGCACAACCAAGACCGTGTGAGGAGACGTAACGGACGCTCATTTTTACCTTTCCAAAATAGAAAACTAAAGATCAACCTACGGCCACTTTATACAAAAATTACTACAAAACAGGAGCACAATGTGCCATTAAACAAAAGGGAAAGGGGTAAATTCTCCCCTTGTGGAAAGTGAAATTCCTGACGTACCAGGGTAAGGAAAATATATATATGGTGGACACTCGTGGTAAAGAAGTCAGTGCTCAATGGTAGCAATATAATCACAATAAAGAGAATACTATGGCACAAATATGAAGAAATGGTGCAGTTTATTTAAACACAGGCCAAGGTTTCGCTCCAATATATATATATATTATAATTATTATAATTATAATATATATATATATTATAATTATTATAATTATATTATATAAAATATATATTATACATACACACACACATATACATACACACATACATATATACATACACACATACATATATACATACACACATACATTATATATATATATATATATATATATATATATATATATATATATATATATATACATACACATACATACACATACATACACATACATACACATACATATATATATATATATATATATTATATACATACACACATATATATATATATATATATATATATATTATATACATACACATACATATACATTATGTGCATATATATATATTTGCATACGATATTATACTGATACTATTACACAAAGCAATTGTGTCTATTGATATTTATTTATATACCAATATCTTTTTAGAATTTGTAGGCCGTGAAAAAGGTCACTGGACCGAAACATTGGTCTGTGTTCATTTACACACAATGCTAGAATTAAATGAACTGAATAATTCCTTGTGCCATGATATTCTCTTTATTATACCAGTGTAAGGAGCCTTATAAGCCATCCAATGCTCCTCTGGGAAATTAAATATACAAATTGAGTTTTCAGAGTTCAGAGACAAAGAGGACAGGAACCCTAGTGCCCCCTATTGGAAGTCGCGTTCTTCAAAGTCAATATCAATCTTTTAATGAGCCTTGCCACAACTTAGGATAAAAGTCAAACCTCAAACCTCCTCTGCAGACACGAGTTTCAGGGTGTTTGTCCACCATCGCTGCAAAGGAGGTGGTCCGATTAGGCTGGGTAAGAGGCTTCTGACAGGGGTCTAAGGGTGTGTGCACACATGCAGAAATGGTGCAGAAACGTCTGCACCAAATACTTAATCTCTTTGCAAGAAAAGCACAAAACTAAAACACGTGTTTTTGGTGCAGATTTTTCCCATTGATTAGTATGGGTGAAATCTGCAGCAAAAACATTGAAAGAATTGACATCCTGCACCAAATCTGCAAGTCAAAAATACTCAACCCTGTGCATGAGACTTCAGGATTGTCATTCCTTTTGCTGGAATCAGGAATCCCTTCAGGTTTTGTGACAAATCTCTGCAAAAAAACACATCAAAAATGCAATGTGTGCGCACAGCCTAAGGGGTAACAAATGTCCTAGAGTGAAAAACTGGCGTAAGGAGACTTATAGGTCATTTAATGCTCTTCTGAAAATTTAAAATTGCAAATAGCCTTTTCAGGTTGCACTAGAGTTCAAGACGACTTCTTCTCTGAAAAGACGATGTGCATACATACAAAAAAAAAAAAAAAACAAAAAAAAAGTACAAAAGTTCTACATCTAATCAATTATAAAATATGGTGAGCTCAAGAGTTTTCAATAGGAAAGAACGAGGTAAGGAATAAGTGTAGTAAGGCAAAGGTGGGATGTTTTAAAGGGGTTGTCAGCGATTTAAAAAATAAAATAAAAAAGAACAAAAAAAAAACTGCTTTAATTTCCTGACGCCACTCTTGCTTGTGAGCAGTGTTTAGCATGGAAGTTCATCCATATTTAAAAAGCCTAACTAAGACTGTATAGAGAACAGCACTTGACATTTCAGGAGAACTTGCAGCAGAATGCCTGTGTATGCCTCCTCCCTCCTCTACAGAATGTTAAGGGGAACCAATCACCAGGATTTTCCTATATAACCTAAAGCTAGTGCTATACTGACACTATCAGACTGATTCTATACATACCTGTAGTGGTCAGCACGGATGTATAGGTTTTGAAATCCAAGAAAGTAAAGTTTATAAAATAGTCAGCTGCTTGAGTGACAGCAGCAGAGGAGTAGATAATATCTGGGGGGGAATTCATAGTTATCTCCACCCCCGGTTAGAATTAGCATAAGTATTATACAATCCATGTAACTTTTCTCTTCCAGGACCTATGGTGAGGTCATACCCATGTGACCAGAAAGGGCGGGGCCTTAGCCAACAAAGCTATCAGGAAGCAACATTTTCCTATTGGCTGAGGCTCCGCCCCTTCTGGTCACATGGATATGACCTCACCACAGGTCCTGCAAGAGAAAAGTTACGTCGATTGTATAACACTTATGCTAATTCTAATAGGGGGAGGGGATAACTATGATACCCCCAGATATTATCTGCTGCTCAGCTGCTGTCACTCAAGCAGCTGCCAATTTTATAAACTTTACTTTCTTGGATTTCAAAACCTAAACATCCGAGCTGACCATTAAAGGTATGTAGAGAATCAGCCTGATAGTGCCAGTATAGCACTGGATTTAGGTTATATACGAAAATCCTGGTGAATGGTTCCCTTTAAAGTGCACCAACTGCCATCTCCGATCTCAGCAATGAAATTCGCCTTCCCTGAATACAGCTTTTACTAATGAATTGAGAGTAAAAGTTCAATCCAGGAGAAGAAAGAAGAAGATTTCTCTGATAAAATATACCTCAATCTGCTGATTTTTGCATGATTTAGGAGATAAAAATTAACCCGACAGTCATTCTTTAATTGATATGTTGGACTGACGTGTAATTTAAAAGAGCCAATTCATAAGAGTAGCACTGAATGGGGAAAAAAAATACATACCGCATTTTTCGAATTATAAAACAGCCTTTTTCCAAAAATTTGGCAGGAAAGTAAGGGAAGCGTCTTATAATCCAAATGTAGCTTACCGGAAGGGTGGTAGAGAGGGGTAGGAGAAAGCAGGGGCAATACAGCAGCGGCTGTGCAGGGTCTGCGGCGGCTGTGGCGGTGAGGGCTTCAAGTAATGGCGCCCGGAGTCGGCACATGAGCAGATGAAGCTCTCTTATCAAGATCTTATCTGCGCACGCGCTGCCTCTGGCCCACTGATCTCCCAGCAGCATACTTAAGGAAAATGGCGCGTGCGCAGGTGACAGCTCGGCTTGTCATTGAGCAAAGAGCTCAATCTGTGCACATGCCGATTCCAGGCACCAATATTTGAAGCCCTCACCCCAGCACAGCTGCTGCCCTTCCAGTAAGACACCACCGGACGGGCTCCATTTTTTTTCACCCTTTTTTTCTCTACATCTGGGGTGTGTTTTATAATCTGATGCGTCTTATAAACCGAAAAATACGGTGTATATTTTTCTTTTAAAGGGAACCTGTCAGCAGTTTTTCCTACCTCGCCTAAGCAGCATGATGTTGGCAAAGAGATTCTGAATCCAACGATGTATCACTTAGATTACTGCCTGCAGCGAACACAATCTGAATTTTTATCTTTAATCAAGTAGCTGAGCCCAGGTAGCTGTCTCCTCCCACACCAGGCTCTCTATAGAAATTGTATATTGACAGTGAGGTGTCAATCACAGCAGGGAGCGTGTAGGACTTATCTGCATATGAGTTTCTAGTCCTAAAATGATAATGGTCCTGCTGCAAAGCAAACATAGATTGGACTGTGACAAGACCGGCAACCCTGAACTTTCTGTGTTAATCCTTGCAGCATGCTGGCTTCAGCTTACATGCTGACAGATTCCCTTTAAGGTTGGGAAACTGTTTAGCTGGCAGAAAGTTTCAATAGCAAATAGGTATAAAATA